>NC_133133.1:63885898-64202398 GCF_048418815.1 Hemitrygon akajei
TGACAGTTTTGCTCTATTATCACCAATGCCATGATGACAAACTTCCTCTAATTTCTGAAAACTCTCTTTGTGAATTGTGCACAGGAATTTAAATGCATTCACTTTTCTGGTTATTATTAATGCATGAACGCTACCCAGAACACAAGTAAAATGTAACTAATAGTTTATAATAAGAAGAGGCTGAGGCTCTTGAACCAACTGCGCATTCCTATCCTTCTTTGCACACACTTGTTTGCTTTATTCATTAGCAGCCACATCCTGTTCCCTTTCTGTTCTCTACACTGGAGAGCCTCAACCACCATGTGTCAATCTCCATTGGCATTATGGTTTTTAGTATTTGGCAATACCTAATCAATATAGGAAGTTTCTGATAATACTGGTCTCAATTAATTGACCTCAGATTCATCTTCTAAGGAAATAGAGAAGCTCTATTTTACACCCTCACCTAACCTCAATCAGAGAACAATTTGAATCTCCTGCAGTAAGGTGGTTGCATATCCACTTTTGGATTAGTCTAACCTTCGAAATGTATGCTGAAAGACTTGATTCAGAAGCATATTTTTCTGTGTTGTCTAGGTTATTTCTGAATCTTTGACTAGGAAGTCATCATCCAGTTGTAAGGAAAATATTCTGTGCTCACTACCTACATTAGGATCTTGGTGTGTGCCTTCAATAATTTAACTTAAATTGGAAACTAGCCTTTGGAAAATACTCAACTGTATTGTTGTTTTAGGATAACAGAATTGTCTGCCTCTGTGTCCTAGAGGCTGCCGTGTTTAGAGTTCCCAACTTCAGATTTAAGCTGACAAATTTATAACATAAATGAAAGCTCTTCCCAAAAGAAAGTATTGTAATTTATATACTTGTATGTACTTGTGTGTGTTTTTGGCATATGGGCATTGATGACAAGGACAGCATTTACTGTCAATTGCTATCTGCACTTGAGAAGACGGTAGTGAGCTGTCTTTTGAACCATTGCTGACCTGCAGTTGAAGTTACTTCCACAGTGTTATTGTGAAGGGAGTTCCAAGTTTTTAGCATCAATGAAAGCTTGGTGATACCTTTCCAAGTTAGGACAGTGTCAGACTTGGAAGGAAAGTTGCAGATAATTGTGTTATCATGCACTGAATCCCATGTCCTTCTTGATGGGTTGAAATTGCAAGTTTGGTAGGTAGTGCTGGAATACTGAGTAAGCAGATGCAGTGCATTTTGTAGATGGTATACACTGTAGTCACTGTGAACCAGTGATGGAGAGAGTGAATGCTTAGTAATTTCTTTATCTGCATGTAATTCTATTTCATTTTTGTTTAAAGTGAAATAAACAAATGTTCTTGTCTTCTCCTGGTGCCCTCTATAATATGAATGATAATACTGTAATTTGAGGCATCACACGTGAGATTGAATGATTTTGCCATAACATACCAATAAAAACTTACTGCTTAAACTCTCTTTCCATAATATCATTTACTTTCTGAGCATTAATTCTCTCTCCATTTTTCAATTAAAGACAAGTAGGCCCTACGCAGACAAAAATGTATTTGTTGTCATTCCAGAACTCCTTCTAACATGAAAAAAAGTATCTTCCTCATTGTGTTGGCAATGAAGGTCATCTGTCAAGGACAATGCTTTGCACAGAACAGGAGCATGGCAATTGTCACCTATAACAATTTCTGTGCCAGTTTATAGCAACTTGGTATAAAACTCATTGAAATAGTTATGGAGAGGCAACATTAATTATGTTCACCTACATTTAATTGAGATGAATTTCATGAAAAATGCAATTCCCACTAATGGTTATAAACATCTTGAAATACTCACTATCTACCAACTGCCAAAGGGTTAATACAAACTAACCCTCTCATCAGCATTGGGCACTACCTCAGTTAGGGTTGCCTTTTCGAGATCATACACTACCCAGGCCTTTGGTTGTATTGACACATGTTGTATCCCAATCCACATTGCCCTGGTGTAAATAAATGGGTGCTGAATTCTATCTGAGTAGCTAATATTCTATAACCACAGAACCCTTCTTATAGTTCAAATAGTTATTCTTTGGCCCTTCAGAGGCCCATTAATTTAAATGAAATTAGTTTTAGGAGGCAAAGTGAAACACTCTAAGGTGACGAAGTACTACTTTCAGCTCTCCCTACAGCAGATAGATTCCCAGGTAACCACCTCTGAACTACCTTGTTATAAATATTGCCCTAATATAACTTTTGCATCAATTTTGTTCCTGGCTACTTAATATCCTTCTAAAATTTTCTAGTTCTAGCTGATTATTTAACAATTATTGTCACAGTGCAGTTTATTGCTTCTGAGCCTCTGAGTTATTAATGAGCTGCATCCCATCCTCCCCACAATTCTTCAGCCACATGCTGAGACCAATTATCCTGTGCAGTGTTTTTTTTTATCAACCATCGTGAGTACAAGGAGTCTGTATATTGTTACCTTTGCATTACTATTTCAGAACATTTCTTCAATCTGAATGCCTGCTTCTGGTGCCATCCATTTGCACATACATAACATTTACCGGTTCCTTTCCTGCTTTCTTCAAAATACAGTGCCCTTACTCTGCTTCATCATTTGCTGCAAATCCCTGTAAAATTGGGATCAGTTAGTTTCACTGTGATAGCCCCTTATTATATTCACTGCAATGCAAATTCCTGTCACTTCTATATCAACATATCCTCAGTGTAACAATCAGTTCCACGCATCCATTTCTTTCTGAACCAACTATTTATTATTTATTAACACATATATAAAGCAATATAACTGTTAGTTGATAGAGACTGCAGATCATGAAATGCCATTTCTTTTGCCCAAAACAATTGTGAAAAGCACCAGTTATTTTCTCAGACTGTCAGTATTCCTTTTGGGACCATATCACTGCTTCCAAGAATCAGTAAGTTTGTTTCCATGTTAGCATCTTAGTGGTATGTTCCACATCATTAATTCTTTTTCTACAGGTCCTTGCACCATAAGCTTCCATGAGTTTTGTTTTGTGCATGTTTTGTGGGTTATATTCAACCAGATTTTCAATGTCTCATGTTTGTCAGTTATTTTACTGTTGTGGCTTAGAAAGCAAAATTCCATTGTTAGACTTATACCACATATCATCCTGCTCTGAAATACGCTGTGCTGTGCAGGTTGTTCCTAATTTACTGTTTTTGTATATTCACTGATAGAGTGAGATATGTCATGCTCGCCTTTGGCTCTGCTTTCAAACTGTGCAATCCAAACTTTGCAGATCTGCTGGATCAGAATACAATATCATTTTTAGTCGGTGTGAATAAATGAAGGCCATTGCCCAGAGAAATTTAATCCCCAAGTGCTTAAAATTTATCGTCTTTGGTTACTTTTATATGTGACCACAAGTCCGACATAAAAGACTGCAGATGTTGGAATCTGGAGCAACAATTAACCTGCAGGAGGAACTTAGCAGGTCGAACAGCTTCTATGGGATATGGCTAAGCAACGTGGCTGGCATTAAGAGGGGAAGAGGAATAGAGTTATTCTCTCATTCACATGCCACTGTCTCCCAACAACAACCCCAATCTCTCCCCTTCCTGTTACCTTACACTGTACCTCAGTCCACCAGTCTCTTTATACTGACTTTTAGGTGGCAGAACCTGAGACTGTGGCATCAAACCTTTTAATGGCCTTTAAGATCTGTTTCAAACTGTTCATAAATATTACTAATAACCTGAAACATGTAATAATAGTTAATTAATTGGGAAAAAAAGACATTACTGCAAATGGGATGTCACTACACATGCCATTTATTCCAGGCATAAAGCTGAGTGGCTAGTTATAAAAAGTGTTTCTCCCTTCAGCTCAGGACAACGGTGTTCTGCCCGTGAATTCTTACAACATCTTATAGCAGAGCAAAAGGTTACATTCGTTGGCAGCAGATCTCCCAGATGTTCCCAAATTTCATGTTGCACAAGGGAGGAAATCGCACACACATGCATTGATTCAAAAGCTTTGGTTGTAGTTCACTATAGTCTCAAACCTCGGGTTTTATTGTGCTTCACTCATCACTCCATATAATTTGATTATTAGCTGAAAAATCAGGTAACGTCAAATGTAAATTACATTTGTACCTTTAACTAATAAATCAACTTGGATTAAAAATTCATTTACCTTATGGATTATCGAGTTTCAGATAAATCTGCAATTAAATCTGTACAGCAACTGTTGCAAGAATTATCCTGAGGTAATGCTATTATTTCGCAAACTTAGAAATACGATCTGCATAACGAAAGGAAAAAAATACTATACTGTAGTACTTTTCACAAGCTCAGAAAGAATTAGAGTATTTCATGTCAGCCAAAATGTCATTGGAGACATGTTGAAATGTAGAAATCACTACAGATGATTTCTGTGCAAAAAGCCACTGAACATTAAATGAGCAGCAATTTGTCATCAGAACATTTGATGGAATATACCTAGTCATTTATTAATGCAGCATTATGGGATAGCAGATGGGGTTTCAGTTCAATATATCATCCAAAAGGCAGTGCCTCCAGAATAGCAGCGGTCCATCAATCTGAGCTACAACTCAGATCTCATCTGTGGGATGCATTGGTGAAGGCACAATCATCCATTCGCCAGGGGAAAATGCTCCCATTGAACCAATCTGGCACTAAAGCATGGCGATAAATAATTAGGCTGTGAGTAATTTGAGTTCTGGTTCTTTCACTGTGGAAAACATGTGAAAGCTTTCGAGAGAATGCTGAGCAGATTTACTGGAATGCTGTATGAATTGGAGAACATGTTTGATGATGATAGGCTGAGCGACCTAGGGCTTTTCTCTTTGCAGAGAAGGGGAATGACAGGTTACTTAATCAAAGTGTATAAGATGATAAGATGCAGAGATAGAATGGACAGGCAAAGACTTTTTTTCCCAGGATGGAAGTGGCTAATACAAGAAGACATAATTTTTGGGTGATAGGAGGAAAGGATAGGGTGATGTCAGATGAAAGAGAGTGCCTGACTCATGCTCCCAGAGGTGGTTGTAGAGGCAGATACATAAGGGAAATTTAAGAGACTCTCAGGTAAGCACATGTATGATAGGAAAATGAAGGGCTATGTGTGAGGGAGAGTCAGAGTGATCTTAGAGTAGGTTAAAGGGTTGGGAAAATATCAGGGGCCAAAGATCTCCACTGTGCTCCAATGCTCTCTGTTCCATGTTAGGCTATAAGATCATTAACATAAGAGCATAATTAAGCAATTCAGCCCATTGAGTCTGCTCTGTCATTCCATAATTTCTGATTTATTATCTTCTCTGGCCTATTCTCCTGCATTTTCCCCGTAACCTTTGATTCTTTTACTAACCAAGAACCGATTAAGCATACAAAAATACTTGGTCACTATGACTGCCTCTGGCAATGAATTTTACAGATTGACAACTGTCTGGCTAAAGAAATCTCTGTTCTAAAGGGATGCCCTTCTATTCAGAAGCTGTGCCCTCTGGTGTAGACGAAACATCCTCACATTGTCTTTTCTAAGCCTTTCAATATTCAATAGGTTTGAATGAGACCCCCCCCCCCACTCTTAATTCCAGTGAGTACAGACCCAGGGCCATCAAACATAATTTATACATTAACCCTTTCATTCCTGGGGTCATTCTCATGAACCTCCTCTGGATACTCTCCAATGCCAGAACATCTTTGTTAGATAAAGGGCCCAAAACTGCTCACAATACTCCTACTGCACTCTGACCAATGCCTTATAATGTCTCATCATTATGTGCTTGCCTTTATATTCTATTCCTCTCGAAATGAATGCTAACATTGCATTTAATTACCCTGCCACTGAATCAACCTGCAAATTAACTGTTATGGAATCCTGCACAAAGAATTGTCTACCCATTTAGAAAAGTTTTTGTGCTTTTATTCCTTTGACCAAAATGAATGACCATCCACTTCCCTACATGTATTCCATCTGCCACTTCTTTGCCTATTCTCCTAATCTGTCTAAGTTCTTCTGCAGATTCTTTGCTTGCTCAACACTTCCTTCTCCCCCACATATCTTAATTTTGTCTGCAAACCTGTGCACAAAACCATCATATTTGGTCATCCAAATCAATAACATATAACATGAAAAGAGGTGATCTCATTATTGACCCTTGCAGAACACCACCTAGTAACGGGAAGTCAATACCTTTGTGTCCTGTCAGCCAGCCAATCTTCTATCCATGCTAGTATCTTTCAGGTAATATCATGAGTTTTCATATTGTTTAGCGGCCTCATGTTAGGCACCTTGTCAAAGATCTTCTGAAAATCCAAGTAAACAGCACCACTGAGTCTATTGTCTATCCTGCATGTTAATTCCTTAAAGAAATCCAGCAGTTTTGTGAGGTAGATATCTCCTTCAGGAAGCCATGCTGATTTCGACCTATTTTATCATAAGCTTCCAGGTTCTCCAAAAATGGACCTCACCTTACCAATTATTAAGGTCAGGCAAACTGGCCTATAATTTCTAATGTGGAATTGTTCTTTCTAAGATTAAATATTTTATTTCTATCTAATTTAATCCTATTAACAACAGTCTAGGTCTTAAATCTTCCCAATTGAAGCAAATTGTTTATATCCAGTTTCCTCCCACAGTCCAAAGATATATCAGATATCAGTTATTAGGTTAATCGGTCACTGAAAATTGTCATGTGATTAGATGATCATTAAATTGATGATTTGCTGGGGTAGCACAGCTCATTGGGACTATTCCGCACTGTATCTCTAAATAAAAAAATTAAAAATATATAATCTGTAATCTTGAGACAAGTTGTTGAAGTGGCACGTAGCAATAAAGTGGATTTTTTTTCCTTTCTGTAGTCTACTGGGAATCCTTGAGCTGCATTGTTCAGAAGTTTGAAACAGTTATCACCAAGCTGTGAATGGAACAAGTTCAAGCACATTGGACTACTTCATGCTGGATTTGAATCTGATTTTGTGTGCATCTGCCACCCTCATCCTGCACTGTATTAACTAATTGATATTTGGTGTAGTTGTTGTGTTCACCTGTGACTAGGAGCACTCACTAAGTGATGATCAGCACTCTGCCTTTGGAACGTGAGGCCCACGCCGTACAGTAGCATTTTTATAGATATTTAAATACATATATTTTGTTTTAAATTAAGAATTACCTTAAATAACTAACTTTACTTAAAACACATATAAGTTTAAAGATTATGAGAAAGAAATAACTTTAAAATGCGTCACAGCTAAGATTCTCTAAATAGCACAGAAAGTGTTATTTATAAAAGTGGAGCCTATGTAATGGAAAACTTGACGGTCAACAGACAAAAATCACAGAACAGTACAGTTTCAACTTTTTAGTGTTGTTTGCTTGATTGCTTATGACAACTAAATGGAGGCACTTATCCTCTGTGTTTTGGATATAAAAACTGGGACAGTTTGAAGAAACTATATTTATCATTTAAGAAGACCTTATACTTCTCAGTCAGTGCCCTGTTTTTTCAGTTTAAAGCATTAGACTATTTTCACAAAATTGACTGACAGGATTGTTGAATCGCCTATCTGACAGAAGAAGGATTACTTTTTGCATGAAGATACCTACACCCAGCAGAAATAATTACCAATATATGAGATAGGACTTCAGCTTTATTTTTGACACACATTTCATGTTTTAATACATATTATTCTGCAGAGCTTTATGTTGGAAAATTCACAAACATGGAGCAACAAATTAGGCAGGTCTTCCAACCATATAAACATGCATAAATCATTTCAGAACTATTTTGGAAGAGCTGTTCAAACTAAATTTGCATCAATGCCTGCGCAAAGAGTTGATATTAGAACATCATATGGCCTAGTACAAAGATGGGTTTATTTTTCCAAACCTTTCTGAAAAATGTTATTTTCTACTTGGCTAGAATGTCCTAAACCAATTCAATCTAATTGGTCCTTATATTTCAACATTCTGAATCCTGATGTAAATCTGTTAAACTTGTGCTTTATACCTCCAACGCAAATATATTTCTGTAAAATAGATCTTAAAACCTAATCTTAAAGCAGTCTTCACATATGGAATGGCTAATATAAAAAAAACTGCTCTTTGTATTCTAGATCCTTCAATTGAAAAGTAATATGCTAATCTTTAAAGCACTTTTTCATTCATTGAGTTAAATTTTAAGGGGAATGTGAAAATTAAACAAATTTATTAAATTTAATACATTGGAAAAAAAAACAATTTTCCCTGACTTAGGTTGGTAATCAATCTCAACAATAAGAAGTTATAAAAATCAGGCTTTTCGGTATTCAAAAATAAACTTTAAGCATCTCCTTGTTTATAAGATAATCTTAAGCAATTTCTGCAGATGACCTGCTTCCACTCCAATTTTGTGAGATCTGATGACTGAAGATGTATGTGTGTGTTGTCTGTATGCTAGGTGTGTATGTCAAATCTGTATGTGGTGTGTATGTCAAGTGTGTGTGTGTGTGTGTGTGTGTGTGTGTGTGTGTGTGTGTGTGTGTGTGTGTGTGTGTGTGTGTGTGTGTGTGTGTGTGTGTGTGTGTGTGTGTGTGTGTGTGTGTGTGTGTGTGTGTGTGAGAGAGAGAGAGAGAGATCTCGGTATGTGGTGTGTAAACAGCAGACTCCATCACAGATGGGGGCATCTGAGTGATTAGTTTTATTTTTTGGCAGAGAACGCTTTGACTGCTCATGCAGGGCTTTGATGTGCTCCCAACTTGATCACTTCAAAGTCATCCTGAATATTCCTCTTTCATTTTAGTGGTCATGATTCAGGGGTTTCCCAGAATTCCTATGGCCCATTCAGCGACGGAGGCAGCGCACAGTGAGGAGGTTTCTCTCGGTTCGGCGGCACTCATTTAAAAGGAGAGCTTTGTGGTCATTTGGTGCCATTCCGGTGCCCCAGTCACCGATGGGAGCAGCACTCTGTGAGGAGGTTTCATGCAGGTCCACAGTGCTTGTTTAAAAGAAGACCTTTGCAGGCATTCAGTGTCATTCTAGTGACTCAATCAGAGGTGGGAACAGTGCAGAGGGGACTAAATAAAAGTACAGAAAGGACAAGCGGAGCGCCATTGTTGGGAGTGGGCCAGTGGTGCGAGTGGGAGTGTCAGGCTTTGGCTACATCTCAGAGGAGGCATTGGCTCTGGGTAAGTTGTCCCGGTACGCTTCTGTTAAGTTTCTCTTTTTTTCTTACTCTGTCAGGTGCATTAGTGTAGATTCAATGGCCGCTGTGTGTTGTTTATGATAGATGTTGGAGTCCTGGGAGGCCCAGAGTCTCCCAGGGAACTAATTCTGTGTATTGTGTATCCAACTGCAGCTCCTTAAAATCCATGTTAGGGATCTGGAGTAGTAGCTGGTTGACCTTTGGCTTGTATGGGAGAGCGAGGAGATTATCGATCAGAGTTATTGGAAAGTATTCATCCCTAAGCTGCAGGAGATGGGTAACTGGGTGACTGTCAGGAGAAGGAATGGTGCGGTGAATAGGCAGTTAGTGCAGGGCACCCCGTGGCCATTCCCCTCAATATTAAGTATACCGTTTTGGGTACTGTTGTGGGGGATGACCTCCCAGGGGAATGCAATAGAGACCAGGTTACAGGCACTGAGCATGGCTTTGTGGTGATGAAGAGACAGAGGGAGAAAGGGAAGCGGTAGTGATAGAGGACTCAAAAATCAAAGGAACAGACAGTAGATTCTGTGGATGTGAACGGGACACCTGGATAGTATATTGCAGGGGTGGCCCCTGGGCCGTAGTTTGCCCATGCCTGGTATATTGCCTCACAGGTGCCATAGTCAGGGATCTCTTGGATCATGTCCACAGTATTTTGGAGGAGGACGGAGAGCAGAAAGATATCTTGGTATAAATTGTTACCAATGACATAGGAAAGAAAAGCAAAGAGGTCCTGAAGAGAGCTAGGCAGAAAGCTGAGAAACAGGACCTCCAGGGTAGTAATTTCTGTGCCATGCTCCAATGAGGATAGAAAACTTGATGATTTGGCAGGTAAATGTGTGGTTGTGTAGCTAGTGCAGGGGGCAGAGTTTCAGGTTCTTTCATCATTGGGATCTCTCCCGGGGGTGGTATGTCCTGTACCAGAAGGAATGGTTGCACCTGATCCTGAAAGGGGCCAATTTTCTTGTGAACAGTTTTGTTAGAGCTGTTGTGGAGGGTTTAAGCTAATCTGGCAGGGGGATAGGAACCAGAGTGGAGGGTGTCAGGATAGGAAGGCTAGTAAAAAAGCAAAGGTAATGTACAGTCAGGCTGTCAGGAAGAGGAGGCAGATGATAGAACAAAATTGCAGCCAGCAGGGTGTGTATCAGTGCCCTAGGGAAGCAGCATCGAAAAGGGTGGCTCAAAGTGTGATATCTCATTGCAGAAAGTATAAGAAATAAGGTTATGATCTTGTTGCACTTTTACAGATTGTCGGGTACGATGTTGTGGCCATCACAGAATCGTGGTAGAAGGATGGTTGTAGTTGGGAGTTGAATGTGCAAGGTTACACATTGTATCAGATTGAAAGGTAGGCAGAGCGGATGGTGTGGCTTTGCTGGTAATGAATGACATCAAATCATTGGAAAGATGTGACATAGGATTGGAAGATGTTGAATCCTTGTGGGTTGAGTTAAGAAACTGCAAGGGTAAAATGAACCTGATAGCTGTTATATACAGACATCCAAACTATGAATTACAATCAGAAATAGAAAAGGTGTGTCAAAAGGGCAATATTATGATACTCATTGGAGATTACAACATGTTGGTAGATTGGGAAAATTAGGTTGGTAATTGATCACAAGAGAGTGAACTTGTTGAATGCCTACTAGATTGACTTTTTAGAATAGTGTGTCATTGAGCTTACTAGGGGATCAGCTATACTGTAATGAACCGAAGCTGATTAGGGAGTTTAAGGTAAAGGAATCCTTAGGAGGCAGTGACCACAGTTTGACTGAGTTCAACTTGAAATTTGACAGGGAAAAAGTAAAGTCTGATGTAGCAATGTTTCAGTGGAGTAAAGGAAATTACAGTCGTATGAGTTAGGAATTGGCCAAAGTAAATTGGAAGGAGAGCTGGAAGGGATGACAGCAAAGTAGCAATGGCTTGAGTTTCTGGGAAAATGAGGAAGGTGCAGGATAAATATATTCCAAAAACAAAGGAATACTCATGATGCACCATCAATAACTCACGCTGAGATGTAGGAAACGAGGTATCGGCTTTTATTGACTGGAAGAATGAACAACACTACATCCTGGGGAATGAGGCAGGGCAACAGGTCACAGTCGCCTTTATACAGGGGTCTGTGGGAGGAGCCACAGGAGCAGTCAGCAGGGGTCTGTGGGAGGAGCCACAGGAGCAGCCCAGACAGGTATATCTAGTTCACCACAACTCAAATGACAAAATAGTACAACCGTGGCTGACAAGGGAAGACAAAGCTAATGTAAAAACAATAGAGAGGACATACAACAAAACAAAAACTTGTGGGAAGATAAACAATTAGGAAGCTTTTAAAAACCTACAGAAAGCACCTAAAAGGATCACTGGGGAGAAAAGATGAAATATGAAAACAAGCTTGCAAACAATATCAAGGTGGATAGAAAAAGCTTTTTCAAGTATATAAAAAATAAAAGTGAGTTGAGAGTGGATATGGGACGTTTAAAAATTGAGGCCATAGAAATAATAATGGGGGACAAGGGGAAGCCAGGTGAACTAAATGAGTACTTTGCATGTATTCACTGTGGTATATACTAGCAGTGTGCCAAATGTTGAAGGGTGTGAAGGATGAGAAGCGAGTGTAGTTACTATTACAAGGGAGGAAGTGCTCAAAAAACTGAAAGACCTATGGATTATTAAGTCACCCAATCCAGATGAACTGCACCCTGGGGTTCTGAAAAACCTAGTGGTAGTAATTGTGGAGGCATTAGTAATGATCTTTCAAGAATAATTGGACTCTGGCATGATTCTGGAGGGCTGGAAAATTGTAAATGTCACTCCACTCTTTAAGAAAGGATGGAGGCAGCAAAAAGGAAATTATAGACCAGTTATCCTGACCTCAGTGGTTGGGAAGATGTTGGAGTCAATTGTTAAGGATGAGTTATGGACCACTAGGTGACAAGATAGGGCAGAGTCAAAATGGTTTCCTTCAGGGAAAATCCATCCTAACGTACCTGTTAAAATTCTTTGAGGAGATTACAAGTAGGATAGATAAAGGGGGTTCAGTAGATGTTATTAATTTGGATTTTCAGAACATCTTTCACAAAGTATCACACATGAGGCTGTTTACCAGGTTAATAGCCCATGGTATTACAGGAAAGTTACTAGTATGGTTAGAACATTAACTGATTGAAAGGAGGCAGTGAGCCAACTAAAAGGATCCTTTTCTGATTGGCTGCTAGTGTCCAGTGCTGTCCAGCAGGGGTCGATGTTTGGACAGCTTCTTTATACGCTGTATATCGGTGATTTAGATGATGTAATAAATGGCTTTGTTGCCAAGTTTACAGATAATATGAAGACTGGGGAAGGAGGAGCAGGTAGTGTGGAATCAGGAAGGCTGAAGACAGACTTAGACAGATTAAGAGAATGGGCAAGAAATTGGCAAATGAAATAAAATGTTGGAAAATGCATAGTCATGCACTTTGTTACGAGAAATAAATGTGCAGACTATTTTCTAAATGGGTAGAAAATCCAAAAATCTGAGATGCAGAGGAACTTGGGAGTTCTTGTGCAGAACATCCTAAAGCTTATCTTGAAGGTTGAGTCGGTGGTGAGGGAGGCAAAAGCAACATTAGCATTCATTTTGAGAGGTCGAGAATATAAGAGCAAAGATGTGAAACTGAGGCTTTATGGGGCCCCGTAAGGCCTCACCTTGAGTATTGTCAACAGTAAGTTCACAAGGATGATTCTGGAAATGAAAGCGTTATCATACTAGGAACATTTGATTGTTCTGGCTCTGTACTTGCTGGAATTTAGAAGGATGAAGGGGAGATCTCATTGAAACCTTTTAAATGTTGAAAGGCCTAGACAGAGTAGATGTGGAAAGGATGTTTCCCATGGTAAAGGAGTCAAGGACTAGAGGGAACAGCCTCAGAATAGAGGGGTATCTCTAAAACAGAGATGTGGAGATAAGGAGAAATTTCTTTAGCCAGAATGTGGTGAATTTGTGAAATTTGATACCACAGGCAGCTGTGGATGCCAGGTCATTGGGAATACTTAACATGGAGATTGATAGGTTCTTGACTGGCCACAGCGAAAAGGCCAGGGGGTATAGCTAAGGAGGGGTGAAAAGGATCAGCCATGGTTAAATGGTGAAGCAGACTCAATGGGCCAAATGGCCTGATGCTGCTCCTATGTCTTATGGTTTTAATTGCATTCATTTAAGGAGGCTTTGAATATATTCTTGAATTGTTCCTTTATCTACCTGGTAATTGCTTCCCATCACAGAGGTATGTCATTCTAATTTCTTGTTTTACAAATTACATCAGCAATAATGAAAATCAATGCATTGTCGTCTATGATATATATTGCTGGGAACCAATATCAGCTACAGAGTAATTAATTCAAGATAACAGGACCATAAGGTGTTGTTGAATACATTCAATTAAAATAGAATACACGCATTCTGGATTCTTATTAAATATTTTAAAAATTTGAGCTTCTCTCCATGCACAGTGGAGCTGGTTTATCATTGCATTGACTCTGTAAGACCGTCAGCTTCTGTTGTGGTACTTTAACCTCTCCTTTATGCCAAACAGGTATGCATGGGTTACCCATACCAAGGGTAGAGGCAAGTCATCCAGGTTTCAGGGCTGAGCTCAGAGCTAACAAGCCTAACTGGTAAAATAAAATTTGTTCAGAAATAACAATGAGGTATCCTTCTACATCTGAGTGAGACAGTATTCTCAAGACCTTATCCAGAACTTGCATGACTGACAGTAGAGAAATTTGAAAGCAAGCCACTGATACGATGCAAGAAGGCTTGAACGGTGCCAGAGATGGAAGACTTCCATTGCTGCCCTAAATTCCAGTGGTGTAATGGGCAGTAAGTAAGTATGTCGAAGCTGGAACTGAAATAGAACTTTGTTAATTTCCCATTCCTCATACAGCCTCACCTTTGAGAAAACAGCTATTAATATTCCCCATGTTCATTCCTAAAGTACCATTGATCCACTGTTGGGGTTCTTCATAAAGTCTAGATATTCAGAGAAATATTGCCACAATTGTGTGGGCAAGTACACTTGTGTTTCATTCAGTTCCCCTCCATTAAATTGTGACAGAATTGCCATGCCCAGCTTGAAACTAAGTGCAACACGAGCATGGCAACCTAATTGTTAATTAAAAAATAAATAATATATATAAAATGTATGTGTATATATGAATAATTAAATGGTACTTGTTATCATTGCATGGGGGAAATAGCATTAATGTTGTTCAAAAATAAATATTTACTGTGTTGAGAAGGGTGAGCCTGAAATGAAGCAGAAATATCATGCCTATTCCAAAAAATAAGACAGAAATAGCTGTCAGCAAAGTTAATATGCACCCTGTTATCAAGCTTCTTTGTTTTTAAGAACAAATGTAGATTTTTTTTTACAAGGAAGACTTGAAGAGATTTAGGTTTGGTGTAGAAATCTTATACACAGGCGCGCACACACAGACATACACACACACACGCACACACTTAAACATATGGCATAAAACTGATAAATACTCTAAGTGTGATTTTCAATTCAGTTTCATTAACACTATGAACTATGAAGAATAAACATTGTTTGATAATATATGGACATGTCTTATTTCTCAAATGGGTACATCTCTGCTACAGTGTAACTGACCTTTATTGTTGTAAATGCGGAGCTAGCAGCCAGATACTTAAACAGCCATGTGCTATAAAAGCGAGCAGGTCAATCAATTTTCCGGTATCGCATATTACAAAAAAGAAAGCTATTTGGACAAATGTTTGTTTAATTACACAGAAAAAAAAGTGCAGGAATTTAGTCAAGAATTACTTTAAGTAACGTTAACAATGGTACACTGAAGTATGTTCATGGATTGATATGAAGCCAGATAGCTGCTTGTCACGAACCACAAGACCAAGGTTGGTATGAACTTGCATGATTCTTCCAAGAGGAACCTGTTGACAGAATCAAGTTCCATCTCCTGCCCCAAGGCACTGTGAAACAATATGGACATCCCCACTGTGGTTTTATAACATGATGGGAGGCAAAAAAAGTCCCAAATAAGCCTTTGACAGATGGGAGAAATGTCCCCCCTCTGTCTAGCTAATATTCAAAACTGTCAAGTATTATGAATGCTTTTTATATCTCGAAATGATCTCAAAATCATCTCAAAACCATGATCTCAAAATGGCGGTGCAGGCTCGAAGGGCCGAATGGTCTACTTCTGCACCTATTGTCTATTGCCTATATTGAATGCATTTAGAAGACATACATAAAACTATAAATAATTGCTAAAGCCTTCTTAAAAAATAAAGATAATTAAATATATTAAGGCAATTGTAAAAAAATTCTAAATTTTACCTTAGTTCCTCAAAGTCATTCAATGGAATCAAAAGAGAAAATATTCTTTCAACAGATACAATTACTCACATGTACTTCCCAACATAAGTGCTAAATAGATTAGATTTAGAACAAAACCAGCAGCCCTTTGCTGAAAATCTATCAACTATGGGCTGCCAGTAGCAGAATAATTATATTACACCACACAGTTGAAATTCTCCATCAATTGATAGAGGCAGCACTCTACCTTCTGTTACGCCTGTGCCCCAACTCTGAGGGGCCAAAGGGTGCGAAGTAGCCCCCTCCTTTTTGAGAATCGCAAGATCACTATTAATTCAGGTCAGGAGGCCCAGGAAATGAGAGAGAGAGACGCAGAATCCACAAGGAGTTTGGAATGTCCTGGCCCCTCAGCGATACAAAACCACGGGAAATGGCCATTGTCTCTTGGAGACGGAATTGTGTATTGAGTACTGTACTAATTATTGGAAGCCCTCAGGGAATGACCAAAAGTGGGCTGGTTGAGGGGTGGCATCATTCCAACCTGATTGACATCAGAGACCCCGTGAGTAAGGATAAAAGAAGGTCTGGGGAACAACCCCTTTAGACGCACCAGGAGAAACGCTAGAAATCCCGTGACAGCGTTTAATAGCGACAGCCGGTGGAAGGCCCACGTGTGTCCTTTCCCGTTGCCTGGGATTGAGGCCTTACCACGGAAGACAGCTTAGCTAAAGAAGAGATCACCACCGACGACATTTCGAAGGATCAACATCATAAAAAGGAAAACGGGCAAGTTCTAAAAAAATCGTCTCTCTCTCCAACCAAAAGCTGCAGCCTGAATGAACTGAAGTGACTTTTATATTTCCATCCGACAATACATTATCCCCTAGACAACGATAGAGCTATTTCTTATTGATTATTATTATACTCGCGCTTTTAGATTTAGTATTGACGACGTATATTATCTGTATTTTTGCATTGATATTATTTTTGTGTATTTTTATCAATAAATACTGTTAAAAATAGTACCATCAGATTTCAACGGACGTCTCTATCTTTGCTGGTAAGTGACCCAGTTACGGGGTACGTAACACTTCCAATAATAATAGTTCACAATAAGAAAAGGGTACCACATGACTCCTAACTCAGGAGTTACCTTTTGGCAAAAGCAGACATTATTGATGAAATACACTACTGTCATCAATATGCCAGCTCAATGGTCAACTAAGCAAAAGACCATTTGTTGTTAAACATCTCAGATTTGATACACAATCCCTCCCTTCCTAAATGCTTTTAAGCTCTGTACTACCAGTATCAGGCACTGACAATGCTTCATAAAATCCTCCGAGTTCATGGGTAGATAAGTATCGCCTGCCAGGCCAACATCCCCAGCACTGTGACCCTAGTTCTCGTCAATAAGCTATGTCGGACTAACCACGTCGCTTGTATACACTATGCCAGGTATCTGAATCAAGAATTCTGTAGTGAGTATTTTCATAGAAAGAGATCACCAGATGGACAAAAGAAGAGGTTTAAGAATGTGCTCAGAGCTTCTTTGTACTGGGAAACTCTGGGTACAAGACAAGTTAAGGCTGACTTTAAGAAGCATGAGGTTATACATCAGGAGCATGTAGAGGAGAGAACCACCTCACAAACTTTGTCCTTCTCCACCCATTTGCCCCATCAGCCACCAATTGCCCTATCTGTGGAAGAGTCTGCCATTCTGAATGGCCTCATTACCTATCTTAGCACCAAATTAATTAAGCCTTCCTTCATCGTGAAGAACTACTGAAGAAAGAAATGAAGAAATCTTCCAGACTGTCAAATCTATCACCCTTGCATCACCAGCAAGCTACTGGGTGTGGTCTGATTCAATGACAAATTGAAAAAAAAAGAACATTCTAGTAGCTTCAGGTGTATCTAAAAATGAGGTGTTGGTCTTGTAAAGTGTCTACATACACTATGTGTATGCTAAACACTGTCAGAATGTTGTACAGTGCTATGGCAGTTAATGTTGCTGTCTCACGTCCAGGGTCCAATGCTGATCTCAGGCTCTACCAGTGACTGTCTCTGGTTCCAAAGGTGTGGCTTTAGGTTACTGTAAATTACTTCCTCATGTAGGTAAATGGAAAACAATCTAAAGGGAAGTTAATGCATGTGGGAGAGAATAAGTTACAGGTGAATGGGACTGATAAAATGACATTTTCTGGGTGTGATGACCTTCTCCATGCTTTAGTCAGTCTGTACCTAGCAGTCAGATTTATACCACAAATTTTTTAAGTGCATTCAAGAATAAGGTTTACTCACATTTTATCTTAGTATCTGATGTCTTGAAGCAATGATAAATTAACTGAATTGAATTTGTAGTTTCTGGCTTTGTTGAAAGTAATTTGTCAACTCTTCAATGACATTCATTTCTCATCCTATTAAAAGAATATGGTTTATTATCACAAGTGTTTCAATTAGGTGTCTCAGTTAAAAGGCAGATTGATCAGAACTGAAGGACAATTCTCGGTTTCCTTGTTGCACTCCTCTTTGTAACCAAGGGTTGTAGCAACAGAATATTTCATTTATGGAGCCAATTTACAGCATGACAGAAGAGAGCAACAGATTTGATTTTGTCACAATGTATTTGTACTTCAAATAAACTTTTAAAGAATTGCTTTCTGCAATAATTTATTCTAAAGACAATAGCATAATTGTTAACCCATTGAGTTTACAACCAGAGTCCCGAATCATTGATCCAGCAGAATTAATTCCTAGGCAGGTGGGAATTCATGTTCAAACAATTAAATGAGTCAAACATTAAAAGGAATATTTGTTGTCAAAAACCATGAAATTTTTGGATTGTTGATTCAGTAATATCTTTCAGGAAGGAAATCTGTCTCCTTTTCTCAGTCTTATCTATTCATGATATCTAGACCCACCCACCAATATAATTGACTATTAGCAATCTGTTTGGAGACAATAAAATGGAATGCACAATAAAAGTTGGTCTGCCTGATCCCACAGAACAAGTATATAAATTAACTAAAATATACTATCTTCAGCAAATAAATATTGCTTGCTTGGTCTTAATCACATTTATAACAATAATATAATTCTGCATCGATCAATGTACACAATCATATGGAACTCTTCTGATCAGCTCCGTTTAAAGAAATTATCAGTTTGAAATAGCAACTTTATCTTAATTATGATGAATTTTCATGTACTGATGGCAGCTGCACTACTTTTCAACATTAACAAGGTCAATACTTAGTCAAGATGAAAAGTACACACACACACACACACACACACACACACACACACACACACACACACACACACACACACACACACACACACACACACACACACACACACACACACACACACACACACACACCATACCTCCTCAGTCTATGATGCAGGTCTGAATAAATTGCTGCCGTTCAAACGAGGCCAGAACATTCAATTATAAATCCCAGCAAGACTCCAGCTAGCTGTTCATTTTTTTTCTAGTTCTTTTACCTGATACATTGATGTATATCCCTGCATTTAGATTCCTCTAGATCTGTACAGAAGCCAGGACCATTTTTATAACTTCCTGTTCCTATGATAATCAGTGTTGTTAAATACAACCAGACATAGCAAGTAGATGGACAGAACATTAGCAGATGACATTTTATAGGGTGAGTTCACAATGTCAAAGAGTCCTTAGGTTTTACAGCACTGAAACAGGCCATTTGGTTTGTAGCATCTGTAGGGGCAAACTGAAACATCACATGGAGGTTGTGTTCAATGTAAAGGGTGATTTATTAAAAACTGGAAACACATGGAGACATGTCATAGGCCATCAGCCTGAGCATGAATTTGGTGGAGTTTTTACATTCCCATTTAATGAGATTACCAGTAAGGCTACATTTTGATAACAGAATGGTGACTACAGGAAGACTTAATGAAGTAATAGACTAGGTCCTGATTACAGCTCCTCAGGCCTAGTAGTAAATTCATTTTCCTATTACAACAATAGATTCATGCTATAACATAATCAATGAAACTCCTGAACCTTGGACATCATCACTGCTGCATTCCATGTCCCTACTTCAAGGCTTTGTCTGTGGTTCCTTATTACTACATTAACACAATCCATATTCCTGTTTACTAGTTACTCACCCTCACTATTCTTTCCCCTACAACAGTCCCCCTCTAGGCCTTGGTTAAAATGGCCAATAGAAACTAAAGATTAGATCTTTAGGTTGGCCTACTAAATGATAACTCCTTCCCCACCGCAACACCATTGCTTTACCTGCCATCGTGGTACACACACTAAATAAAGGTCACTAAAACAATCAGTGGTACGACAACATTATGAGAGATAACTCAGATCCAGGGTTGGAAATGGACATTTAAACCCCAATTCCAAATACTGTCCCAAAAGGATTGGGGGGCGTGGGCATGGTTCTCTAGAACCACCTCACCTCTTTTCTTGTGAACCTTTATCCTTTTCAACAATGCATCCCATTTCTTAATGACTTCCTCATCATCCTATCAGATGATCTTTCCCCGGTCAGCAGTAAATTATGGAATGGATAGTAGCTCTCTGGCCATATGCTTGTGTGTTCCTTTGTGTCACTACCTTTAGTGGCAAAGTCCAGCTCCAGCATCCCTTCTGCAACTGGTTTAGGCAAGTTCTGCCCCGATTTCACTGATTGTCACATTATAGGCAGTCAGGTTATATTGCAACTGCCCTGAGTAATATGCTCTTGCTGATGTTGTGATGGAGTAGATATCGTTCACTGAAGTATTCTTCAGAAGGGTTGTGTTATTAACTGGCAGATGGAAAGGGAACCAGTCATCATATGTAGCAAAACCACATTTCATCTGGCTTCTTCATCCAATCTCCTCTGGACATGGCTAATAAGATGTCCTTTGGTAACATTGTATCAGATTCACACACTCCACACACACACACACACACACACACACACACTGGACTTGTGTAAAACAGTTTTGTAGGTTGGCAGGTTACTCATGGTGTTTTCCAACATCACACACTCTTACAAAAGAGTACGCCCGATTGTCACTGTGTCAAGGAACGTGGAGCAGTGCTGCAACATACAGTGGATTCATCTCATTTTCGCAGCCTCCCAGTACATGATTAATCAGAAACATGAGAACATCTACACAAAGTACACTGCAGATGCTGTGGTCAAATCAACATGTACAAACAAGCTGGATGAACTTAGCAGGTCGGGCAGCATCCACTGAAATGAGCAGTCAACGTTTCGGGCTGAGTTCTGACGAAGGGTCTCAGTCCGAAACATTGACTGCTCATTTCAACGGATGCTGCCCGACCTGCTGAGTTCTTCCAGCTTGTTTGTACGCATTGATGAGAACATCTACAGATGCTGGAATTCCAAAACAAACCACAAAAATGCTGGAAGAACTCAGAAAGTCAGACAGCATGTATAGAAATGAATAAAAAGTTGATGTTTCAGACTGAGATCTTTCTCAGCCCGAAACATTAACTATTTTCCCATTTCCATAGATAATGCCTGACCAGGATTAGTTAGAGTGAGATCTCAAATCTGGCATACGGGGGTACCTCCACTTTCTGATATTTCACCTGGTTTTCTGATATCCAGTCTTGGATTCTGTTGCCTTCTAACTGCAGAATGTTTGTTCTAACTACTGACAAAAACCAAAAATATGGATTGCATTTTTATCACAACATCAGATATAATTGTTCACTCTATTGATTACCTCATTAGTTATATCCTTTAATTGCTGCAACAACTGGATAGTTTCCAACTTCATTTCTGCTCTTTGTTTCCCTATTCTACTACCTTGCCCCAAGTCACCATAATTTTGTTTCTAACCACCTTCAACTTCCACTGGAGGAACTGATATGCATATTTATTTCTGATATATCTAAAGTATTGATGGTGGAGAGCCCCGCTGAATATCTTGCTCCTAACAATTCTATCAGATTTCTGCCCCTTCTCCATCTATCTGTCTTCAACTCACTGTGAATAACTTAGCTACAGAGTAAATGATGGTAAAGGCAAATCTTACAGTCCCTGCAAAAATTAGGGAGTTGTAAAGCAGACAGATGTCAGTAGTCCTTTCACCTGAATCTTCCACAACTAACCCTATACCCCCAGTGTCCCTTTGCTCCTCGCTACGCTGTGTGCTCAGGGGTTCCCACAGTGATCAATTCCTGAACGGAGCAGCTCTGTCTCATTACCATATGTCTCATTACTGCACTAACGTGTGAATAGTTCATTAGTCTCATGCGTCAACATGACAATATAAAAATGGCACCCCCCTTTCTAGCACACCAACTCTCCACTGGATATCCCCCAAGCGCTGTGCAGTTTTCAAATGTCCATTTCACAAAAACACATGTTATCACATCCCCCATGCCAAACTACATACCATTGATACACCTGACAACTGGCTGTTCTTCACTGTTCCCTCTGTTTATGGTTTTCATTTTATCCGCTCTCAAGAGATAGCTCAAAAGTGTGACATATTCAATTATCCAAATTTTTCTGAGCTTAGTTTGCTCAGTTCCACGGTTACTGTTCCTTGTAATAATGATCAGATGAGAATCTGTATTTACCAACAAGTAACCTTTATAGTCTCAAGTACAAAACACATACCCTGACTCTCCATGAACAGTCAATGAAGATATTACCCAGGAAAGAAGTCTATGTTGACCAGGTGTTCATGGTGGTTGCGATCTCCATGTGTCAATGGGGTCCTTCTCATCCGTGATGGTTGGTCTCTGGTTGCTGGACAGTTATCACTTTTATGTACAGTATTTGGAGATCCCAACTGTTCTCGTGTTCCTCATCAGTTGAACTGGTTGATCTCCGCCTCATTGGCTCAAGGTCACCTGACCTCACTGGTTCTAGTTCAGGGCTACAACCAACATTATTTTATAGTTTTGCCACCCAGTCTTGTGTAATTGTTCCTTTTAACTCTGACTGGTTCAAACCAGTTTCACTAGGTGACCCAGACACTGAGTTTAACAAGATTACAGATGGTTTCTTTGGTAGGTTTAGCACCTTAGCTACTCGTCTGAGAAGGACCTCAGGTTTAGTAGGTCATTATGTCCACATTCAATTGCTCTGGTTAGATTATCCCAGAGCGAGAATCAGGTTAGAGTCCACAAAATGGGATGAAGCAAATACGATTGGCTTGTCTACTTCCCCTGTCCTTGATTCATCCAAATCCACTCATTTGTAGGCTGTAGTTCCTTCTGGCTAACACTATGGAAATTTGCTTACATGGTTAAAATATTCCTACCCGAGGTATCGTTTCAGGTGGGACTAATGTTCCCACTTTGTCCCTTCCTTAATTTCTACTAGGGCACATGTTTCTTCAGTCAAGATTATTGTAAATGGTCTCATCCACCTGGGTCGTAGTCCTGATTTTGCTGGTACAACTTTAACCAATCCTGTACCTCCTTTTGGCAGATGTCCTCCCATTCACTTAGGTATTCTCATGCTCCTAGTCCCACACTCTCTGGTAATCAATGCCTTCCCCTTTAGCTCATGCAGATGAATGACCATCTCCTGGACTGGGGAATCCTGTAATTACTATTGCAGCTCTCCTCTCCTCCTGTGATCACATCCTGAGTTGCTTAGCCCATCTGTCATAAACTCAAAAGCAATAAATCCTATCACACAAGCAAGGCTCACTCATAGTTACATCAGCATTGCTGGTAAGACCGCAGACCAACTTTTCCTGGTCTCCACTAGGGTCTCCTCAATATGTTCTCTTTTATGGTGCGATTCATTCTCTCAACCATTCCAGAGGTGTGAGCTCAATATGGAATGTGAGACTTCTGTCTGACCTCAAACAACATGCAAGCTGTCTTTATTGCCGTTCCAGTAAGTGTGTCCACTGACCTGAATCAAGGCTGTCTGGTACTCTCCACTTGCATATTACCCCTTCAGCAAGCACACACGGGCTACCATCACGGTGGAGCAATCCTGACACAGGAATCCTTCCACCCAGCTGGTCAAGAGATCAACAATGTCTAAACAATATTGTTTACCCTTAATCTGGAGTATTGTCCCTGTGAAGTCCAGCTGAAGTTGATCCATGAACCTTTAGACTGGAGCTGATGTCCTAGTTAGATGTTAATTGCTTTTCCTGTGTCACACTGTTGTACATGCAGAAACCAGCAATACCTCCCTCTAGCCCTGGGGACCATTAGTATTTTCTTAGCTCACTTCTCATCTTATTCCACCTTATGTGAGCTAAGCCATGCTGTGTTTTTAACAATGTAGGTCTGATGTACTCTGGGGCGACTACACGGTCACCATCTCCTTCTCGCCATGTCCTATCTTCTTTATGCACTGATCCTGCCTGATCCCAAATCCGAATTTCCTCTGAGGTTGCCCCACTTGCACCGCCCTTAAATCTTCCTTCTTCATCTCCTCAGTCATCACTACTTGTACTGGGAGTGGACCAGTTTCCTCCACCATTCCTTTAGCCGCTGTATCAGCAACTGCATTTCCCTTTTGCTCGGGGGCGTCTACCCCTCTGTGCGCCTTAACCTTTATGACTTTCGCTTCCTTGGGCAGTTTAGCAGCTTCAGCTAGCTCATTCATCATTTCCTCATGATGTATATGCCCTCCTGACGAGGTCACATGCCCTCCCCTTGCCCAATCTGCCACGTAATCATGTATTACTCTAAATGGGTATCTACTGTCTGTGAAAGTATCCATCCCTTACCTAATTTAAAGGCATCAATAATTAGGGCTTTTAGTTCTGCCACTTGTGCTGTCCTGTGCCCCAAGTGTTTTCCTCCTGCCATACTGTTTACTTCTTTATCTACAATAACCCATGCTGTTTGTGAAGTGCCAAAACCCATCTGCAAACAGGGTCAACACATCACTTCCCTCTCGACGTGGCTCTGCAGTGACTCACTCCTCAAGCCTTTGAATTACCTCCATGGACTTTTGTGGGGATCAGTCCTTTCCTATCAAACAGGCTGGGTTAGCCAGATTGTCCCTTCTTGTCTGTACATTTTTGTCAGCAGGTAACAATACTCCTTCCTATTTTGCTCACCTGCTGTCAGACACAGCCCGTAGTTTCCCTATCTCTAGGAAAGTGACTGTGCTATGAGGAGTGTTCAAGACTATCTGACCCATCAGAGTAATAGGTTTTGACAGTCCAACAGCCCAATTCACATTATCTATTGCTTGCATACATCAATGCATTCCCGTCACTACAGGGTCCTGTTTTACAGAATGATATGCTATCTGCTGCAGCTTGTCACCATGTTCTTGATAAAAAGCAGTTGTATAAAACTCCCTCCGGTTGTCACAAAACAAAAGATGGAACGAGCTGTTCATGTCTGGCAAGCCCTAAGCCAGCGCCGTTGCTAGGGTTTGCTTTAGACGAGAAAAGGCCTGATCAAACTCCAGCATCCATTCCACCTGTTCTTTGCCCTGTTTCCCTCCTCTTACAAGAGCTTGTTGAGGCTCTGTGACCTCAGTGTAATTATCCACAAAACTGTGTCATTATTTCTGAGTCCTAAAGAGTGATGGATTCCCTTCACTATGTACAGGCGGGGGAGTATAGGAAATGCTACTTTACATTCAGCAGGTATTATTTTCTCATTCTGTCTAATCCTGTGTCCCAAATATGCTATTTGAGACCATCCAAACTATACCTTGGAGGAGTTTACCTTCAATCCTGCATTTTTGATAAACTGTAACGTCCTCAAAACCACCTGGATGTGCTCTTTCTCTCCCAGAGATGCAATTAGAATATCATCCACATATTGCTGAATACTGCTACTGGTATCTGCCAAGAGAACAGGGAAAATTGTTTTAGTTATACATTGATTGAAAATGGTGGGGCTGTTATGGAAACCCTGAGGCAGCCTTTTCTGCTGTCCCTGGATAGTAAAAGCGAGCTTACCCTGACTATCCGGATGTACTATAATTGACCAAAAAACATTCTCAATATCGAAGACAGCAAGAATATCCTGTTCCGGCCTTAGGCCATTCAAAATGACAGATGGATTCACCATTATGGGATATTCCCAAGTGGCTTATTTGTTCAGAGAGGTATAATATTTATGATAGAGAGATATTTTGGGGAGCAGCATGGTAGTGTACAGGCGACCTGGTTCAATTCTTGCTGCTGCCTGTAAGGAGTCTGTACGTTCACCCTGTGACACATGGGTTTCCTCCGGGTGCTCTGATTTCCTCCCACATTCCAAAGACGTAGCAGTTGGTAGGTTAGCTGGTCATTGTAAATTGTCTCATGATAAGGCTAGTGTTAAATTGGGGATTGCTGGGCAGCATGGTTTGAAACACCAGAAAAAACCAACCCACGTTGTGTCCTAATAAATAAATAATGGTTAGCCAGTCAGACCCATTAGATTTATGTACTGGCCGGATTAGAGAATTTATATAGAAATTAGTTTGCAGATCACTCCTTGTTGCTGTAGTTTTGTGACCATCTTTACCACTGTAGCCTCTGCTTCGAGTTTAATGGGGTACTGTCCATGGAGTGAATGTGACGGATCTTCCATCCAAACAGATGTCACCTCAGCAAGGCCACCCCGAAGGCATGCTAGTTCTGAGTCATCTGCTGCTGCCTCGATCAAGGGTGAAGGTGTGAAGCTTCATTACGAGTTCCTTACTCATCAGCTGCATCAGCCGAATTATCCCAATCTACGTCATGTTGTGGGTGCATATGGACTGTCACTACCTACCATTTGCCCAAAAATTGGGATGCTTTGAGCTAGTTTGGTGATTATTATTCTGTGGTCATTGCTTAATAATACTATTACTATTAATATAGATTTTTCACAACTGCCTTTCTCTTGTTCCTTCCACCAAGCAATTGGTTCATGGATTGTAACCCTTCTTTACCATTTTTTGTTTTAACTTATGGTTATTGTGCACTACTGTCTGTATGAGGGATCCTTCTAATTCCCACACTACTTTCCCAGTTTCTTCAGGCTTCCTTTTTTCCACCATGGTCAATCCTTACAGTGTCTACAATTGTGATTCCCCAAACCTATGTTTCAAATAACATTGGTCAGTCAATCAATTCCTACAAATATTTTGTAACCCATAATCACCCAGATCCCATCTCCAGAATTGATTAGTCAATTAATTGCAAATTGTAACCACCCACGCCTCATCTGCAAATTAACCAGACACCCCAAACCAGTTCCCCGACATCAAACTCTGGCGCTCCAAGGTCTCTCTTTACTACAACTTATGGCCACAGTCAACTAATGGATTATCCCCTAACCTATTACCCAACCAGGAGCCTCATTGTGATTCAGTGGGGTACCCTGCGCGCAGCGCCATTTGGAGAAGCAAACTGAAAGAATACATGGAGGTGATGCTCAAAATAACAGGCGACTTATTAAAAACTGCTGCACACCAGCAGACCAGTCAAAACTGATATACCAGGACATGAATTTGGTCGAGCTTTCACTGTATATTCTTAATTAATAAGACTACAGGTAAAACTTTACTTTGAAAACAAAACTGGTAGCTATGGGAAGACTTAATTGAGTAATGAACAAGGTCCTGACTACAGAGTAAAATGATTGTCCACAGGTCAAGTAGTAAATCCAATTTTCTATTACAACAATAGGTGCATGCTGTAATATAATTAATGAAACTCCTGAACCTTGGACATCATCACTGCTACATTCCACATCTCTAAGTCTAGGTTTTGTCTATGGTTCACCATACAGCACAATGCGCATCTCTATTTACTAGCTACTAGCCCTCATGATTCTTTTCCCTACAACAGTATTAGTGCCAACCATTGTCCTTATCTGTAGTCCCATGCATCTGGATTTCTATGCTTTGTTGATGTGTTTTTGTCTGCAGGCTACGTAGATGTTGAGAAGCATTTTACACACTGAAGGGAAGAAAGATGCAGCAATGCTCAATGTCAAAAGCTACAGAGAAAAATTAGGTAGTCGTAGTAGATTTTGTCTTAACTGTATTTTGCTAATACAGAACAATAATCAACAGAGTCAATAAAATGTTGCGCATCCAAAACAATTGGATATGTCAAAGAGGCCACCTGTGATAATACTATACAATGATTTTGACACTGCATCTTGAATACCAGATTCACTTCTACTCCCTGGAATACAAAGTAATCTTTAGAATGGAGTAAAGGCTCTTAAAACTAATCACCACTGCAACAAGACTGAGTTACAAAGTGAGACAAGCAAAATTTGGCCTTTTTCACATGGAGAGACAGTCTATAATGCATAAAAGGCTGTTAAAAGTAAGACTGCTAAGAGACAGCTTCTCAGCTTGGATATTTTGATCTTGCTAACAAACACATTGATTAGTCTTGTTCGTGCATCTGCGCCACAGCTGAGGGGGTTGGCAAAGGTGGTTTTAGATAGGATTAGCTGTATAACAAGGAAGAGATTTTTGATTCTCTGTTGGTGACTTTTTTTTCTTTTATCTTGTTCATACTTAAAAGGGATAAGCACTTAATTAGTTGTGTTTCCTTCGTGTCAACTTCATAGATTGCAACCTCTACAATTTGAGGGAAATCTTCCCATATTACAGAGTTATATCATTTCTTTTTAAATCTACTTCTGATGAATAATTAAAACTTTCCAATATTTGTAATTTGAAATTAAAAAAAAAATGACATATCATGTAAGCTCAGTAGCTTCTTTATTAGGTACACCAGCTTGTTAATTCAAGATTTAAGATAATTGGATCTGACCATTTAATTCTGAGATTAGACTGCTCAATTGTTTTTTTTTTGTTATTTAACAATGAATTATCTCAATGTATTTTATATACTATGTAATTATTTATACACAAGTAACTGCTTATTACACACATTAGTGATCACATTTGTATGATTCTGGAAGTTTCTTTTGGGACTGCTTTATTTGAATAGTGATTTTTCATTGGTTACCTCTTAACTACAAATCTGAATAGAATTTTTCTTATCTATGAGTATAAAGTAGCTGATCACAAAGCAGCACCACCTTACTGTCTTAGCTTGCTAATATACATTGATTGTATGTTGATTGTATACATTGATACTAGATACATGAGAGTCTGTACATCGTGACTTTGACAGGAAATGATACAGTAGTGGTGGTGGGTGGGTGTTGAGTAGTGGGTCAACAGGTGGTGGTATTGATAAGCTTTAGTAACTGCTCTTGAGTCTGGTGGTCCTCATGTGGAAGCTACATAGTTGCATCTGATGGGACTTGGACAAGCAGTGGGTGCATCCTTTATCATATTATGGGCTTTTCTCAGGCACCTTTCTGTGCATATGTCCTCAACAGCGAGTACTTGGTGCTAGTGATGCTTTGCGCATTTTTAACTACTCATTGTCTTTTTCTTCGGTTGTCCATCAGAATCAGATGACGATGTCCACTCCTTTAACAGTGAGATCTTTGATGACTATTCAATACTGTCCTGGACCCACAAGTTCTATTGCAGGTGGGACATGTATACAGTATGTGGTGGTAGTGGTGGTAATGATGGCAACCATGGCTGCATTTCTCCTGGCTCTCTTTTGCTGTCTTCTGGTTGTTCTTTCCATCTCCAGAATATGAACCCCGTCCCTACACAGCTGTCGCCAAGTGTTACGGTCAGCAGCAACATCCTCCAGGTCCTCAGGTCTGATCTTGCACTTCCTTAAAGCAACTACAACTGCTCATTGTAGAGCACTCCTGTCCACCATAGTGCAGTTTCCGTACTATAGAGTGAAGCAGCATTTTAGGATGCTTTCTACTACACATCTGTAGAAGGACATTAGTATATAGTAGATGGACATACTCTAGCTCTCTTCTGCCTGCTCAGCAAGTAGGAGCATTGGTGAGCTTTCTTAATCATGTAGGATGTGTTCAGGGACCGTGAGAGGTTGTGTACGGTGTGAATGCCCAGGAGTTTGGAAATGCTCACTGTTCCCACTGTTGTAAAGAGGATTGTGAACAATGTGGGTTCTCCTGAACTCAAAACCTATCTCCTTTGTCTTGTTGACATTAATGAAGAGGTTGCTTCAAAAGTTCACAGTAAAATCTATTATCAGAATGCATACATGTCACTACATACACCCCGAGGTTCCATTTTTGTGGGCATTCTTAGAAAATCTATAGAATTGCAACTGTAAACAGGATCAATGGACAACAATCTGTGCAAATGTAGATATAAATAAATAGCAATAAATAATGAATATCAAATATCGACAGAAGAGTTCTTAAAAGAGTGTAGTTATCCCCTTTAGTAAAGAGCCTGATGGTTGAGGGGTAGTAATTGTTCTTGAAGCTGGTAGTGTGAGTCCTAAGGTACCTGTACCTTCTACCTGATGCCAGCAGCAAGTAAAGAGCATGGTCTGGGTGGTGAGGGTCTTTGATAATGATTGCTGCTTTTCTACGGCAATGTTTCATGTAGATGTGCTCAATAGTTCAGGGAGTTTTACTGTTCAAAGGCACTGGTGTTCTCATACCAGGCCATAATTCGAAGGGCCGAATGGTCTACTTCTGCACCTATTGTCTATTGTCTATTGTCATAATGTAACCAGACTGCACTCTTTCCACCACACATCTATAGAAGTTTGCCAAGGTTTTGATAACATACCAAATCTCTGCAAACTCCTGAGGAAGTAGAATTGCTATTATACTTCCTTCACAATTATGTTTATATGATGAGTCCAGGACAGGTCCTCTGAGATAGTAACACCCAGGAATTTGAAGTTACTGATTCTCTCCACTTCTAATCCTCTGATTTCCCTCTCCTGAAGTTTGCAATCAGTTCCTAAGTCTCATTGACACAGAGTGAGAGGTTGCTGTTATTACACCACTCAACCAAATTTTCAATCGTCCTTCTGTATGCTGATTCATCAACACCTTTGACAACAGTGGTGTCATCAAAAATTTGAATATGAAGTTGGAGCTGTACTTAGCCACACAATTAAAAGGTGTCAAGCAAGTAGAGCAGGGGACTAAGTACACAGCCCTGTGGAGCTCCTGTGCTGATGGAGATTGTGGCGAAGTTTTTGCCCATCCAAACTGACTCATGTCTACTTGTGAGGAAATCCAGGATCCAATTGCACAAGGGAGTATTGAGGCCCAGGTCTTGGAGTTTATTGATTAGTTTTCAGGGAATGATGGTGTTAAATGTTGAGCTGTGATGTATTTGCCTGGCACCAGGCCTCGAGCTTTTTTACCTTCTCTCTGTAGGTGACTCATTGTTGTCAGGGATGAGACACACTGCTGTCATATCATCAGTGAACTTGACAGTGTGATTACTCAAATGTTTGTCAGTGCAGTCTTGTCTGAGCAGAGTGTACAGCAGGGAGCTCAGTACACAGCCTTGGAGGCACCAATGTTGAGGATGATGGGAAGGGAGGAACCATTGTGTACCTTCACTATCTGAAGTCTATTGGTTAGGAAGTCTAACATCCAGTTGAACAGTGGTATATTCAGATCGAGGAGTGGGAGTTTGTTCTCCAAGGTCTGTGAGCAACAGTATTGACATATTGTCTGATAGGGAGAGGCAACTTTTCAGGATCAGAAAAGGAGCAAAAAGTTGAAAACTCAGACAGCTCCATCATGGGCACTATCCTCCCCAGAAAAGAGGACATCTTTAAAAGGTGACACCTGCATACCTGCTCATTAATGCAAATATTTAATCAGCCAAACATGTAGCAGAAATTCAATGCATCAAAGCATACAGACATAGTCAAGAGGTTCATTGTTGTGCTCATCGAACATCAGAGTAGGGAAGAAATGTGATCTAAGCAACTTTGACCTTGGATTTATTGTTGGTGCCAAACGGGGTGCTTCAGTATCTCCAAAATTGCTGATCTCCTGAAGTTTTCTAGAGTTTACATAGAATTGTGTATTTTTTTTAAAAGCATCCAGTGAGTATTGGTGAAAATACCTTGTTAAAGAGACAGATCGGAGGAGAATGACCAGAATGTGTCAGTGCATTTGGATATGACTCAAGTGTGGAGAGAGTGACACTGAAGCATGTCGATTGTTCAGACTTTAATGTGAACAATATTTTAAGGGAAAAGAAAGCAATAAACACTAGACCAGTCAGAGCCATTAACTAAGACTCTCAAATGGAAAACTAGATGCCAACAACATGGCTGAAAGAAATATCCAAATGTAATATAAACACTGCTAGTTTTCAGTGTCAGTCATTTTGACAGTCTACTTTCTCAGGCAAGGCTGAATGCAAACAGGCAGCGGAATATTGCTGTGCTTTGCTCAAGACTCAGCAAGCACAACGAAAAGGGAGTTAAATACACCAAAATGAAACAGTAATTAGCGCCTTGTCCAAGTTCTTCTTCGGCAGGATCCAAGAATATTGTTCAGGACGATTCTGTTCCCAATCCACAAGGTATTGGATCTTACAATATACCCGGCAAGATACCAGGAGGTTCCACACAGTATAGACCAGGGAACCATCTACCAAGTGGTGAGAAGGGGGAGGTGGGGTGACTGGGGCCAAGGGAGAGGTAATAACCAGCTTGAGCTGGAAAACACAGAACACTGGTGGATCTTTATTGATACGGGTTGACACAATCTATACAAGACCTTCTTGACAGCCTTTTCCACTACAAATGGTCTCATGAAGTGCAGAGTCATTTTGTGGCTCTTGACTTTTAGGGGAAGATCAGACGTCCAGATTGCATCCAGCCTTCCTGTCCTGGCTTGAAAAGCCTTACTTGTTGGCATAGCTGATCAGCCTGCCAGACATGTCGTTTCTGGGCTTGCAGTAAGGTAGCCCTGGCTGGTCTCCTGGAGCATTTTTAGCACTTGATCAGCAATTCAGCAGCAGGAACTCCTAAATCAAAGTCCTGGTCAGGGAAGAGCAAAGGTTGGAATCCTTTCTGGTTTTCAAAAGGGGACATACAAGTGGAGGATGACTGGAGATTATTGTGGGCAATCTCTGCCCCAACCAGTTGGGAGCTCCAGGAGATGGGGTTGGAAGAGACAAGGCAGCACAGGATTGTCTCCAACTCCTGGTTCAGTCTCTCAGTCTGACCATTGGATTTGGAGTGGAAACCAGATGAGAGGCTGGCTGTGGCTTGTAGAAGACAGCTGAAAGCCTTCCAAAGCCTAGAAGTAAACTGTGGTCCACAATCAGACACTATGTCTTGGGGGAAGCCATGGAGCCTAAACATATGCTAAACCATGATCGTGGTTGTATGATGAGCCAACAGAAGCTTAGGGAGGGTAATGAAGTGGACAGACTTGGAGAATCAATCCACAAAAACCGAAATGGGAGTGTTTTCAGTAGATGGGGGCAAACCCAGTGACAAAATACCCTGAGATGTGAGACCAGGGGAGGGGGCACAGGTAATAGACATAGCAGACCCACAGGATAGTGGCATGACGTCTTGTTCTGAGTGACAGTAGAAGAGGTAGATACGAAGTCGTGGACACTCAGGGACATATATGGCCACCATATCAGGACGATAAAGGGAAAAGAGTCAGCCTCAGGGAAAATTAGTGCCGGGTAGGAGGTCAATGGCGCAGTTGTATGGTCGGTGTGGAGGCAGCGAGGGGGCCTACCTTTTGCTGAAGACCTCAAGGAGATCAGCATATTCAGCTGGAATCCCAGACAGGTCCACATCCTTAGCTGACACAGGAGGGGATTCATGGAACGGAGCTTGAGCTGGACCCAGACAGATAGACAGGCATGCCGGTCCCTACTCTCGGAGTGCTTTAAGAGACCAATTAATGTGTGAGTTATGTTGGGATATTCAAGGGAGAGTGAGCACCAGTGGCATTTCAGATTAATCAACAAAATGGAAGGAGAATTCTTCACTACGGTTGTCTTTGAGCACAAGTTTGAGGGGTTCAGTGAAAAGGTGGATTTGGCCGGTGTCCAGAGGTCAACAGTTGATCTTTTGATGTTGATCTTTTCTCTCAATTCCTGAGTTGGAACTCACCATCTTTGAGTTAGATTGATGTCCATGAGATTCCCGGCTGCACTAAAGTTGATAAATGCTCTAAGTTCATGGGTCCAAGACCCCTGCAACAAGGAAGCTGCGAGTTCTACACATTTAAGGGAAGCTGCCTGCAGAGAGAACTGACCCATTAGGAGTCACCTCCTGGCTGACAGGTATCACCTTTTTCCATACGCTTGGGACACACTGCCCAGAAATATCCTGGATATCCACAATAGAGGCAGGAACCTGGTTTTGGCACTGCTCTCGTTCCTCCTGAGACAGGCACATGCACCTACTTGCATAGACTCCTCTGAGGTCTGGGCACTGGACGATGGAGGGCAAAGAAGGAGGGTGAACTGTTGGCACATAGAAAGCTTGAGACATTCTTTCCCCGTGCCACTCAGTTACCCGGTTGTCAACTCGATTGGTCAGGTTCGTCAGATCATCTTGACTATCCTGTTCGTTATGCACAGTGATCTCATGCTGGACCCCTGTTTTCAGTCCATTCTGGAAGGCAGTAATGAGAGATCTCTCATTCCATCCCATCTCTACTGTAAGCATGCTGGATTGCATAGGCGCTCACCATCCCTCGGCCTTGGCGTAGATCTAGGAGTCAGTGGGCGGCATTCTGAGCCCATACTGGAAGGTCAAAAACCCTCCTTGCCTCTGCAATGAAATGTGGGAGCGACTGAGCTGCAGAGAATCCTTGCTCCTGTAGGACGTTGAACAGGCTGAGTGAAAGTTCATCTGGGAGATTAACCATGTATGCCAGTTTTTAACACATCATCACCAATATTCAGATTCAGATTCAGTTTATTGTCATTTAGAAACCACAAATGCAATGCAGTTAAAAAATGAGACAACATTCCTCCAGAATGATATCACAAAAACACATGACAAAACAGACTACACCAGAAAATCCATATAACGTTTGGCAATCCCCAATCCAGAGTCCGTAGAGGCTGCTGCGTATTAATATCGCACTACCATCTTAGCGCGTTCCCCGGAAAGGAGCTCCAATCCCACCAGACAAACAAGACCAAAAACTTAAGCTACAAGACCTGCACAAAACCACATAGTTACAACATATAGTTACAACAGTGCAAACAATAGCATAATTGATTAAAAAAAACAGACCATGGGCACAGTAAAAATAGTCCAAAGATGTTAAAACACTATAAGTTTGAAAGAAACCACCACACAGTTTCCACAAGTCCTCAGGGTCCCGATTGACTCGTCATCCCACGCCGGTGGCAGAAGGGAATACCCCCGCTATGGACTTCCACGGCGCCGCTCAACTCAGCCTCACAGACGCAGCATACAATGAAAGCGACCTGATCGCAGCGGACTCCGAGTCCGTCAAACCTCTAAGCCTCCGACCATCCCCTCTGGCACAGCTTCTCCAAGCATCATCCTCTGCCGAGCGTATTAAGACGGCCCCACCATCGGCCATCAGCAACGCGACCCCGAGGACTGGGGGCCTGTTCTTTTCAGCAGAGACCCGGACCTCACAGCAGCAGCAGCAACGAAGAAGGTCTTCCTGGAGATTTTCAGATGTTCTTCCGTGCTCCCACGTCCGTTTCTCATCCGATTATGATTGCGCACAGCACCCAGCTTCACAAATAACAGATAATCAGCTCCGGAGTGGCCGCTGCAAGCTGTGTCGCACCGCCATCTTGGATCTTTTATGCCTAGGTTGGCTTGAAATGTCATCTTGCATTGGGTAATTAAATTTCTGCAGCCATCGGGATTACCAAGTATCTGCCCAGTGGTGGAACCCTCAATTCTTGTACGGATGCAAAGGTCTGTGATGGTCCGAAAGCGAGAGTCGGTTCTGGACTGGGAGCAGTAGTGGCAGAGGTTGCTGGGGCAGAAGAAAAGGGGGACCTGCAAGATGCTGGGAATGGGACTGTGGTGGCCAGAGGCCTCCAAATTGCATTGGCAAGAACGCTAATTGCTATCAGCTGGCGCTGGCTGTCCGCAGTGAGTTTGTAGACGACAGCCGTGAGAGTGGATATCACAGAGACCTGACTCTGATCGTCTGTGGTCAGCTGCTGAACAGTTGCTGCGAGGGATGATACCTGTTCCTCTAGATGAGACTGGGCTTGTCGGCATGAGATTATCTGCCTCATTGCCTCAGTAACTTTTCCTGAAACAGATTCAATTGCCTGTAGCTTGTTCCCTACCTGAACAGCGAATTTCAAGGCCAAGGTCAGTTGCTCTCTCTCTGCTGGGTCCATCGTTGTGTGGCTGAGACTTGCTGTCACTATGTTCTGATATGGCCCAAGTGCAGAGAAGAAGAGACACTGAAGCGTGTCAATCATTCACGGACATTAATGTGAATAGTATCTTAAGAGAGAAGAAAACGATGAACACTAGACCAAGCAGGGTCGTTAACAAATTCTCAAATGGAAAACTAGATGACAACACTGCAGCTGAAAGGAATATCTAAATGTAAAATGAATATCGCTAGTCTTCAACATCGGTAAACTCGATAGTCCACTTTCTCAGGCATGGCTGAATGCAAGCAGGCAGCGTAACGTTGCTGTTCTTTGCTCAAGTCTCGTCAAGTGCTACAATGAAAAGAAGGGAGTTAAAAACAACATAATGAAATAGTAATTAGCTGATAATTACATATTCACAAGTGTAATTGCCGAATCTGCTGTGCAGCCCACCTGTAGGGGCACGTGGACCCTGCAGCAGAGTCCGTAGTTGTAACAGACTGGTTCAAGCTGACAGGAAGGGAGCAGTATCTCAAGTAGCTACATGTTATAATAGTAGTGTGCAGAAGAACATCTCTGAATGCACAACATGCGAATGTTGAAATGGATGGGCAGAAGAGCATAAATATGCACTCAGTAGCCAATTTATTGATACTGTGATTTGGTATAGAATAATTGTCTCCATTTACCTTGTGGGAAGATTGTTTTGCATTTGCACTTCAAGATCAAACTTATCACGTACAAAACTTTATTTCACCAATAACATAAAAAGAACAAAAAACTCTAAATGCTTCACTGCCTTTTAATCTGGTGTTTGTGTTTGTGTTATCTCAAGCAATTTTTGCAGCTCAGCATAGGAACTGATAATATTCTGGCTTGATGATAAAGGAGGCACCTAATGAAGTGGGCACTGAGTGTATGCTTTACTCCGTTTATGGATAGTAAATTATATGTAATGATATATGTATATGTAACACACTGTAAGGTTTTACTGCTAATGTAATGGTTTCTCTGTAGCATCAATGTTTGGGTTATCACCAGAGATAATGGGGCTTTGGAACGTGGGCTATCTGATCAGAGGGATGTTGTTCTTTCTTGTGGGTTTGGGAGCAGGGATTTTGCGATCTTTTGCCGGGGAGAGATGAGGGGAGAAGACGTGAATGGAGAGAGTTGGTAGACCGCCAGATGGAGTGGACTTGGAGTGAGGGTACGAGGGTCGGCTATGCTCGGAGGAGGTTGATGGGAAACCAGTGGACTGAACCGTGAGCTCCAACGTTACGCATTAGACTGTTTCATGAGAATAGGCCCTTTCCTTTTTTTGTTCCTTTACTAACCATATAGTCAAATTAAGAATAATAAAGCTCAATCGTTCAATCACGTATTGTGTACTGTTTGTTATTTTATGGTACTGATTTGGAACAGGGGACACTTTGTGCAGCATCCACCCAAACAAGATTTCTTAAGTTTGGCCGGGCCGGGGGCTGTCTTCCCCTAGATTAAGCTGCTAGCCAAACTGAGTGTTACATATAAAATATAGAACATAGAAATTTACAGCACATTACTGGCCCTTAGACCCACAATGTTGTGTCGACTATGTAACCTACTCTAGAGACTGCCTAGAATTTCCCCAGTGCATAGCCCTCTATTTTTCTAAGCTTCATGTACCTATCTAAGAGGCTCTTAAGAGGCCCAATTGTATCCGCTTCCACCATCACCACTGGCAGTGCATTCCATGCACCCACCACTCTCTGTGTGAAAAAACTTATCCTGACATTGCCTCTGCCTCAGTACCTATTTCCAAGCACCTTAAAACTATGCCCCTTGTGTTAGCCATTTCAGCACTTAGAAAAAGCCTTTGGCTATCAACAAGAGCAATGCCCCTCATCATCTTATGCAGCTCTATCAGGTCACATCTCATCTTCCATTGCTCCAAGGAGAAAAGGCCAAGTACACACAACCTATTCTCATAAGGTATTCCCTCCAATCTAGGCAACATCTTTGTAAATATCCTCTGCACTCTCTCTATAGTATCCACATGCTTCCTGTAGTGAGGTGACCAGAACTGAAGACAGTACTCCAAGTGGAGTCTGATTAAGGTCTTATATAGCTGTACCATTATCTCACAGCTCTTGAACTCCGTCTCATGGTTGATGAATGTCAACACACCATATGCCTTCTTAACAACACTGTCAACCTGCACAGCAGCTTTGAGTGTCCTATTGACACGGACCTGAAGATGTCTCAGATCCTCCATACTGCATAGAGTCTTACAATTTATATTATATTCTGTCTTCAATTTGGACCTACCAAAACGAACCACTTCACACTTAACACAGTTGAAGTCCATCTGCCACTTCTCAACCCAGTTCTGCATCCTATCAATGTCCCGCTGTAACCTCTGACAACTCTCCAGACTATCCACAACACACCCAACCTTTGTGTCATGAACAAACTTACCAACCCACCCTTCTACTTCTTCATCCAGATCATTTATAAAAATCACAAAGAGAAGGGGTCCCAGAACAGATCCCTACTGAATACCACTAGTCAGTGAGCTCCACGCAGAATACGAAGCAACTAATACCACTCTTTGCCTTCTGTGGGCAAGCCAATTCTGGATCCACAAAGCAAGGTCCCCTTGGATCCCATTCCTCCTTACTTTCTGAAGATCCTTGCATGGGGAACTTTATCAAATGCCTTACTGAAATCCATATATACTACATCCCAGGGGCATATCTATGGAAAATAGTGCCTAAGGCAAACACTGAAATTACGCCCCTGTCCAAACATCTGACACCCCTTTCAGATAACTTTATCATAATATCAGCTCAAAAATACAAGTCAAGCTCATTAATCTTTTAATTAACAAATTATGGCACTACATGAAAATTATAACTGCACCTTCCTTGCTTTCACTGATGCAAATTGGTCTATGATGTGATCAAAGTCAATTTTCTTTCTACACTCAGCAAAGCAAGATCACAGAGTCTGCCTTGACCCATGGAGGCTCTCAAATAGGAAAGTATTAGTTTTAACTTGCTGTATGATCTCTCACAACTGGTGTTGGAAACTGCATTATCTGAATAGCAATGCCAAGATTGGGGAAGACACTCTCATCTCCATACTGAACAATAGATTCAAGAAGCTCTTTGGGTTTGATATTTTCATGTTGACCTGGCTTGATAGCAACATTCTGCAATCCAAAATTTCTTCATATAGCTGCTGTCCATCAACATTAGAGCTGTACAATTCGCCCAAATTTTTGCAATTCTTCTTTAGGTTGTTACTGTTGGCGCCGTAACACAATTCCTCGACATTGAGAAGGAAACCAAACTTGGCATCAGTGTCATGCAAATGAGCAAACCTTTCATCCATTTCTCTGTGAAGACGGTCGAGTGTTCCCTTCATGACTCTTTCCATTTCCTCCTTAGCTGTTAATCCAGTGTCTCTCGAGTTCTCATCAGTCATTCGTTTCTTTCACCTCTGACGTCTTTCAACTTCAATATTCCATTCTTGACAGAGACTCACTGACCAACACTTCTCTTTCATCATAAAAATGATCTCGGAGGGCTTTCAAATCCAGGGCAGCATCGTTGAAGTTCATGCTAGGATCCAGTAGCCTCTTTTGAATAGGGTCAATACGAATGAATACTTTGTTCCAAAATCCTAGCAAAATCAGAAAATTGTAACTCAACATGCGGTTGTACAGCTGCCTTGCATCACTTCTTGTTTCACTGGTCTTGTTTTCATTGTCTATCATGTCCTGGAGAACTTGAAGTATCTCCTCAAGGTACTTGTTGACAAGCTTCACTGCTTCTGTCCTTGCACTCCACCTGGCTTTGGACTCCGACTTAACAACCACAGGCACGGCATTTTTGAGTTTTTCCCAGCGCTGTGTTGAACAAGAGAAAAACACATAGAGAGCTTCAATGGTTCCAAAAAATGTGACCATCATTGTATCCTGCTTGGCTGCATGTACACCCATTAAGTTGAGTGAGTGATTGTCGCAATTTACAAACACTGCCAGGTTGTTTTTCTCACTAATTCTTTGATGAACACCACTTCTGTGTGCAGCCGTCACAGCAGCATTGTCATAGCCGACAATGTGTGACCGACAATTGTGCAGCTCCATTTTGTCCTTCTCTAGCTGTTGCAAGATGTCTTCAACCAACCTCTCAGCATCCTTCTGGCTTATCTGGATAAAACCAAGGAAGGACTCTCTAACATGGACCGTTTACCTCTCAAAATTAACTTCCACGTACCTCACTACTTCTGACATCTGCTCACGGTGTGCCTGATCAGGAGTCGAGTCGAACATGAGACCATAGTACTTGGCTTTACGAATGCTTCTCTGTAAGCTCTGGTGAACAGTGAATGCCATCATGTGGATGAATTTGTTCTGGACAGCTGGTGAAAGATAAGACGTAGATCCAGGATGACTTTCCAAATGAGTGAGGTGTTCTTTTATGACAAGGTCAAAGATGGCCAGTAGTTTCAGAAAGCCAAGGAAATTTCCCACATTGGAGTCATCGTCTAGCTGAAGTGACTCCTTGTGTACTCGCAAAGCCAGGTTCTGAGTCGCAAGGAATTTTATGCAGTGAAGGATTCTCGTCAAGATATCACACCACTTCTGCTTTTCCTTCTCAATCTGTGACTGAAATACTGCATCAATAACTCTTCTGTTTCCAGCTAAATTTCTTTCCATTTCTTTCCACTGTGTGAAGCATTCCCGATAATTCTTGGCATTTTCATGAACACTAATCCTTTCAGGTGCTTTCCACTGATTGAATCCACTTTCCTGCTCCAATGAGGATTGATGGTCTGACCAAGAATAGAGAAGACAACAGATACAAAATGCAGACTTTTTAGAAGGGGAGTAGACCAGCCATGAATGAGTTGCTTCCTCACCATGACCATTTCCCAATTTCCTCTTGAACCAAGTTTTGTTCATTGAGCAGTTATTTGTTTGTAGGAAAGGCCCCTCACTGTTCTGGAAATACTTCAAACCCAGCTGTATTATTTCTGTTCTCAATGCGTCAGGCAGAATTGCTTTTCCAGTAACCTTGTTGAACTTCAGAAGTCCAATGTCATGCTGTTCAATTACTTCTGGTATGACAGTTCGAGGCTCTTTGACATCATCCAGTTCACTAGGTTCAGTGTCGTCAGATTCAATCTCATCAGGTAAAATCTTGTCAAGATACTCAACATCACCACCACCACCATCGTCTTCCCCTCCTGTCATGTCCACGTTCTCTGTGGCAGCCTCACTCCTAATCTCGTCATACTCGGATTTATCTGACTTGACTTCCTCCTCGGCTTGTGACACATTTGTACGTGATCCACCTTCGGATTCTAACAAACTTGTAGCAGGTGCAGATGACTCTATGGAACGTGTCGAACTACTTGTTCCGGGCTTTTCAAAGAAGGGCCTGAAGAACTTGCTCGACTTCTTGGCTTCCTCCACCTCCAACTTTTGTCTCTTCCGTCCTTCAGCTCCACTTTCCTTCTTTTTCGTGAAGAAACGTTTCATGGTCTTCTTACACAATGCTTTGAAATAAGGCCATCCTAGTGCTTCTCACCCATGATAATCAAAGACAGATCATACATCTGAAAAAAATTCTTTTTTCACTATCCGAGGAAAGCTTGTCTGACTTCAACAGAAACTGCTCAGTGGCGCTTTTTGACCATGAGTGGCAAGTATGTTACACCTCCAACACTTTAGCTCTCAGCTCGGATAGTACAAAAACTCTCAGTAAGTCCCCTACATCAAGGACGAGTTTGTCTTGGCACCGGTAAAAATGGGGAAACTGGAATTTCTACTGCAAATTCCAACCAGTCTGAGTTGGCATGTAGACCTGAGTGGCTGGTGTCTTTTCTGGTTTCCCTTTGGATCATCTCTGTCATAATAGGGAGAATTGGGGAAAATATGTCAAGAAGGGTGTACTTTTTCGTAAAAATTTTCATGTATTTCCTTTTTCAAGTGTAAACGGGGCAATCCAACAGCATTTCCTTGATTAGATGTCCTCTTGAATTCAGTCTTGAAATTGTGTCACTTTAATTCCTGCATTTGTAACTCCAGTTGCTGTTTCCATTGAAATAGCTTCTTTAACTGTTCTCTTAAATGTGAGTTGTGCTTCAGGTGGGAGCATTTTTGGATGTTTTCTTGCAAGATTCCATAAACTGAATGATTTTCCAGTGCATCATTAAGCTAACCATTGAACTGACAATGCTCAGACAGTTTCTTCAGTTCAGTCACATAAGCTGAAATGGACTCCCCTTTATTTTGATTCCACTTATGAAACCTAATGCATTCTATAATCAACAATGTTTTCAATTCCAAATGTTCCTGCATTACAGTCACAATAAAAACAAAGCCTTTTTCTGCTTGTTGGGCTGGAGCAGTCAAACTTCTAAGGAAACTGTATGCTCTTCCACAAAGTGTGCTCAGCAAAACTGGCACTCTTTTCTCTTCAGCTATTCCATTTGCTTTAAAATATTGCTTGATTTGCTCAGTGTACATCATCCAGGTATCTCTCATGAGTCTATCTTTCTGATACAGCCAGCCAGTTCTGCTTCATTTATTTATTATTATTATCAGCCGATATTCACTGTTTATGAACCTGTGAATTTCATTCGTTTTCTGCTTTTGTTTTAACTTGACCATCTTTCTCCTTTTGCCATGAAACATGTGCTGTGCTTTTTTTCTAAACTTCACCATCTCTCTCCCCTTGTGAATAAAAAATGTGCTGTGATTCAACAGGCAGGTAGTCATGTCAGGTTCATTTTAGAACTTATTTGTCCCCACTGGTAAATTTTTAACTCCAGAAAATGATTGAAAGAAAAACACAGTAGCCAGGAGATCTATTACTTTAACTTCAGTAAGGCACACATATATACAGTAACATGGTGGCATAATGAGATATGCCATTCAAGTACTTTGTACATATAACCTGGAGTGTATTATGCAAACAATAAAAATACCTTAATCAAATAACACATTTCCAATATCACTCAAATATTACTGAAATATCACATACACTATAGCCAAGTTATTGAGTATTCTTAAAGCAGTAATTGATTGGTTCTTGATTAGTCAAGGCATCAAATGTGTGGGGAGAAGGCAGATGAATGGGATTGAGAGGGATAATAGATTAGCCATGAGAAGGCTCAATGGGTCAAATGACCTAATAAGGTCATTAAGGTCTTACGATAAGGTCTTATGGTCTTAAGGCCTTACATCTTTGACCTCTCAGTTCTGCAGTCTGAGCTACCCATCTGCTTCAAGCAGCCTTCAATTTTACTTGAGAAAAACATTGTAATCTGCTTTAATGACTATCTCCCAGTAGTACTTACATCCACTGTGATGAAGTCCTTTGACAGGTTTGTTGTGAAGCATATCAACTCCACCTGTGTTGCAACTTGTATCAATTCCTATTTTCCTCCTGTCACAACTGGTCAACAGCAGATGCCATCTCCTTGGCTCTTTACTTAACCATGGAAGATCTGGGCAGTGAACATGCATACTTTAGGATGTTTTTCATTGACTACCGGGGCTTGGCATTCGATACTATCACCTCCTCAAAACTAACCAATAAGCTCCAACACCTAGGCTTCGGTACTTCCTTGTGAACCTGAGCCCTCGATATCTTCGCTTAAAGACCGCAGTCAGTTTGGATTGGCAGCAATATCTCCTCCATAATTACCATCAACACAGCTGCTCAGTAAGGCCGTATGCTTAGTCTCCTGCTCTACACACTTTACAGTTATGACTGTGTGGCTAAGCACAGCTCCAATGACATATTTATGTTTGCTGATGACTCCATTGCTGTTGGCCGAAGCAAATGTGGTGTTGAGTCACCTTGTAGGAGGGAGATTGAAAATCTGGCTGGATGGCACCATAACACAACCTCTCACTCAGTTTCAGCAGAACTAAAGAACTGATTCCTCATACAGGAGAAGAAAAGCAGATTTCCATGAAGCAGCCCTCATCGGCAGATCAGAGGTACAAGAAGGTCAGCAACTTTAAATTCCTCAGTGTTATCATTTCAGAGGATCTGTCCTGGGCCTAGCACATAAAACTCTTCATTTCATTTTTTTGGATATATTAATTGGTTATTTATTTATTATTATATATATTTTTCCAGTTCTATTTACACAGTTTGTTTTTTTTGCACATTGGTTGTTTGTCCATTTTGTTGTGTGCAGTTTTTTTTAACTCTATTGTGTTTATTGTGAATTGCCCAAAGAAAAAGAATCTCAGGATAGTTTATGGTGACATACAGTATATGAATATTAATGATATATTTACTTTACTGAATGTTAAAGCAGCTCCTTGGTAACAATTTCATACTGTTTCTGTGAGTGATGAAATAATCACAAATTGTTTTCTCCGTCAATGAATAAATAATGATGGTTTTATGGTTTTGTATTTCCTGCTTCATTGTCCATTTGTTGACATCCAGAGTAAAATCTTTCCCAACTGAGCCATCATAAGCTTGATCTCACTCAAAACCTCATTAAATTTCCCTGACTCTAAACACTAACCTTAAATCTGATCTCTCAGAGAAAGCAAATTTATTGTTTAGCAACACTAACTCCTAGTTCTGACACTCTGGGCTAACAGCTTTAAAATACTTCCTTAAAATGTGCATTTCTTTTTCAAGTTGCCGTGGATTAAAATGTACTGTATGACAAATGCTATTTTCAAAATGAGAACCATTTGGGATATAACATTTGCTTGAAGAGGCTTTATTCTTGGAGAACAGTTTTCTTATCTATGCATATAACATAAATATAAACGTACAAAAAACATCAACACTGATTTCTAACATATTTAAACAGAAGCTCAACTGGGTTACATGTTAGCAGTTCTCACTGAACTAAACAGTCCTATGTTTAGTTTCAGAATGAACATTTGGTACTCCAAATCTGATGTTGGCAAATCAGAGATATTATTCTTAACCTGATCAATTTGAAAATTTTTCAACCATTAAAGATGAATTGATAAACTGTATTATTATTCTGCATGCGGTTCTACTATTCATTCTTCTTTAACTAATATTGTTAAAATAATTACAAGTGGCACATGAGCATTTATAGGGTTTAATCATAAAAAAAAGGGGAAGAAAAGTTTCAAGCTGCAGGATCTGGAACCTCAGCAATGGACAATAACATCACTCCATACCCTGTCATCAACCAATCTGTCTAGACAGACTGCAATTCAAACTCGTCACATTGCAGTGAATGTAAAATTCTTTAGCTGCAGGCTTTGAAATACCTATTTCACCACTTATTGATTGCAAGCAGAATGATCTACTACTCATACTAGCTGAAGCAATCAGATGAAATATAAGCAAAGTATCAAGTTCAATTTTAAACAAATATGACAGAAATATCCTATTACTTAAAACAAATTTTATTCATCAAAATATTTTCCAATAGCCATGAAAGCAATAATATAAATGAGCAATGAGGCAACATTAATGTGAAGAAAGAAAAATCATATACTGTACTCCAAAACCTGAAAAATTCACAGCATTATTGAGTAATGAAGCAACATTAAACTAACAAAATAAAGCAATATAGAAATAAAACAATATAGTAATGGAAGTAGATGATAAATCTCTCGCTTTTCAATAAGAACATAATTTTGATGGTTAATTATTGAGGAGAAACTGAATTTCTGAGTGATTGGCAAGGTATTTCTTATGCACTTCACTAAGAGTCATCCAAACAATACAAAAAGTAGAGGAATTTTGAGACAAAACTATATTTGTCTCAAAATCAAATTCTCATGGCCTGTTTTTATTGGTTTAGTCATTGGACAGAAAATTCACCCTGACGTATACGTATAGGTGGCAACTTGATCAAATTTATCACCATGCACATTTCTGAAAATTGTGCTTATTTGAAATATTTCGAGAGATTTAACACTTTTAACAGTATCAAAATGTACTCAGCATAATTAACCCCAAAATGTTGAGAAAGTAACGTACGCACCTTTACTGTCATCATTGATCCTAGGGATGAATTTAGTCTTGGCAATACTGTTTGCAATCCAGCTGACAGCTTCTGACAAGGGTGGTTAAAAAGTAGACAGTTCACCATTGAGCATCAAGGCAAAAGTGGCCAATAAATCTTGGAGGGATTTAACTTTTCCAGAACAGAAGGAGCCAATTACATAAAAATTCACAGTCACTTTGGTAAAATGGAAATGACAATGTGATCCTTGCTCAGCTCTAAGGTGTTCATTGTGGCTGGAAGAAAGTAGCAAATTTTTATGAGGATATCCTTATGTAATACATCATACTCTCATCCCTGCTGATATTCAGTTAGGATTATTGCTCCTGGACCATACCAGACAAATGTAGCATGATGTGGACAGGCTTTACTCCCTCCCACTTCTTCTTTCCTTGTACAACAATGGTGTTGCTCTTCATACCCTACTCTTACCTTCTCAATTATATTACCTTCCAAGGGAAGTATTTATTTATTCACCATCTACTAGTAAAGAGAATATGGTTACTTATTTTATGTGTTGTTTTTATTATCTATATTAATGTTTATTTGCCTATTAAAGATCAATTTTTGCTTACTTCTACATTCATTCCAATATTCTGATGTCCAAAAATATTGCAATCAATGAGTCTGATCCAGTTCTCTTCTCATTTATAGACAGAGTATAGACAGAGTCAATGGATGGGACTCGTGATGGTGTCCACAACTCTCTTCAATTTCATATGGTCTTAAGCAGAGCAGTTGTCATGCCGAGCTGTGACATATCTGGATAGGATGTCAACTAGGGTGCTTCTATAAAAAATTGGTGAGGATCAATGGGGATATGCAAAATTTCTTTAGGTTTTTGAGGAAGTAGAGTTGCTGGATTGTTTTCTTAACACAATATCTACATGGTTGGACCAAAATGAGTTATGGGAGATTTTTACATCAAGGAACTTGAAGCTCTCAACCATCTCCACCTCTGCATCATTACTGCATTACATCTCCTTTATATTTTTTCACTATCATATTAAGCTCATAGCATCTAGTTTTGGGCTCCCTTGCTCTTGCAAAAAGATTATGACTATTTATCCTATTTGTGGCCATCATAATTTTATTAATCTTTTAAGTTCCCCTCGGAGCTTCCCGTACTCCAGTAAGATTTAAACCCAGTGCCCAGCATGTCCCATGTCTGTGTATAATTACAGTCCTCCATCCAGGCAATATCCTTGTTCACTTTCTCTTCTGCCCTTTATCTATCTCTACCACATTTTTTTTAAGTGTTTCATGTTCTTTCTCTGTTTGCAAATTACCTCAATGTCCTTGGTGTCTTCCCTGAAAGCAAGTTTTCCATTTTGGGTAACCATGGACCCTAGATACATGGATGTTACATTTTTCAAGGGGATATTGTAACCCGGGTTATTTAAACCCAAAGATGTAATATTAGAAAGATGGTGAGCCATTCAAGATGAAGAACCAGCGAGGGAACAAAATGTGTAATGATGCAGAGGATTTAATATGGTTGGATGTATGTTTATTTTCATTTGAAGGAACTGAATTTGATTTTTCTGCAAGAACTGGTTATTTTTGCAAATTGTTTGCTAAGTTACTGAATGAGATTTACTTTGTTTAATGGTTGTGATGTTGGAGAATTGTTGTGAAAGGTGTTAAATTGTGAATATATAATTTTTGAATCTGAATTTAAACTTGTAGATATACTGCCTGGAACTGAAACTGAAGTTAACTATAATACTTGAGAATAGGAATTGTATTTGGTTTTCTAACTAACTAGGGATAAGTAAAAAGGAAAGTTTAGTCTGTAAACTTTTAAATAGGGAATAACACTAGATCTAATTAGTTAGAGAAATTAGAGTAACAGAGGTTATTCTAATGAATATCACTGATTCTAACTGAACAGGAGTTTGGCTTTTGTTGATATCTGAGGTTTGGAACCAGAACAGAATGTTTCAATTTTGAATTGTTCTTGCTCATGTAAATATTTTGTACATATTGTTCTTTTTTTTATAAACAAAACTTATTTCCAGAAAAGTGTGGTTTCTATTTACTGCTTCCTTCTGATACCTAGAACCTCCTGATGGCCTATTAGCACCTAGTGTAATTTGATTTTCTCAAAAGAGTGCGATGACAAGTCACACACGATAAGACCGATAAGACTGGTGATACACAGGTGTTGCGATATCAAAAAAAATCTCCGGGATTCAACTCTTCAAAAAAAATTGAAGCTCTGTGTTTGTTTCAGAAACATAGCACTAGACATTCAAACCATGTGGCTAATCCACAGTTACTGATTAAACTTGATCAGCAACTCAGTACAAGGAGAGCTGGCCAAAGAGAGGATGCTGAAGTCAGTTACTTATTCTGCCAGTGAATTTGGTGGATTTTATGGGACAAGAGTTAGTGTCATTGCAGTGTTTTGAAATGTTTGTTATATATAGCCTATGTCAAAAAACATGAAAGAGGATGGTATCACTACTGCCTGACTGCCAGTCAATTTGGTCCTAAGATGGAGATCTATGTCTCTAATCACTCTTTTGTACTGTACTAAAGGTGATGATGAATTTAATCATCATTGTCTACTTTCGCTAGGAATGATGTCTTCTGAGGGAATCCATATTCCCCGAGGTTGTGCTACCAAATCCTGTTGGAATAAGGTTGCTTTATCATGGGAGCAGGTTGTTTTCTGGAAGTTTAATTTACTTCAATGTCTTTACTGTGATTCATAGGAAAGACACGGACTTAGAACTCTGTCTACCCAAGTGTTCTTATTCACATAAATTGTTTGTGTACTGTAAAGATGTATCAGAAGTTGGGGTGATTTTGTCTCTTGATTGGAGATCATGAAGTTAAAACAGCTCCTTGATCATCTTGTAGATTAGATACTCTCCAGCAGGAAACAAATTAAAAATGAGTTATACCATTACAGCAAGTGGAATTGAGAAAAAAGTTATGATTTACTTGAGTCCAGACTGCACTGGATACAAATGCAATTGGATCCTCAATTTCCTCACTTGCAGACCCCAACACCTCCTCCATGATCTCTATCAGCACAGGTGCACCACAAAACTGTCGCTTAGTCACCTGTTCTACTCGTTTTACAATTATGACAGAGTGGCTAAGCAAAAATACAATGCCATGATCAAGTTTGCACTTAGGCTGAATCAATGGTGGTGATGAGTCAACATATAGGAGGGAGACTGAAAATCTGGCTGAGTGTTGCCATAACAACCTCCTCTTGCTCAATGTCAGCAAGACAAAGGAACTGATTATTGACTTCAAGAGAAGGATACCAGAGGTCCATGAAGCTGTCCTCATTGGAGGATCAGAGGTGGAATGGGTTAGCAACTCTAAATTCCTCAGTGCTATTATTTTGGAGGACCTATCCTGGACCAAACAGGAAAGTGCAATTACAAATAAAGCACAACGGTATCTCCACTTCCTTAGGAGTTTGCTGAGATTCTTCATGACATCTAAAACTTTGATAAACTTCTATATATGAAAACTGGTATGGAAACACTAATGCCCTGAATGGAAATTCCTTCAAAAAGTAATGGCTATGGCTCAGTGCATCATGGGTAAAGCCCTCCCCATCAGTGAACATATCGACATGGAAAACTTCCACAGGAAAGGAGCAGCAATCATCAGGGTCCCCCACCACCTAGGGCATGCTCTCTTCTTGCTGCTGCCATCAGGATAAAGATACAGGAGCCTTAGGACTCACACCATCATGTTTATGAACAGTTATTACCCCTCCCAAATATCAGGCTCTTGAACTAAGGGGGATAATATCACTCAACTTCACTTGTCCCATCATTGAAATGTTCCTACAACCAATGGACACATTATCTCATGGTCTCAATATTTATTGCTTATTTATTTATATTATTATTCCTTTGTTCTGTCTTTGCACAGTTTGTTGTCTTCTGCACATTGGTCGAACACCCAAGTTGGGCAGTGATTCACTGATTCTATTATGATTATTATTCTGTAGATTTGTTGAGTATGCCCACAAGAAAATAAATCTCGGGGTTATTTAGGGTGACATATATGTAATTTGAAAATAAATTTACTTTGAACTTTGAATTGTTTCAGTACTCATTCTTGCAGAACTGTTTCTTATGCTGTGTCAGTCAGAATGGCTAACCTTAACACCTAATCTCTGTATTCATAAACATCGTGCAGTACATTTTTGCCCCAACTATAAATGTTCTGAGCTTAGTCTTATGTCTGCAGTATGCACCATATTAAGGTATTTTAAATTCCATGTTTTATATCTATTTTGTTACCTCCATCTGCTCTTCTGTTTTTTATAATTCAATAATGTTGGTCAAGCGTGACTTTCAATTTTATAAGGTGTGCTGACTCTATTATACTTCTGGTTTTGAAATATCCTGCTATTACAACTTCAAAATTGGTCCATTATGTTTTCTACTATTGATGTTGAGCTAAATGGTTTGTAGTTCCTTGGTCCTGTTTCATCATTCTTTCTGTGCTCTCTTGACCTCACACAAGACTAACCAGCCAATTTGAATTGTATGTGCCTAACACCATAAGACCATAAGATATAGGAGCTGAATTAGGTCATTGAGCCTGCTGCACCATTTCATCATGGCTGATCCATTTCCATCTCAGCCCCATTCTGCTGCCTTCTCTCCATATCCCTTCATGTCCTAACAAATCAAGAATCTATCAACCTCTGCCTTAAATATACTCAATGACTTGGCTTCTATGTGACAATGAATTCCACATATTCACTGCTCTCTGACTAAAATGTTCCTCCTCATCTCCTTGATAAATTAACTTTCCTCTATTCTGAATGTGTGTCATCTAGTTTTAGACCTCCCACCACAGGAAACATCCTCTCCACATCCATTCTATATAGGCTTTTCAACATTCTGTATGTTTCAATGAGATCGCCCTCATTCTTCTGAATTCCAGTGAGTTCAGTGCCAGAGCCAACAAACGCTTTTCATATGATAAGCCTTTCAACACTGGAGTTATTTTCATAAACCACCTGTTGAACCCTTTCTAATGTCAGCACATACTTCTTTAGATAAGAAAACTGCTCACAACAGCATCAAAACAACATCCTTGTTTTTATATTCTAGAATTCTTGAAATGAATGCTAATATAGTCGGCCCTCCTTATCCGCAGGGGATTGGTTCTGGGAACCCCCCCCGTGGATATCAAAAAATGTGGATGCTCAAGTCCCTTATATAAAATGGTATGGTATTTGCATATAACCTATGTGCATCCTCCCGTATACTTTAAATCATTTCTAAATTACTTATAATACCTAATACAATGTAAATGCTATGTAAATAGTTGTTATACTGTATTGTTTAGGGAATAATGACAAGAAAAAAAAGTCTGTACATGTTCAGTACAGACGCAACCATTGTAGCTCTTCTGGGAATGCTGATGTTGCCTCAGCATCAGCCGATCCCGATTCTCCCGTGATCTTTAAGCTCTTGAGGCTGCAGCACTTTACATAGCTAACCAGCCATCCCTTACTAGCCTTAAACTCCTTCCTCTTGCTCACAACACAAGTAGTGAATGATCAAGACGCGAGGCGAACAATGCCCAACTTCTGGGTTTTCCTGATCTGCGGTTGGTTGAATCCGCTCATGTGGAACCCATGGATAAGGAGGGCCGACTGTAATACATTTGCTTCACCACTGACTCAACATGCAAATTAACCTTTAAAGAATCCTGCATGAGGTCTTCAAGTGGTTTTCGAGTTTCCTCTCCATTTAGAAAATAGTCTACAGTTTTATTTATTCTACTAATGTGCATGACTATACAGTTCTCAACATTGTATTCCATCTGCCAGATTTTTGCTCATTCTCCTAATCTGTTTAAATCCTTCCGTAGCCTGTCTGCATCCTCAATGATACCTGACCCTCAACCTACATTCGCATCATCCACAACTTGGCCACAAATTCATCCATTTTGTCATCCAAATCATAGACAGATAATGCAAAAAGGAGTGGTCCCAGTACAGTCACTCTGGAACAACACTAGTCATCTGCCGCTGACCAAAAAAGGATCCTTTTTTTCCCACCCACATTTGCCAAGCAGCCATGCTAGTATCTTTACCATCCACGGGTTCTTAGCTTGTTAAGCAACCTCATGTGTGGCACCTTATCAAAAGCCTTCTAAAAATTCAAACACAGAACATTCACTCAATTGCTTTTGTCTATCCTGCTTTTTATTTATTCAGATAACTCCAACGTACTCGTCAGACAAATGTTTTCCTTGAAGAAACCATGCTGACTTCTTCCTATTTTATCATGTGCTTCCAAATACCTTGAGACACATCTTTAACAATCAACTCCAACATCTGCTCAGCCACTGAGTTCAGACTAACTTGCCTATAATTTCCTTTCTTATACCTCTGCCCCTTTTGAAGAGTGGAGTGACATTTGCAAGTTTCCAGTCCTCTGGAACCATGTCAGAATCAATTGATTCTTGAAAGATCATTAATAATGCCTCCATAATCTTTTCAGCCACACCTTTCACAGCCCTGGGAGGTAGACCATCTGTCCAGGTGATTTATTTACCTTCAAACCTTTCAGTTTCCCAAGCACCTCCTCTCTAGAAATGGCAACTTCTACAATCAGTTCCTACAATGATTTCCTTAGTCTTGCTGATATTGAATGAGAGATTATTGTTATGATACTACTCAACTAAATTTTCAATCTCCCTCCTTTATGCTGATTCATCAGCATCTTTTACATGGTTCCCATCAGTGGTATCATCAGCAAACTTGAAATTGGAATTGGAGCTGTGCTCAGCCACACAGTCATAGGTGTAAAGAGAATAGAGCAGGAGGGTGTGAGTCACACAGCCATGTGGTGCATCTGTGCAGATGGAGATCATGAACGAGATGTTGTTGCCAATCCAAACTGACTGGGGTCCACAAGTGAGGAAATCCAGGATCCAACTGGACAAGAGGGTTTTGAGGCCAATGTGTTGGAGCTTATTGATTAGTTTTGAGGGGATGATGGTATTTAATGCTATAATTGATAAAGAGCATCCCGGAGAAACTCAGCAGGCTAGGCAGCACCTATGAAAAAAAGAATTACAGTCGACCTTTCGGGCCGAAACCCTTCAGCAGCACTGGAGGAAAAAAACTGAGGAGTAGATTTAAAAGGTGCTGTATGCATCTTTGCTGTCCAGATGTTCCAGGGTGGCATGAAGACCCAATAAGATGGCACTTGCTGCAGACCTGTTGCTCTGGTAGACAAATTATAACAGGTCCAAGTTACTTCTCAGGCAGGAGCTGATATATTTCATCACCAGCCTGTCAAAATGCTTCATATGTGTGGATGTAAATTCAACTAGGTGATTGTCATTGAGGCAGATCACCATATTCTTAATGGGCACAGGTATAATTGAAGCCTACTTGAAGCAGGTGGGCTCCATGCTCCACCGGAACTAGAGGTCAAAGATATCAGTGAACAGCCAGTTGAACAGCACAGACATTTGCTTGCATATTGAAATACCTATGACTATCATGATATTGCCCTTTTGACATGCATATTCCATCTCAGATTGTAATTTGTAGACCATATCTTTGCTACTGTTTATGGATCTGTATATAAGTCCCTTCAGGGTCTTTTTACACTTGTAGTTTCTTAGCCCTATCTGCAACAATTCTACACCTTCCAATCCTATGTCACCTCTTTCAAATGACTTGACTTCAATTTTTACCAAGAGAGCCACACCCTCTGCCTGCCTACCTGCCTGTCCTTTCAAAACAGTATATATCCTTTGATGTTAAGCTCCCAGGTTTCTTTGAGCCACAATTCAGTGATGCCCACAACGTCATACATGCCAAACTGTAACTGTGTTACTAGTTCATCTACCTTATTCTGTGAAACGTGTGCATTCAAATATAACACCTTCAGTCCTGTATCCATCACCCTTTTCTATTTTCTACCTCTTTTATGATGCAACTCATAACGTTGACTGCAATTTTGCCCTATCATCAGTCTGTCCTTACTAGCAGTCTCACTGCACCCTGACTCTGTTTGTAAACCAGTTACCCCTTCCTCAGCCCCATAACTCCAGTTTCCATCCCACTGCCCAAATTAGTTTAAACCATCTTGAACAGCTCTAGCAAATCTGCCTACAAGGATATTGGACCCCCTTGGGTTCAGGTGTAACCTGTCCCTTTTGTACAGGTGGTAGATTCCCCAATAGAGATCCCAATGATCCAGAAATCTGAATCCCTCCCCCCTGCACCAGTTCCTCAGTCACTCATCTGTAAAATGATTCTATTCTTACCCACACTTGTGGATGACATAGGCACCAATCCAGAGATTACTACCCCAGAAGTCCTGCTTTTCAGCTTTCTACCTAGACCAGACCTCCTTACCTATGTTATTAGTGCCTATTTATACCAAGGTTTCTGGCTGCTCTCCCTCCACCTTTATAATGCTTTGGACCTGATCTGAGACGTCCTTGACCCTGGCACCTGGAAGGCAACATAACATCTGGGATATCTCTATCACTTCATCAAAATCTCATTTCTATTTCTCTCACTATGGAATCTCCTATCACTTCTGCAGTCCTCTTCTGAGCAACAGCACTGGACTCAGTGCCAGATATCCGGCATCCGCTCGGTAGGTCGTCCCCCTGAACAATATCCAATATAGTATACTTATCAATAAGGGTTATGTCTACAGGAGTACACTGCTCTGCCTGCCCATTTTCATTCCTTCACCTGAGAGTCACCCAATTACCCGCTTCCTGCAACCTAGGGGTGACTACCTGCCTGTAGCTCTGATCTATTAGTCTCCCATCTGAATTGAAGGTCATCGAGCTGCAGTTCCATTTCCTTAACATGTTCTCTGAGGAGCTGCAGCTCAATGCACCTGGTGCAGACCTGTTTATTTGAGAAGCTGGAGGTCTCCCAGAATTTCCAAATCTCATACACAGAACAAAGCACTGCCCCTGGAGTCATTCTCACTGCACTAACTGTGCCCTAACAGATGAGGAATTTAGAATAAAGAAGAAGACGAAGAAACTTATCAGATATTTACCTCACCTATGCCTGATGAGGCAAAGCCACTCAATACTGGCCCTTCACAGAATTGCTGCTCCACTTGCCCTTGCCTTATTCAGCCATTCTAATGAATCCCATTCACTGATTGGATCCAGCCCAACTCTCCAAACTGCTGTGAAGCACTGCCGTTTTTAATCTTCAGCCGTGAACCTAAGTGAAATCATTGATTCTGCTCATATTTCTGCTTACTAATTTGGGCACAGTCCATCTCCGGAAACTGCTGTGAATTGCCAACTTTTTTAATCTTCAGCTGGGAACCTAAGTGAAATCATTGCTTCTTCTTCTTTTCACTCTCACTGATTGGACACAGTCCAACTCCCAGTCCTCCTACTCTACCATTAGCTCCCTCTATACTGCTGCACCACACTTTCCCTTATCATATTGCTCAGCTGATTAGTTGTGTTACAATTGCAACCTGAAATTATGGTGATAGCATCCTGTTCTATCTTGCCAGCACTTCTTGAAACTACCCACTGCCTCTGTGTCTTCATTCATACGCCTCTCTGATATCCAGCATTGCTTTGAATAATGCTGGAGAAAGTAAATATGGAAATGATGCTTCCATTACTCAGAAGGGCACAGGCTCAAAATAAAGGGGTCTGTCATTAAAACTGAGATGAGGAGTAATTTATTGTGCCAGAGGGTAGTGAGTCTGTAGAATTTGGTGACACTGAGGACGGGGAGAGCTCAATTCATTGACGTAGTCAAGGCACATATTGATAGGTTTGTGATTATAAAGGGAACTAATAGTTTTGGGTGGAGTAGACTTAAGGGCCAAATGGCTTAATTATGCTCCTGTACCATATGGACTTATGGTATTAGTTGCCTAAAATTTGGGTAGACGGGTAGATATACATTTCTACCAAAGAAGGTGTAAGGGGCTTCTTCTCTCTGCTAGCTTCAGGTCACCCATGGGCAAGGTGATGCACCTGCTGAGCCACCCCCCCCCCCACTCAGGGTCACGTGAAGCCATGGGCACAGTTGGTGGATGGTCAAATGAGCAGCTGGTGCATATCATAAGTATTAGTTGTGTGACCACTGTGCCAGTTGGACAATTTCTGAAGTGAATTAATAATGGTTGGATTTCCCCATCTTGTAAAGATACTGCCCAGAAGAAGGCAATGTCAAACCACTTCTGTAGAAAAAATTGCCAAGAACAAATCATGGTCATGGAAAGATCATGATCCCATGTCATACAACACAGCATATAACGATTGAATGTTAGCTTAAAAGTATACTCCATCAAAATATTGAGAGACCAAAGCATTCTCAGTTTATTTCTACTTCTCCCAAATCTTCATCTGCATCTGCTGATGAAGCCATCACATATGTTTGGCTTGAATATTCTAAGCTATTCCATTTCTACTTCTCACATAATTCTGGATGATCGCAGGGTTTCAGACAAAACTCTGCTTTTCCTCTCTTAGCACACGCAAACTATGCAACCACCAGCTCTGCGATCATTTAATCCTTATGTTACCTCATGGTTTAAAACTGCTTTTGATTGTGAATGCCAAATGCTTCTCTGTACTCCTATAACTCCTATAACTGAGATACCTCATCCAACACTCTTCCAATTTGTTTTCAATCACTCCACCTGTGGCACTTCTGTCTTTAGTATCTTGCTCTATCATTCTCTCCATAACCTTTCCATTTTTCTGCTGTATTCCCTTTACTTCCCTTTAAAAGGTTGCTACAAACCTATTGCTTTGACTAGCGGTTTGTCTAGCTCTGTTAGGTATCACTCTTCAAGTTATGGTTGCTATCACTCTTAGAAAATGCTTTGAAACTTTTATTGTAAAAGGTATTGTATAAATTTCATTTCCTAACATTTTCACTTACATTGTTATGAGCCAAAGCGTAGTTTTGGATTCTCAAGACAGACAAATCCAAAAGCCTAACTTCTGATAAAATACCCCTTTAATACATAGATGTCAGATTCCTAATTATGCAACAGAACTTCCTAAATGTGTCAGACTAGATTACAACTACAAAATTTCATCAACACCTTAGAAATTCTTTATTGAATTTGTGTTGCTTAAAAAGGATCGCTTAAAAATGTTTTCCTTTACTTTTTTCAGTTATGGGCTGCTGGATTTTTTTTTCATGTTCATAATAGTTTTTAGATTGCTCAGGCACTCACTGAATCCAGCTGTGGTTCTACTGACTGAGAGGCAGGATATGCTTTGTGAGCCTGTTTGGAGATTACAAAGAGACTTCATTTTTAACTTGCAGGGTATTCATGCCTATATTGTCAGCATGCTGAGTCTAAATCATTCTGTAATGATTGACTTAATGGAAGCAATCTAAGGCTTGTAAAGTGCTCTCCAACTTCATTCGGTTCATTGATTTTCATTATAATTGGGGAGGATATTGAACAGAAATGGAAGCACATCATATTTCAAGGTACACATTGGACTTCTACACATATCAAAATACACATTGTTTACCTGTCTAGATACATTTCTTTAAATCAAAGTGGCTACATAAGTGGGAACTCTTCTCCTTTACTTCTGATTCACTTATAGTTTGTTTTCAATTTATATTCATTCATGCAAATGTTTGCTTGTAACTTAGTTTTGACCCATGCTCTACAATTCTCTTCTAAATGAGGGATTACTGTGCACATTGAATGACTGTGGTTACGAAATGCTCATATCGCAGAATTTTATATAGCAGAGAAGGCTACCTTTTCAGCAACAGAATATGTCAGAAATATGTTGCTCATGTAATATAAATGGAAGGCAAATCACAGTTAAATTTGTATCAGAATGTTAAAACTGTATTTCTTTACACATATGCTGCCCATTCAGCTTTACACTTCTAGCATTTTCCTATATTTCCAACATCCATTTGTTCATATGTATACTCAGACCCTGCTTAATGCTGACGATGTGTTCCTCGGAGGTGGAGCACTATGTAAATCAGAGCTATGTGGGGTTACTATACCATTACGTAAATGGACATGTGTACATGATAAAAAAAACAAAACAGAGATATATGATATATTATTTTATGTATACACAGTAATTCATGGAGTAACAAACACGCACATAGGCCTAACCTGTACATCAGTGGAGCAGCAACACATTGCAACAGCAGCAGGTGGAAGTGAGAGGTGGTTACATCTTAGAGAAGGGACCAGGTTGTGGGTCCTCCTCTAACTTTGGCTTCTTCTTGAATTAGGCATGGAGATCTGCCTTTTCTTAAATTTCCTCTCATGAAGCAGTTTTCAGTAGCAGGGAAGCATTTTGAGGACACCTCTCTTTACCTTTTTGCTTCTCTCCCAGTCAGCATCATTATCGATGAACTGGTCCATGATTTGGTGATGCTGGTGCTGAGGAATTCTGTGGTGAGGTTTCTTGCTGGTGTTTCCTCTTTTCCATCCATGTCCTCAGATTTAGCCAGGATGCGTTGCTCTGCCAATTCTCAAAGTTCTTCATTATTAAGGCTCTCACCATGAGAATGCAGTAACTGTTCAACATCACCATCATTAGCATCTTCTAATCCCATTTTAATCACCAGTTCAATGATGTTTGGGATATCTGGTTCTGCCTGAAATCCTAGGATGTTGTTACATGCTCCTGGCTGTAGCTTTTTCTACACTCCATTCATGCAGTTTGAAGTTACTTCATCCCAGGCTGCTCTAGTATTGTCTACAGCTTTCATGATATCATAGTTTTTCCAAAATTGCTTGATGGATTGTTTGTCTTGACCTTTGGTTTCCTCTATAAGTTGCTTGAATGTGCTACGAAGGTAATAGGCTTTAAATTTGATATTACTCCTTCATCCATTGGTTGGAGTAATGAAGAGGTGTTGAGTGGAAGGTAAACCACTTCTACAGGAATACAGATCCAAAGCGTGTCAAGATTCTCTGGGTGGCCTGGGACATCATCAAGGAACAATGCTTTAGGTTCAAAGTCATGCTCCTCACAATACCGCTTTATTGCTGGACAAAGATGTGAAACAAACCAATTTTGGTAAACAACAATCATCACCCAGGCTTTCTTGTTTGATTTCCAAATCACTGTTCAACTTGACTTTAAAATGCCTTTCATTGCTTGTGGTGTTTCAGAGTGATGCACAGTCAAAGGCTTTAACTTAAAGTCACCTTCAGCATTGCCTTCTTGCAAGAGAGTTAACTGGTCCTTTGGAGCCTTGAACTCAGATGCATATTTCTCTTCTCGGGAGATGAAAGTACGAAAAGGCACTTGTTTTCAAAATAGGCCCGTGTTATCTGCATTGAAGACAAGCTCAAGAGGATAATTGTCCTTTTTGATTATAGCCTTCAGTGGTGTAGGAAACTCTTGGGCTGCCTTGCTGTCTGCACTCACCACTTCACAAGAGATACAGACACTATGCAGGTTACTGCACTGTTTAAATCTATCAAACCAACCTCTACTGACTGCGACTATTACCAATGTATCTTCTTCTTCTTGAAGATGATTGAGTATACTTCTTGCCTTTTCCATTATTATAAACTGGATTAGGGACATGTTTCATTGTGTTTGATCATCCACACATATATTTAGTCTATGTTCCATTTTTTCAAGCAAATGGTTCTTTGAATGTGTCACCTTCGCTGATGATAACGTTTTGGGTTGTCATTGCAGAAGCTTTTATCCTGCCTACATTTTTTTAAATTGTTCTGATCGTTGGTGTAGCCAATTTCAAAGAGGCGCCAACATCAACCTGACATTCAGCAGCTTTCAAACGTCATATCACTTGCAGTTTCACATCCATTCTAATGTTTTTCCAAGACATCTTAGATGTTCTACCCTCACTGGAAGTTGCAGGCCATTTTCCAGACATTATGGGTGAAAAAAAAGTAATACATTGGTTAGGATACAAGAACATGTACAGATGCAGTGGAGGCAGAACAAATATGTGATTGGCTTTGACCATATGTAAAGCACTCTCATTGAGAAGTTTTAAATGTTGCTTAGAATGAATTTTTGTCATTTTTTGAACATTTTGATAAAGAATTGAGTAACAATGTTGTAATAAATCAGCACTATGCGGGGTAGCGTTATGTTAGGTCTGAATGTATATAAATCTGGTCTATGTTGCCTCTTGATAGAACAATCCCAATCCATAAACTTGAAAAATATTAACTCTTATGTTCTATCTGGTTCCATATTGAAAGCTCAAACTAAATCTATTTCCAATATCCTTACAGAGAACAACAGCTTTTCCTACAATTAAACTTTAGAGCTGATCTGCCTCTTCCTAGGAACTACTTCAGTGATCATTTTATCCGAATATTCTGAAAGTGAAGTGGCCAAAGATATTCCAGTTATGAACTAATGAGCATTTAGTCAGGTTGGGCTTAACTTTTCTGCTTTATACTTAATGTCTCCATTGACAAATCCCATGTGTTTCACTCAACTCTTTCAACATGCCCTGCTATTTCAAGGACTTAGTGCATTACAGTATATTTCTCCTTTTGCACACTCCTTAATCTTTACTTTCTTGCCTGAAACACGTTACTTCTCACTTTGCCATTAAATTTCAGCAGTCACTTTTTTTTTCACCTTACTGTCCTTTAATTCCTTCTTACTGTGGTTGGATTTAATCAGTTGACTAATATCCAACAAATAACAATATAAAGCACACTAAGTAGCAAATAATAACAGCATATGTTTACAACACAGATAGAAGGAAAGTTAATTTTTCAAATATACTGTACAATGATGACAATTAACTTCCAGAAATCTAAATTTAGTGCATACAGAGGAATAATTAAAATTGTTGTTGAAGCTAGGTAGTTATCATACTTTAGGATGGTGTTAGTAAACCATCATTAAATTCTAAAGGTTAGCTTTACTCCCATGAGAAATTACTGGAGGTAAGATGCAACATTGTGGCATAAAAGATTGAGAAAGGATTTGAGCCAATAATGCAGCCTTGTTTGACACCAATTCTTCACTAGCTCTCCTGCTGTTAATAAACCAGTCTCTTGGTTAACATCATGTACTGCATATCCTCATGAAGCAAGAGTAAGCAGCCTAATTTGAGAAAGCTATCAAGATGGAGAATCTGTAATAATATGCATATCTTTCAAGAGCAAGGAAAGCCAGGTTTAATTGCTGATGGGTCAGGTCATGGGGTCATCATCTACTGGCATGGTGCAGCAGTGGCTTTCTGCAGTTGCCCCTTTGAGGAATGCACTGCTCACCTCCATGGTATGAGGAAGGGGTTACAAAAAGTGCCCTAACATTGCCTGTACCATTCTTTTCCTGGCCTTTTCACTGTAGTTTGTGGGTACCCTATCACAGTGGTCAAAATACATCAAAGAGAAAACTGTTTTTCTCACCCTCAGTGCATGGAATATGCGCACTGTTGGACAGAGTTGAGATGCTGACAGACCACAGAGGAGAAATGCTCTAATAGGGAGAGCCTTACCCATTATAACATCAATATCACAACCTTGAGTGCGACTCGGCTTGCAGGAGAGGGTGAACTTCATAAAGAGAGCACAGGATACAAACCCTTTTGGAGTGAAAGAGGAAATAAAGACCGATGTCAGGCTGGGATCGGATTTGCAGTGGAGACAGAGATCGCTGGCAAGTTTGTTGGACCTCCAAAGTGTGTGAATGACTGGCTTATGACCATGAAACTCCCCCTGTTGCATGGTTAGAAGCATGTCACTATCGTCAGCACTTATGCCCCGACCAGGACCAACCCAGATTATATCAGTGACAAGGTCTATGACGGGCTGCACTCAGTTATTGCCCACTGCTCCCAAAACAGACAAGCTTAGCATCCCTGATGACTTCAGTGCAAGAGTAGGCTCTGGTTACTCCTCCTGGGATGGGATCATTAGGAAATATGTAGAGTGTTAGTCACTTCAACAGCAATAGTCTTCTACTACACCAAACATGTGCCAAACATGAATTGTTGATCTCCAACACCATCTTCCACCTTCCCACCCATAAAATGATGTTCCCACCCAACACCATCTTCCACCACCCGCCCATCCCATTCTGAGATGTGATGCATCGCCACTCTAAGCAATGACATCTAACCCTTACATACTGTTCATATTCTATACCTTCACAGTATGGTACGGGTCAATTTTGACCCGGCCCAAGAATCCCCTCATAACAAGTGTCTATACCAAATTCTGAACCACAGATCTATTTAAAATATATAAATAGCCTATCTGACATTAATAAATGGGCAATTAATCCTTAATTAATGTTTCAGAGATCTAAAATCCATTTCAATAGATGCAGGTCAAATTTGACCCTGAACAGCCTTAATGTACAAAAATTTGTAGCACCTGTACAAAAGTATAAAATCTTTAAATATTTTCATTTTTGCGCATTTTGGGTCACTTTAGGAAAAGTTATCAAATTTTGTCTAAAAGGAAAATGGCATTTAGGGTGTTTTTACTGCTGTCAAATGTTAAAACAGGTCAAATTTGACCCAAAGAGTATGTAAGGGCTAATTGACTAATTGAAGAAAGACAGAAAATCTATGTGTGGTGCTGAATACTGGACAGAATCTCACTGTTTCTAAATTGAACATCCATATCCAACTCAAGAAGTGCCCACACAATGGCTAAATATCTACAAGCTGAAACGCAGCAGCATAAAACAGTCTTTTGTTAACTGTTAAAACTCCTCCCCTCTAGGAATCAGAATGTGGAAACTGCTTGGACAAACCTTTGAGAGCTGATCTACAACACAGCTACGGAGATTCTGGGGCCTTCTACCAGAAAGCACAAAGAATGTTCCACTGACCTTAGCCAAGACCCAGAAAACTCTTTGCTGTCCAGTGGCAAAGCACCTGGATCAGACACAATACTAGCTGAGGCTTCCAAGGAAGGTGGTGCAGTTCTAACAGAAATGCTCCATCAACTCTTTCAACACATGTGGCAGATGGCTCCACAGGAATTTGAAGATAAATCCATCATCCACCTGTATAAACAAAAGGGTAATTGATAATCCTGCAACATCCATCGATAAATATGCTTGCTGTCTATCGCAGGCAAGATCTTTATCAAGCTTCTTCTCAACTGTGTCACATCACACCTTGACTGGAGACTCCTACCAGAGAGCCTGAGTGGATTCAGGAAAGACTGTAGGACTATCAGCATGGTGTTTGCTGCAAGGTTAATGTTAGGAGCAAAACACTGACCTTTTCTCCTGCTATGTCGATCTGACTAAGGCCTCCAACACTTTTAGCAGAGAGGGTCTGTGGAAGATCATGGTGAAATATAGATGTCAAAGGAAATCCATCACGGTGTAGAAAATTCATGAATTGCAATGGTGAGACATCTAAGTCCTTCCTTGTCTCAAATGAAGTCAAGCAAGGCTGCATCTTGGTGCCAGTGCTATTCAGTCTGGTGTTTTTCAGCACGTTGCCTTCAGAGATGGTGAGGTAGGCATCGGCATCAGATTCCACACTGATAGGGAAACTGTTTAACCTCCAAACAAAATCAGACATCATCAGAGACTTCATTTTTTCTGAGGTTTGTGTCTTCAGTGCTGGTTCAAAAGATGATATGCAGCACTGTGTTGACAATTTTTCTGATGCATATATCAACTTCAGGCTTACCGTCAACACTAAGAAGACTGAAGTAATGCTTCAGCCAGTTCCAGGGAAATCATACATTGAGCCAAATATCACAATCAATGATCAAGTACTTAACCCAGTGAATAGGTTCTTGTATCTTGGCAGCACACTGTCCCTGAATAACATCATTGATGATGAAGTAAATTCAAGAATTGTCAAAGCAAGCCTAGTCTTCAGCAGACTTATACCAATGTCTGGAACAGAAAAGGCATAAGTCTACAGACAAAGCTGAAGGTGTATAAGGCCATGAAACTTCCCACCCTGTCTATGCCTGCCGAACACCGACAACATACCAAAGGCATGACAAGAAACTGGCCTACTTCCACATAGGCTGCCTCAGAAAGCTCCTGAACATTCAATTACAAAACAGGATCCCTGACACTAATGTCCTTACAAAGGCAGACCTGGCCAGTATCTATACTATCCTGATACAGCCCCAGTTATGCTGAGTAGGCCAAGTAGCTCATATGCCAGACTATCGGCTGCCAAAGAGACCACTTTATGGTGAGCTACAGAAAAGAGCTACAGTTCTCATTCAGGCCAACTATCTTCAGAGATAATGGAGAATTATTCAATCTTCAGCAATCCCATTTTAAAATAAGACCTCCCAAATCTTCAGAGTCAAACTGCACTATACAAATGACAGAACATACAAAATGCTGGAGGAACGCAGTAGGCCAGGCAGCATCTATGGAAGATGACACTCATTTTCACCCTTACACAAAAGTCAACATCCAAATAATCATCAACACTTTATTGAAGCACAATGAATGGACTATACACTCAATCCTTGCAAGACCAAGACAGAGGCAGCAAAGGATCCTTTACCAGATCCCTTAATTCCACTGCTGCATCAAACTGTCCTCTAGCAATAAAGGTTTAGGATGATACCATAGAACTAATGGAATACTTCCTTTATCTCAGGAACCATCTTTCATCAAAGGTAGATATTGATTATCGAAGTTCCCCAAAAAACCAGCAAGCCTTTGATCAATTGAACAAAAACGGTATTTGAAAATCAAGATCTTAGACTTCTTACCTCACACCTCACTACTTTCCTAGACTGCCCAAAGCAGGAATCACAAATCTTGGAAGAAATCCACAGATGCTACATCCACAATGTCCTCCAACTTCACTGGAAGGATAGCAAACCAATGTTAGTGTCCTCTCCAAAGCCAACATCCCCAGTATTGGGGGCTTTCATTACGTATCATTGGCTGAATTGGGAAGTCCATGTCAATCACATGCCTAATACCAGAACTCTGGAACAGAGCTATATTTTGAGTTCCATCATGGGAGGAAGTTCAAAGATTTGCACAATGCCTTCTCGAAGAACTGCATCGTCCTTATTGATTCCCAGAATCTCAGGCTCATGACTGTTCAAAATTAAGTAGATTAATTCAAGATAGTAATGTGAACTTTGAGGCCTGGCATCAGGTACATGCAGATGTCCCAAGCAGCAGATGCCTTGCAAAATGCTTGTTCCACTTGCCACCAGCCATCTGTGGGGGGAAGGCTGTAGCTCTCAAATTAGCTTCAGTTACCTTAGAACATCTAAGATCAAAGTGCGAGAAAATTAAGGAGAATCCGCATCTACTAAAGTCAGAGAATCTCATGATAGGATTTGTCAAAGGTAAAATCAACACAATTGTTAAAAAAAAAATTACTGGAGATCAGCTTAATATATTGTGCCAAACATTTCCAACAGGAGCCAATCCAAAGTTGATGGCATAGGAATCTTAACTCTGGGATCATGAGGTAATAACCAGAATGGCCTTCTTCTGTAGTAGCATTAACTGGAATCTTAACTGGTACAAACAGAGTATTGTCACAAGGTCCAATACAGGACAGCATTGGTTTCATCTGTTCTAAATGTCTGCACATTTATTACTGGCACTTACTCATGTAGCAAACTCATCCTCTACTAGTACACTTTGTCTGGTAGTTTAGACTTGAAAGATTCTAAATAATGCCTCTACTTTCCTGCCCCTTGCTAGATAACTTATTTTCTGGATGCAGAATAGCATGCTACTACAGAAGAAGGCCATTCTGGTTATTACCTCATGATCCCAGAGTCACAACATGAGCAACATCCATGACAATGTGACAAGAGAAGATGAGCATCCCAATGAATGAACGAATGCAAAACTCTGAAGTGAAGATGGCAAACAACAGTTCATAAAGTTAGGTCAAATAGTTTAGAAAACTTCGCAGAAAGCCATTAATTCCCAATGCAACTTATGTGAACAATTCTTTCCAGAGTTCTTTGAGAAAGCAGTGGTGAATTGCTATAATGCTATTGACAGATTTTCTTGTTAAGCATCTCAGTCTTTCGTCCAGCAGAGCTGCACTTTAACCATCATTACACACTGGCAAGTTAGAGGAAGCTCAGGATATCCAAGCATGCAGTTAAAGCCCCAGAATTCATTTTAAAGTAGCCACTACTGCTTCTATGGTTGTTTCAAAGGAGGTATAATGGCCATCAGGCGTTACAGCTGTAGCACAAATCAGACTTCCACTGTCAAAATCAGAATGAGAACCAGATTTATTATCATTGTCTTATATGATGTGCAATTGTTGTTTTCCAGCAATAGTATAGTACAAAAACATAAAATTACTGTAACTTACAGAATAAACAGTGCAAAAGAAAAAGAATAGAAAGGTAGTGTTCATGGGTTCATAGACTTCAGAACTCTGATGGTGGAGGTGAAGAAGCCATTCCTGAATCATTCAGTCTGGATCTTCGGTCTTCTGTATCTCCTCCCTGAAAGTAGTAATGATGAGAGGGTGCATTCACAATGGTAATGTTCCTTAATGATGGATGATAACTTCTTAAGGCACCACCTCTTGAAGGTGTCTTTGATAGTGGGGCGGTTGTGACTGTGATGGAGCTGACTGAGTCTGGAACTCTCTGTAGTCTCTTCTGATTCTGTGTTCTGACTCCACGTATCTGATTCTGTGATGCAACCTGTCAGAATGCTCTCCACTGTACATATATTGACATTTGCTAGGGTTTAAGGTGATTTATCAATATGTCCAAAACTCCTAATCAAATAGAGCCACTGGCATGCCTTCTATATGATTGCATCAATGTGTTGGACCCAGGACAGATCTTTTGAGATGTTGACACCCAGGATTTTAAATCTGCACACCCTTTCCACCACTGACCCCTAAATAAGGACTGGTGCATGTTTTCCCAGCTTCTGTTCTCTGATGTCCACAATCAATTTCTTGCTCTTGCTGAAGTCGAGTCTGAGATTGTTATTGTGACATCACTCAGCCAGCCATTCTACCTCATCCCTAAACACCTCTATATTACAATAGACAGTAGGTGCAGGAGTAGGCCATTCGGCCCTTCTAGCCAGCACCACCATTCACTGTGATCATGGCTGATCATACACAATCAGTACCCATTCCTGCCCTCTCCCCATATCCCTTAACCCTGCTATCTATAAGAGCTCTATCTAACTCTCTCTTGAATGCATCCAAAGACTTGGCCTCCACTGCTTTCTGGGGCAGAGCATTTCACATATCCACCACTCTCTGGGTGAAAAAGTTTTTCCGCATCTCTGTTCTAAATGGCCTACCCCTTATTCTTAAACTGTGGCCTCTAGTTCTGGATTCACCCGTCAGTGGGAACATGCTTCCTGCCTCCAGCATGTCCAATCCCTTAATAATCTTATATGTTTCAATCAGATCCCCTCTCATCCTTCTAAATTCCAGTGTATACAAACCCAGTCACTCCAATCTTTCAACATATGACAGTCCCGCCATTCCGGGAATTAACCTTGTGAACCTACACTGCACTCCCTCAATAGCAAGAATGTCCTTCCTCAAATTTGGAGACCAAAATTGCACACAATACTCCAGTTGGGGTCTCACCAGGGCCCTGTACAGCTGCAGAAGGACCTCTTTACTCCTATACTCAATTCCTCTTGTTATAAAGGCCAGCATGCCATTAGCTTTCTTTACTGCCTGCTGTACCTGCATGCCTGCTTTCATTGACTGATGTACAAGAACACCTAGATCTTGTTGTACTTCCCCTTTTCCTAACTTGACTCCATTTAGATAGTAATCTGTCTTCCTGTTCTTCCCACCAAAGTGGATAACCTCACACTTATCCACATTAAACTGCATCTGCCATACATTTGCCCACTCACCCAACCTGTCCAAGTCACCCTGCATTCTCATAACATCCTCCTGACATTTCACACTGCCACCCAGCTTTGTGTCATCAGCAAATTTGCTAATGTTACTTTTAATCCCTTCATCTAAATCATTAGTGTGTATTGTAAACAGCTGCGGTCCCAGCACCGAACCTTGCGGTACCCCACTGGTCACAGCCTGCCATTCCGAAAGGGACCCGTTAATCGCTACTCTTTGTTTCCTGTCAGCCAGCCAATTTTCAATCCATGTCAGTACTCTGCCCCCAATACCATGTGCCCTAATTTTACCCACTAATCTCCTATGTGGGACTTTATCAAAAGCTTTCTGGAAGCCCAGGTACACTACATCCACTGGATCTCCCTTGTCCATTTTCATAGTTACATCCTCAAAAAACTCCAGAAGATTAGTCAAGCATGATTTTCCCTTCATAAATCCATGCTGACTCGGACTGATCCTTCTACTGCTATCCAAATGTGTCATAATTTCATCTTTTATAATTGACTCCAGCATCTTTCCCACCATTGACATCAGGCTAACCGGTCTATAATTCCCTGTTTTCTCTCTCCCTCCTTTCTTGAAAAATGGGACAACATTAGCCACCCTCCAGTCGGCAGGAACTGTTCCAGAATCTATAGAACATTGGCAAATGATTACCAATGCGTCCATGATTTCTAGAGCCACCTCTTTAAGTACCCGGGGATGCAGACCATCAGGTCCCGGGGACTTATCAGCCTTCAGACTCAACAGTCTATCCAACACCGTTTCTTACCATCTGAGATTCCCTCAACAGCAGGTGTGTAATCTTCAAATTTCTTAATGCACTTTGGGGTATGCTTAGCTACACAATCATTGGTGTAGAGAGAGCAGAACAGTGAGCTAATCACATATTGTTGATGTGTGTCTATGTTGATCGTCAGCAAGGAGAATTTATCACTAATCCATGCTGATTGTGGTCTCCCACTGAGGAAGTAAAGGATCTAGTTGTAGAAGGAGTTACAGAGGCCCAGGTTTAGACACTTGGTGATCAATACTGAAAGGACGATGTGTTCAATGCAGGGATATAATTGATAAACTGCACTCTGTCATATGTTTTGCTGAGGTCAAGGTGTTTTAAAGCAGATAGAGAGCCAGAGAGATTCTGTCTGCAATAGATCTATTGCGGCAGTTGGCTAGTTTCAGCAAATCCTGGACTTACTCAGTCAGGAGCTAATTCTAGGTATAGCGAACCTCTCAAAGCACTTCATTACAGTACATATGAGTGCAACCAGTTGGAAGTCATTGAGGCAGCTCACCCTGCTTTTTTTCACGGTTCCAGAATGATTGCTCTCTTTTTGATGCAGGTGGCAAACTCCCATTACAGAGGTGAGAATTTGGCGATGTCCTTGAACACTCCAGACAGCTGTCTGCACAGGGTTTCAGTAGCTGGCCAGGTACACCATTGGGGCCTGATGTCTTGCAAGGATTCATCCTCACAAAGGATATTCTGATATTGGCCTCTGAGACACAGATCTGGATGATGTGTGGATTCACACAATGTAATGTTAGTCTCCTCTGTAATCACATGTACTCTAGACAAGCCCAGAAGTTCAAAAACTGGAGGTCAAGTTGTCCAGCAGCTCACATTCTGAACATAGCAGCAATGCGTTGATATTTTAGAGAGGTAGGATAAATGGTTTTTGCATGTCATATCTTGGCTTCATACTGGGTAGTTCACTCCTATACAAATGGGTATTCCACTACTTTGAATAAGATCACCTATGGACAAAACAAATGCCTTAATTATTTTTATTTCATTTTGATTTTTATTTGTCAGTAATTCAGATGCTTTTTTAAACTTCCTCGATAGCACTTTCAGTTCCTTGAATCCAATTGAATGATATTTACCTGTTTCTGTTTGAGATGTTCTTAAACCTTTGAAGAGCTATTGAGAATAGAGAAGTGTTTAAGGCAATTCAGAACTTTTGAAATCTGTTTCACTACTGTTGCAGAGAGGGTTAGTTCCTTTTGACCTCTACATACATGGAAAGCAAGTGTAGGTGGAAGGGCAACATAGGTGAAGCAGCTCTGGACTAAACAGAACGGCTACAATTTGCCCATTGCTACAATAGGTCTACAGCAGATGTAATCTCATTGGCTCTTCATGCAGCTTTGGATTATCTGGACAATATAAATACCTATGTCAGGATCAACACACTCAAAACGCTGGAGGAATTCAGCAGGCCAGGCAACATCCATGGAAAAAAAGTACAATCGCACAAAAGTACAGCCCAAAAGTAGAGTCAGTATTTTCGGCTGAAAATGTACTTTTCAGCCTGACAAGTACATTTCAGGCTCAAACCCTTCAGCAAGACTGTACCTCTCTCTGAAACTGGATCCTCAGCTTCCTAACCAGAAGACTACAATCTGTATGGATTGGAAATAACATCTTCACCTCACTGACAATCAAGACTGGCAAACCTCAGGGATATGTGCTTTGTCCACTGTTCTGCCCTCTCTACACTCATGACTGTGTGGCTAGGCACAGCTCAAATGCTATCTATAAATTTGCTGATGACACAGCAATTGTTGGCAGAATTTCAGCTGGTGACAAGAAGGCATACAGGAGCAAGATATAGCAGGTAGTTGAATGGTGTCAAAGCAACAACCTTGCACTCAATGTAAGACCAAATAATTGATTGTGGACTTCAGAAATGGTAAGATAAGGAAATACACAGTAGTCCTCATAGACAGATCAAAAACAGAAAGAGTGATCAAGTTTCCTGGATGCAACATCTCTAAGGATCTATCTTGTGCCTAACACATCAATGTAGCTACAAAGAACGCACGGCAGTGGCCATATTTCATTAGGAGTTTGAAGAGATCTGGTACATCACCAAAGGCACTCACAAATTTCTACAATGTACCATGGAGAGAATTCTAGCTGGCTGTATCACTATCTGGAATGAGGGGACCAACTGCACAGAATTGCAGTAAGCTGCAGTACTACCTCACTGCTTATTTAATTTAACTATTTTCTCCCTCCCTTTCTCCCTCTCTCCTTACTGTAATTCATATTTTCTCTATTATTATGCATTGCATTGTACTGCTGCTGCAAATGCAACTAATTGCCCTACATATACTGGTGATATTAAACGTGATTCTGATTCTGAACTGATTTTAGCTGCCCTCTCCCAGGGGATACAGTCTGTATTTCTCCTCTTACTGCACGTTTTAATCCCCCACAACCTTATGGGAGTGAAACCATCTTTCATTTATCTGTTACTTTGTTACATATTTCTTCAACACCTGCTTTTTGGTTTTTGCTCCTTTGATAGTGTCAGCAATAATCTTCAAGGATATATCTGAGATGACACAGAGTTTAAGGCATTGATTTCAAATGTGTGGGCTGATTTGATGTTGTCTGCTCTCATGTATTGGACTTTGCAAGTCTAAATGAGTGTACTGTATGTCACAGGATGGACATTGTGTCATTGAGGGTGTGGAAAAAAGAAATTTGGCTAGCATTTGTGAAAAAGTTCAAATTTCAAAGGGAATTTATTATCAAAGTATTTATATGTTGTCATATACAGTATATCTTGAGATTCATTTTCTTACAGGCATTTACAGGAAAACAAACATTATACATAAACAGAAAAAGGTTGACAAGCAACCAATGTGTAAAAGAAGGAACAAATTCTGCATATTTAAAAAATAATACTGAGAACAAAGGGTGTAAAGACTCCTTGAAAGTGAGTCTGTAGATTACAGAATCAGTTTACAGTCATAGGGAATAAAATTATCCTACCGGTTCAGGAGCCTTATGACTGTAATATAATTACGGTTCCTAAACCAGTTAGTGTGGGGCATCAGGTATTTGTACATCCTGCCTAATGGTAGTAGCAAGAGTACATTAAACAGGTTTAATGTATTGGAAATAAGAACAAAAGAAATAATAAAGGGAATCTCATGTACTCTCTCAAGCCTGTTCTTCTATTCAGTATCTAGGATGATGCAAGGTTTATTGTCCTACCAGTTGCATATAATCATTTCCCTTGGTCTCCATGAATCTATCAGTCTCACCCTTCTTTATTTAGGGTCAATGCATCTATAACACTCAAAGATTTAGAACACCGCTTACCTTTGGTTGTAACCGTCTTATTACAATCTGCTTAACTGTCTTTTTGTTCCAGTTCCGGACCAGCTATTACATATATTGCAAATTATTGTGACTATCACATCATCCAAGTATGCGCATGGCCAGTTTATAAAAAGCCATTCTTACTGAGACCATGTAGGAGTTCCAGTGGTGTGAAAATTAGCTATCTCTGTGCCCTCAGGAGAACCCCAGGATTTTTATTATGTTCATTTAATAAAAGGGCTTTATGCATTCAGAGCATGGTTCAGTAACATTATTCTGTTTCTTGACTTCATTTAAGTTGTCTTGCTCAGTTAAGTCACTGCTGCATAAATTGCCAAAACCAATATTAGTATGGTGTACAGTTTGCTGTGTTGATTTTTAAGCTATTTTAATAATGCCTTAATAAATTGGGTCTAACTGTGTACTTAAACTTGCAAAGAGAAACCCTTGGGCTATGTCCTGTGAAAGACCACAGATACCTTAGTAATATCGTTGTGACACTAACATTGAGTAGTTTCTAGTGTGTGAAATGTTTGTTGAATTGCAATTGATATTCAAACATCCTATAGATTCATAGAGTCATAGAAAAGTACACCACAGAAACAGGCCCTTTGGCCCATCTAGTCCCTGCTGAACCAATAAAACTACCTAGACCCTTCAACCTGCACCCAGATCATAGACATCAACACCACTACTATTCATGTACCAGTCCAAACTTCCCTTAAGCATTGAACTTGCACTAGCAGCTCGTTCCACACTCAGAGTTAAGAATTTTCCCCTCATGTTCCCCTTAAACATTTCACCTTTCATCCTTAACCCATGACGTCTAATTGTAGCCCCGCAAAACATCAGTGGAAAAAGCCTGCTTGCATTTACCCCATCTATACCCATCATAATTTTATATAACTCTATCACATTTCTCCTCAATCTTCTGAATAGCAAGGAATGAAGTCCCAGCCTATTCAACCTTTCTTTATAACTTAGATGCTCCAGTTCCAGACACCTTCTTATGAGTTTTCTCTGTACTCATTCAATTATATTTACATCTTTTCAGTAGGTAGGTGACCGAAACTGCACAAAATACTCTGCATTAGGTCTCACCAACTTCTTATAAAACTTCAACATAATATCCCATTGCCTGTACTCAATACTTTGATTTATGAAGACCAATGTGTCAAAAAGTCTTTTTCTGACCCTGTCTATGTGTGGCCACTGGGAGATCCTGTTTCTTCTGGTGGACCGAGCGTTGGTGTTCAGTGAAATGGTCTCCCAGTCTGCGTCGGGTCTCACCAATATATAAAAGACCACACCGGGAGCACTGGATGCAGTATACCACACCAGCCAACTCACAGGTGAAGTGTCGCCTCACCTGGAAGGACTGTCTGGGGCCCTGAATGGTGCCCACATTTTAATTCCACATCCCATTCCCATTCTGATATGTCCATCCATGGCCTCCTCTATTGTCAAAATGAAGTCACATTCAGGTTGGAAGAACAACACCTTATATACCGGCTGGGTAGCCTCCAACCTGATGGCATGAACATTGACTTCTCTAACTTCCATTAATGCCCCTCCTCCCCTTCTTACCCCATCCCTGACATATTTAGTTGTTTGCTTGTTCTCCATCTCCCTCTGGTCCTCCCCCCCACCCCTTTCTTTCCCCTGAGTCCTCCCATCCCATGATCCTTTCCCTTCTCCAGCTCTGTATCACTTTCGCCAATCACCTTTCCAGCTCTTAGCTTCATCCCACCCCCTCCAGTCTTCTCCTATCATTTTGCATTTCCCCCTCCCCCCACTACTTTCAAATCTCTTACCATCTTTCCTTTTGGTTAGTCCTGACGAAGGGTCTCGGCCCAAAATGTCGACAGCGCTTCTCCCTACAGATGCCGCCTGGCCTGCTGTGTTCCACCAGCATTTTGTGTGTGTTGTTTGAATTTCCAGCATCTGCAGATTTCCTCGTGTTTGCTCTTTAAGATCTCCTCCATCTCTTTTGGCTCCACACATGAATTATCATTCTGATTTTCCAGAAGATCAATTTTGTCCCTTGCCATCCTTTTGCTCTTTATGTGCTTGTAGAATCCCTTAGGATTCTCTTTCACATTGTATGCTAGGGCAACCTCATGCCTCCTTTTAGCTAGCTCTCCTCATTTCTTTCTGAAGTGTTCTCTTCCATTTTTTATACTCCATAAGCACCGCATTTTTTCCTATCTGCATATACCTGCTATGTACCTCCTTTATTTTTCTTAACCAGGGCCTCAATATCTCCTGAAAACCAAGGGCTCTAAACTTGTTATCTTTACCTTTTATTATGACAGGCACGTACAAACATTGTACATTGTACCTCCCACTTACCAAGTACACCTTTGCCAGAAACTGTTCCTCCCAATCTACACTTGCCAGATTCTTTCTGATACCATCAGAAATGGCCTTTTTCCAATTTGGAATCTCAACCCTTGGACCAGACCTATTCTTTTCCATATTTACTTTGAAAGTAATCATGTTATGATCACTAGATACACAGTGTTCCCCTACACAAACTTGTGTTACCTGTCTTTCTTATTCCCTAATAGCAGATCAAGTATTACACACTTTTTTGTTGGAATTTCTATGCACTGATTAAGGAAACTTCCCTGAACACATATGAGAAAATCTACCCCATCTAATCCTTTTATAGTATGGGAGTCCTAGTCAATACGTGGAAAGTTAAAATCACCTACTACAACCACCTTATCTTTCATACAACAGCGTGCAATCTCTCTACAAATTTGTTCCTCTAATAAACTTCAGGGTGATCTATAATATAGCCCCATTAATATGTTCATACCTTTCTTATTCCGTAGTTCCACCCATAAAGTCTCACTAGTCACATTCTCCATTCTGTCCTGACTGAGCACTGCTATGACATTTTCCATGACTAGCTACGCCACCCTTTCCCCCCTTAATCTCACCCACCCTGTAATGTCTAAGACAACAGAACCCCAAAATGTTGAGCTATTTATCCTGCCCTCCTGCAGCCGAGACTCACCCATGATTACCATATGATAATTCCATTTGTTAATCCATGCCCTGAGTTTATCTGCCTTTCCTACAATTCTCCAGTTGTGTATGCACAATAGTTAGAAGCAATGTATAATCCTTCACAATATTAAAAAAGATAATGGAATACTAATCTAGCTTCTTTTTAGTAACATTAATGAAAATCTTAGTAACACTTAAGCCAATTGTAAATGAGAAGCAGTGCCCGTTTTTAAAGTTTTATGATAACAGTTTAAGGAGCATTGAACAATAGATTATGTCAGCAATGCATTTTAGTTGTAAAGAACAATTAAGACCCCAGGGTGCCAATTGCTAAAGCACTTTCCAGTCTGTTTTCAATTCCAGTTCCTATTCATAGGCTAAATGATACTAACACATATATAATCAATACTGAACCAATTAAAGTAGAAATTAATATTCATAACATTACAAATTTGCTTAAAAATTAATTATAGAAAATATTACTTTTATCTTTTGTTAACTTATGAACTAAATCACTTTACTTGGAATTTTCAAATTAATGAGATTGTAATTTTTAACAGTCTGTATATTTTGTTTATTTATAATGCTTTCTAATTCACAGAATTAGAACTGAACCCAAACATAATGCTAATCCTTAAAAAGACTCCAAATATTGTTAAATTAACATAGCGCTCCGGGACAATGAAGGAAAGCTCCATATCTACAGTTTTGGTCTTCTTCCCCACATTAAGCAGGCAGAAGCAGGGCCTGAGGGAGCAGACCTTATTTTTTGCCCCATGCTCACTCTGACGTGACTGCTGCCTTTTCAGGCTAACACATTGCATATGGACAACCAGAGATTCCACATGCTTTAGGTAAAGGCACACTAATGAAATTCAAATCTGTGCTATGCAGCAATAATAAGATGTTGGCAGATAATACTTTGCATTGTACTCAGAGTGTTACACAGAAAATCTTGAAAGGTCTCATCTGTTGCCAAACAGATTACATCATGATTTATCTTAAATTTTAGAACTGGCTATACATTCAGTGATATGATACTATTTAAAGAAGTAAGTTGGTTTGTGACTGAAGGTCTAGGTATCTTGAATTATGTGGGTAGATGAATTGAAGATGGAAGAAAGTGAATTGCAAAGAAACATTAACCAATTGTTGTAGCTCAGGCTTGTAAAGTGTATGCTTAGCAATTTGTCAGGCACAGCATTATTGCTGCATTCTGATTGCCTCTGCAGTTACAAAATATCCGACCTCAGGTGTAGTACATGTAGCAAAATATTTCCTTTACACATTTGCTAATGTACTGCAAAACAAACAAGAATAGCATATTACCACAATTTATGCAGACTAGGTAAGCTTCGAGCAAATGAACTTTTTCTGAAAAGAGACAGCTGTAGGAAATCATACAGTAGCCCCTTGTTTACCTAATAACTGGAATGAGTGCTCATCTAAATTATAACCTCAGAAATAAGCAATGTGAAAAATATCTTATTTTAATATTATTAAAATTTAATTTATATCCAAAGGGAAGATAATTGGAATTATTCAAATTTATCTTTTAAACACCAAAAATAAGCACAGGCCCTGACTTTGGTAAATGAGGTCTGCAAAATAATTTCAGCTAAATTCAAATTACAAGGCAGTTCACATGTCAGTGTTCAAGCAAGAAAGAAAAGATTCATTTTTTTCCATAGATACAAAGACTAGAGGGGACCAATTATCTTTGTTTACTAGCCACAGATGATCGCAAGAGTACTGGGTGTTATTTACAGTCACCTAACTCCTAAGGTCAATGAAACCAGATCTGCAAGAGGCAAACACCTTTGTTGGCCCATGTTCTCACACAAGTTTAATGCAAGTCAATGCTGAAAACAACTTAAACTTCACTGATTTTATTGTGTCATTAATATTGGTCACTCTGTTACTAGTGCATCATATTCACCATTGGCATCATTGATGGCAAGTTTCTCTCCTCCTAAGTTATATTAAAAAGTAAACAATTCACATGACTGTTCCAATGGAAGAAAAGAAAGCAAGCACTGTCTGACACATTTTTGATGGTTAAACTGAACTGAAATAATGGTGGGTGAAAAGTTATTCAGATGTGCTGAGGGTTAAGTAATTACAAATTGTATTCAAGGCACAGTTGATAAAAAAAACTCTTGAATATATTAATATTTCAGGCATTGAGCTCCAAGAAAAGAAATAATTTATTTTAACTAACAGAACAAGATCAGATATTATGGCAGGAACTCACTGATATAACTGAGTTCAGTGATTCCCTCACATTGAAACAATTAACATTAAAATCTGATCGCCAAATGATAAAATGTTCTGATTAATTAATGAGTCAATGAATTTAAAGTATCAGCAGTTATAAGTTTCTCAGTGTTATCGCTTAAGAGGACCTTTTCTGGACACAGAACATGCATGCAATTACGAGGAAAGTACAGAGTTTGCAAAGATTTGGCACGACATCTAAAACTTTGACAAACTTTGATAGATGTGTAGTAGAGAATATATTGACTGGCTGCATCACAGCCTGATATGGAAAAACTACTGTTCTTGAATGGAAATTCCTACAAAATGAAATGGATACAGCCCAGTCCATCACTGGTAAAGCTCTCACTGCTACTGAGCAAATGTACATGAAACACTGTCACAGGAAAGCAGCATCCATCACCAGAATACCTCCACCACCCAGAAGATGCTCTCTCCTCTCTGCTGCCATCAGGAAGAAGGTACAGGAGTTTCAGGTCTCACAGCATCAGGTTCAGAAACAGTTATTACCCCTCAACCATCAGGCTCTTGAACCGAAGGGGTTAAGTTCACTCAACTTCACTTGCCCGATCATTGAAATATTCTCAAAACCATTGGACTCACTTTCAAGGACTCTCCATCTCATGTTCTCAATATTTATTGTTAAGTTATTTATTATTATCATTTACTTATTTTTGTATTTGCATAGATTATTGTCTTTTGCACACTGGATGAATGCTCAAGTTTGACACATTCTTTCATTGATTTTATTATGATTATTATTCTATTATGGATTTATTGACTATCCTTACAAGAAAATTAATCTTAGGTTTACATATAGTGACATATGTAAGTATATGTAAGTACTTTGATAATAAATTTACTTCAAACTCTGAACTTGTATTGCAGCTTTACAAAACACTGGTTGAATCACACTTGGAGCATTCTGTGCAATTCTGGTCACCATTCCAAAGAAAGGATGAGATGCAGAGGAGGTGAAATTTACCAGGATATACCAAGGACTGGAGGGCTTTAGCTATTCAGAGAGAGTAAATTGGCTTTTTTTCAGCATGAAGAAGGCTGGGAGTGACTTTAAAAGAGGTATATCATAATTATAAGAGGCATAGATAGAGTTGATAGTCAAAATCTTTATTTTCTAATAATGGAAGTATCGAAATATTAGGATGGACTGTAGGTAAGGTGAGAGGAAAGAGTTTTAAAGAACCATTAAGGGGAAAGATGTTTCATTTTTCACAAGACAGCAAATGAATGATGTCTGGAATGCACTGCCAGTGGAGGTTGTGGAATCAGATACAATTATTATATTTAAGAAAGATTTTGATAGGTACTTTTCTAAGCATGGCAAGAAAGGATGGGAACCCTGGACTTACAAATGGGATTAGAATTGATTTGCCCATTTCTTTGCTGTACTATTCTATTTTTCAATTCTAATAACATGACACACCAATATATTTTTAAAGTTTATTCATAAAATTTCAAGATTCAATAGTACAAAATAAGTATTTCAAAATACAGTTTTGAATTTTTATGCACAATGCTTCTGTCTATTATTTCAAAGCAACTACTTTCAGGGCTTGCTATTTGTACTACACAGTGTTCAATTTTTGTAAAGATACACATTTCTATTCTTTTCTGCTCTCTGAAGACAAGATTACAGTGATAGGCTGTACATATCTCAATGGTCCAACTACATTTCATCAGTACATTTTGCTCATAAATTGGATTTCTCCTTCTCTTTTTTCAAATCTTGCAACAAATCTACTTTTACTGTATGAATTGCAATGTGTTTCTTGGTTCACAACAGCAGAAAAAGAAGACTTCTAACATCCATTAGAATCTTATGCCAATGTTCATTCAGATTCTTTCAGATCAACCCAACTCAATATCCCATGGATCAAAGCAATCATAAATATTTCTAAATATATCAATCCAATCTTCTCAACACTTTCTTAAAATAATATATACCAACCAAATCCTTAAATTAGTTATTTTATTTATTCATTCATAGGATCTGCCGTAGGTCTGCCAAAGTCAGCATTTAACACCTAACAAATTGATTGTGGACTTCAGAAAGGGTAAGATGAGGAAACACACACTAGTCCTCATAGATGGATCAGAAATAGAAAGAGTGAGCAATTTTAAGTTCCTAGGTATCAACATTTCTGAGGATCTATCCTGGGCCCAACATTTCAATGCAGCTTCAAACAAGATAAGGCAGCAGCTATATTTCATTGAGAGTTTGAGGAGAATTGATATGTCACCAAAGACATGCACAACATTCTATATTTGTACTGTGGAGAGCATTCTAACTGGCTGCATCACCGTATGAGGGAGGTGGAGGAGGGTGTGGTTGCAACTGCACAGGATCAAAGTAAGCTGCTAAGTTTTGTAAACTTAACCAGCTCCATCTTGGGTATTGGCCGTTGTAACATCCAGGACACCTTCAAGGAATGATGCCTCAAAAAGGCAGCATCAAGCTTTAAGGACCCCATCACTAAGGACACATCTTATTCTCATTGCTACCATCAGGAAGGAGGTGCAGGAGCCTAAAGACACACAGTGAAAGATTCAGGAACTGCTTCTTCCCCTTTCTGAATGGACATTGAACCCATGAACTCTACCTCACTACTTTTTTAAATTTTTATTTAAATTAAATAAGTAGTGCAAAAATAAAATTTAAAAAGTAATGAGGTAGAGTTCATGGGTTCAATGTCCATATATATATATGCACACAGTACTTACTGTAATTCACAGTTTTTTCTCTATTATTATGTGTTATATAATACACAGGTGTCCTGTGCACCTCCATCATTGTGTGGTTTGGAGCCGCCACCAAGCAGGATAGAACCAGACTACAGCGCACAGTGAGGACTGCCGAGCGCATCTTTGGAGCCTCCCTGCCCTCTATTGTGGACCTGTACTCTTCCAGGTTGAAGAAGAGGGCGGGGAACATCATAAAGTACTCCTCCCATCCTGCGCACGGACTGTTTGATCTGCTTCCGTCTGGTAGGCGCTTCAGATCCCTCCAGACTAAGACTAATAGGCACTGGAGAAGTTTTTTCCCTACTGCGGTCACTTTGCTGAACAGTTAACTGCCGGTTAACTGTCGGCTAACTATTACTTGGATTGCACTACCTGTATGTATAATCTATATTTTCATTTATATCTATCATTATTATTGTTATGAGCAGAGAGACAACATCTGCCGGAAGTAAATTCCTTGTATGTGCATAGGTACTTGGCGATTAAAGTCTGATTCTGATTCTGATTATATTGTGTTGTACTGTTGCAGCAAAGACACCAATGCAGGATATTAAACCTGACTCTGATTCTGCTTCTGAAAATGTTAATTGAAAGGTAATTGACCTGAAATTTTAATTTCTCTATTCATTGGCATTGCCTGTTCCACTGTTGCTTGTTTATTTTCTCTCCTATCTTTATTTGAAGATTATTGCCCTTACAAATTGGCAGGATGGGGACAATATTTCAAAAGATTTATGCAAAGAATCAAGTTTTGTGTTTTTATTTTATCTGCCTTGCAATACAGCTTGACACCTTCATTAGCTTGATAGTACTGGTTAAATATCTATAGTCAGCCAAGGCTTATTACATCTGAACCTTGCTCCCACTCATTTGTCTTGAAACTAAATCCTCCATGCATCTGATTGGTTTAAAACATATTGTACAAATACCATTTGTGCATATTAAACTAGATCTACCAGATATGGGCTAAGTCGATGTTTCTTTTTTTTTTAATTAGTCTGTTTTGCATTAAAGTTGGTTTGATTTGATAGAATGAATTGTAGAATTATAAGTCTGAATCTCCAAGCATAGGGATTAAAGAAAATAAATAAATAATGGGACCTCAAAATAAATTCACCCTGCCTCCCTTGTATAATGTAGCCAATTTGCCAAAGTTTATTTTGTGCTTCAGTGAAGAACTCATGAAATTTATGATTATATAAGTTGAGTTATGTCATAGAAGGTAATTATTAAGTATGAATAGTTGCAATTAACTTACTATTTTCTATTTAAGCACCCTCTGTGACAAATGCAATAAAATGACATATGCCTTATAAATTAATATTTAACCAAAGTGCGATATGGCAATGCTGCTCAAAAAAGTAATGAGAGTAATTAAGGAACACAGTACTGTGTAGCTAATGCTGCATTTACTCAACTTTGAACCACAGAGAGCCCAGCAGGAGCATTTACTTTTAATTCTCTCTATACTCTGCAATCAAAAATTTCCAATTGATCATTGATGGTCAACTTAACACCATCCCTTTTCCCCAAGATAACAACAGGTTGTATTTTCAATACTGCCTATAAATAAATATTTTTCTTAATATTCAGCAACTTTGCAAAGAATAGTTTCTTTCCACTGTAGAGCAAAATCAACTTTAGTGTTCAAAGAGATTGCAAGTGGAGCCATACGATGATAGTCATTCAGCATGATCTAAAGGGCATCTCTCCGTGCTCAAGCAGGCCATTTATATGAATCAACAATTTGGATTTCTCTCTCCAAGGTGGGATTTTGAGATGACTTATCTTCACCTTTTCCTCAAGTAGTTCTTCCAGATTTCAACCATTAAGATTTCTTCCTCAGATCCTCTCCAAATTTTCTATCCTTTAACTTAAACTTACACCTCTCAATTTTGTATACTTCAATCAGATTTTCCCTCATCTATCTCTGCTCCAAGAAAAACAACCAAAGCCTAAAACAACACACCCAAAACGTTGGAACAACTCAACAGGTCAGGCAGCACATAAAAAGGAGATGATGCTTTGGGCCCAGACTCTTCGTCAGGGCTGGAGAGACAGGAAGAAGACACCAGAATAAAAAGTTTAGGGGAGGGGAGGGAGGGCAAGCTATAAGATGAAGCCAGTTGTGTGGGAAAGGTAAAGGGCTGGAGAAGAAGGAATCTGATAGGAGGGAGGGTGGACCATGTGAGAAAAAGAATAAGGATGGGGACCCCAGGGGGAAGTGATAAGCAGATGCGCTAAGACCCAAAGCAAGGAATAAAAGAAGAGGAAAGGGGGAGGACAAAAAATATGCACTCCCATTCTCATTCCAGCTATTAATTAAAAACTACAAAGAAATTTGTTTTACAAAGCACAGTGAAAGAAGATAGAAAATGTAAATTCAAAGTAGTGACAATTAATTGTAACACATATTTAAAGCAACAGTTAAATAATTTATTTATTTAATAACAGTTAAAGCAACTTTCATCAACAATTTTAGAGTGTACATTGTTAAGCCAACTATTCACTACTTCATAAATCCAGCGCAATGCACATAACGTTCCTGAGGAACTCAGCAGGTCAGGCAATGTCTATGAAAATTAATAAACAGTTGACATTTTGGGCCCAGATCCTTAATCAAGATTGGAAGGGAAGGGGGAATATATCAGAAAAAAACTGGGGCGGGGAAGGAGGAGAAGCTAGATGGTGATAGGGACGCCAGGTAGAATAGGAGAAGAAAGTGGATGATGCAAGAAGAGGAAACAGATGAGCACCAAAGGGATTTGATAGTCAGGTAAGGAGAAAAGGAAAGAGCGGGAATAGAAGAAGAGAGAAGGGGATTCGAAAAAAAAGAAATAAAAAACAGGAGAAATCCATATTTATTCCATCAGGTTGGAGGCTACCCAGATGGAATATGAGGTGTTGCTCCTCAAACCTGATAGTGGCTTCATCATGGCAGCAGAGGAGGCCACGGACCTACATATCAGATTGAGAATGAGAAAAGGAATTAAGATGTTTGGCCATAGGAAATCTCCACTTCTGGTAGATGGAGTGAAGGTGTTAGACAAAATGGCCCCCCAATTTATATCACATTTCACTTGTATAGAGAAGGCCTCATCAAGAGCACCAGATACACTAGACAACCCAAAAGAATTTCAGGCAAAGTGTTGCCTCAGCTGAAAGGACGGTTTGGGGCCCTGAAAGGAGGTGTGGATGAAGGTGAATGGTCAGGTACAGTTTATCAGGGTGAAAAGCAACATCATATACTGCGTTCAGTCTAGGTAGTCTCTAACCTGATGGCATGAAACTCATCTTCTGCCACTTTGAGGTCACACCCAGGGTGGAGGAGCAACATCTCATATTCATTCTAAGTAGGCTCCAATCTGACGGCATGAACATTGATATCTTATTCCGGTAATTTCTTTCTTTTTCTCTTTTCCCCTCTACCTTTCTTGTTCTTCTATTTCCCAGGCTGGCCTCTTATCTTTTCTCCTCACTTATCCATCACCACACCCTGTTGCCCCTCCTCTTACCTTTCTGTCATGGTGTACTCTCCTCTGCTATCAGATTCTTTCTTCTTCAGCCCTTTATGTTTCCCCACCCATCTGTTTTATCTACCACGCTCTAGCTTGCCCTCCCCACCATTTTATGAAAAATTTTCCTTCTTAGTCAATGCCGTGGTGAATCTTCTTTGCATTCCCTCCAATGCAATTGCAAAAATTCTATAGAATGCAGAACTAAACTATGAGTTAATTAATGCTTTATATGATTATAATATAAGCTTAGACCAAAAGACCATAAGATATAGGAGCAGAATTTGGCCATTTGGCCCATTAAGTCTGCTCCACAATTTCATCATGGCTGATCCATTTTTGCTCTCAGCCTCAATCTCCTGCTTTCTACTGGTATCCCTTCATGCCCTGACTAACCTCTGCCTTAAATACACTCAATGGTTTGACCTCCACAACCACCTGTGACAATGAATTCCTCAGATTCTTCGCTCTCTGGCTAAAGAAATTCCTCCACCTCTCTGCTCTAAAGGGCATTCCTCTATCTTGAGGAGGTTTCCTCTGGTCTTAAGGAACACACTCAAAATGCTGGAGGAACTCAGCAGATCAGGCAGCATCTAGGAAAAGAGCAAAAATTCAAGATGCCTCTATAAGAAGTGGGGAGAGGGAAAATAGGCCAGCTAGAAGGTGACAAATGAAGCCAGGGGTTGCGAAAGGTAAAGGGCTGGAGAAGAAGGAATCTGATAGGAGAGGAGAGTGGATCATAGGAGAAAGGGATTCCCTTGTGTTTGTTCTCTGGCCTTAGACCCCTCCACAACAGGGAACATCCTTTTCACACTGACTCTATTGAGGCCTTACAAAATCTGGTAGGTTTTGATGAGTTTGCCCATCTTTCTTCAAAATTCCATTGACTAGAGGGCCAGAGTCATCAAGCGCTTCCTGTATATCACTCCTTTCAATCCCAGAAACATTTTCCTGAACCTCCTTTGAACCCTCTCCAATATCAGCACGTACTTTCATAGATAAGGGGCCTAGAATTGCTCACAATACTCCAACTGAGGCCTCACCAGTGCTTATGAAACCTGAACATTACATCCTTGCTTTTATATTCTGGTACTCTAAAAACGAACAGTAGCTTTGTATTTGCCTTCCTCACCACCAATTCAACCTGTTAACTAATCTTGAGAAAATCTTCCCAAGGATTCCCCAAATCATTTTGCACCTCAGATTTTTTAATTTTCTCTCCATTTGGAAAATTGTCTATGCTTTTATTTTGTCTACCAAAATGCATGACAATACTGTACACTCCCCAACATGGATTCCATCTCCCAGTTTTTGCCCACTCTCCTAATCTATCTAAGTCCTTCTGTAGCTTCTCTGCTTCCTCAAAACTAATATCCCCTCCACCTATCTTCATATCATCCACACACTTGGCCACAAAATCATTAATTCATTCATCCAATTCATTGACATATAATTTAAAAATGAGCAGTCCCAACACAGTCCCCTATGGAGCACCACTAGTCATCAGCAGCCAACCAGGAAAGGCTCCCTTTTTCCCTACTCTTTGCCTCTTGCCAGTTAGCCAGTGCTTTGTCTATGCCTCTGCCTTCCCTGTAATACCATGGGCTCTTAACTGCTTAAACAGCCTGATATGTGCCACCTTGTCAAAGGCCTTCTGAAAATTCAAGCACACATCATTCACCAATTCTCCTTTGTTTGTACTGATTGTTATTTCTTCAAAGATTTGTTAGGCAACATTTTCCTTTAAGGAAACCATGCTGACTGCAGTCTATTTTATCAAGTGCCTCCAAGTACTCCAAACCTCATCCTTAATAATTGACTCCAACATCATCTCAGCCACTGAGTTCAGACTAACTGGCTTAATTTTTTCTTTCTTCTGCCTCTCTCCCTTCCTGGAGCATGGAGTGGCATTCTCTAGTCCTCTGGAACCATGCCAAAATCAATTGATTCTTGAAAGATCAAAAGTAATGCCTCCACAATTTCTTCAGCCACCCCTTTGAGATCCTGGGATGTAGACCATCAGGTCCAGGTTGCTTATTTACCTTCAGACCTTTCAGTTTTCCATGAAGCTTCTCCCTAGCAATGGCAACTTCACACACTTCTACCCCCTGACACTCTTGATCTTGTGCCATACTGCTAGTGTCTTCCACAGTGAAGACTGATACAAACTACTTATTCAGTTCATCTGCTATTTACTTATCTCCTATTACCACATCTCCAGCATCATTTTCCAGTAGTCCAAAATCTACTCCCCTTTATTCTACACTTTATATATCTGAAGAAATATTTGGTAACCTCTGTAATATTATTGACTAGCTTACCTTCATATTTCATCTTTTCATTCTTTATGACATTTTGAGTTAAATTCCGTTGCTTTTTAAATGTTTCTCAATCCTCTACTTCCAACTAATTTTTGCTCCATTATATGTCTTTTGCTTTTATGTTGGCTTAGACATGTTGTTCTGCCTCTATAACCCTCCTTTTCTGGAAAGTATCTATCCTGCGCCTTGTGAATTGCTCCCAGAAATTCCAGCCATTGCTGATCTGCCATTATCCCTGCAAGTGTTCCCTTCCAATCAATTTTGGCCTGCTTCTTGCTTTATGTTCTGGCTCATGAGGGCAAGTTTCTCTTATTCTTCTTTCACCTTTCTTAATATCATTGGGGATCCTTGGAAATAAACACTGAAGTTCCTCTGTTCCTCAGTGTTTCTTAGGGTCTGCTCTTTTTGCTACATTGGGCTTAGTAGTGTTCTCCAAATGTACCATGTCATATTCTACATCATTAATTTCAATTCCTGAGGTAAATCACTGGTGACAGGCTTTCAGTAGCAGAAAAAGCCCATGATTACTGTCCACTGTATCTTTTCATCAATGAAATTTGAAATTACCTTGGATTAATTTCACACATCAAACATTGTCAAGGGTCTCACTGGAGTCTATCTATCTACCAGTGCTTCTTTGTGCTCCTCTTCTTTCTCTTCAAAACATTTATTTCATGGAATAAGTACGTCTCCCTTCTCCACTACACTTCTTATATTAAAGAAGACAAAAATAGCATGTCTATCTCTCACACTGCAATGCATCAATGTTATACGTAAACTTCTCAACCTACAGACATTGCATATATAGTCACCAAAATATGAATGATTTCTTTAACTTCCACTTACTACAGCTGTATTCATCTATTCATTGCTAAGTCTTAAAATTCTTGATTTAGTTGTCACTGTCAACCCTACCTCATTGAAGTCCATAAGCCATGGCTTAAAAATATGCCATGTATTTAACTCGGGCCACATGTTAGACTTTTATTTATTTATTATTTATTGCTTTATTTCTTTACAATTAATTAGTTCCAGATGATTACTTAATTATCCGGGAGACTTGCAGTGACTTTGCACTGCTACAAGGTAAAACTACATTTCCATGTGTATTTTGTATTCATTCATGCACAATGGCCATCACTAGCATTTATCATCTGTCTCTTATAGTCTCCGAACTGTGGGAGAAATTAGAAGTCAACCACATTATTGTGGGCTAAAGTGCTACATTGGCAAAAGACATCAGACTTTGTACATCAATGAGCTAGTTATTTTACAACAACCCAATAATTTTATGGCTGTTGGTATTGGTATTAGCTCTTTAATTCCAAAGTTATTAAACTGTTTGAAGTTAAATTCCCATCTGCCATAACAAGATTTAAGTTTTGCAGTGTTAGGCATTAACTTTTTCAGTGCAACCCTACATTTTACTATTGCTCAACTAGACCAACACTACTAAATCAGTTTTGCTGCAGCAGCAGAACATTATATTTACAGGGCTTCCTAAAATTTAATAATGGTGATGGATATTGAGGAATCTGCTTCAATCTTAGTCAACCATATCATAAATACTGAGCCTTATGCTGAAGATTAAGTTGACTAACCTTAGCACTGGTCTGCGGATCATGGATTGGTAAACTTCACCAGAGTGTGATGACTAATGGAAGGCAAAACAGTCCAGCAGTTCCTCACTAACCTCCTGGAAATTCATTCATCTATCCTCAATTCACATTTTCACATCTGTTGACACACATGATAGAAATCATTTTAACATTGATCAACCAAAAGAGGATAAGACAGGAATGATCACAAGGTGAATAACATACAGTATATATACGACAAGTAAATAATAAAAATAGATGAGATAGTGAATATGGTTGGTAAAGAGATACAGGGACATCAGTCAGCTGGGAAGTTGGGTGGAGTGGGGGCAAATAGAATTTATTCTAGACGTGTGTCATTCTAAGTCATCTCATATTGACTGACCATGTACAATAAATGGCTTTGATCTACAGAGAAACTTTGGTGGACAAATTTACAGATCTCTGAAAATGGAGACACATTTGGATAGGGCAGTGAAAAATATTTAGTTAGCTTATCTTCAGATACAGGGGAATTGATTATATGAATTACAACATCATGTTGCAGTTGTAAAAGACATTGATTAGGTCATGCTTGGAATATCACACCAATTTCTAATCAACTTTCTAAAGAAAAGAATGTTGTGCTGCTGAAAAGATTGCAGAAGAGATCCACTAGGATATTGCCTGGTATTAGGAGACTAAGTTACAAGAGTTTGTATTCACTAGTATTCTCACCGGGACTTTATAAAATTATGAGGGGCATTGATAGGGTAAATAGTCATATTCTTTTTCCAAGACTATGTGAGTCAAACTAGAGAACATACTTCTAAGTTGTCAGGGGAAATATTTAAAGGAGATCTGAGAGGCAAGTGTTTCACACAGCAATTAGTGAATATATGGAACCAGATGACAAAGGAGATCATAGAAGCAATCCCAGCACTTGAACAGAAACATGTATGGGAAAGGAATGGAGAGATTTGAGCCAAATATGGGCAAATGAGATTAGTGTAACTAGACATCTCAGGCAGTGTGAATGAATTGGCTGAAAAACCTGATTCAACGTGGACACACTTAGACTACAAGCTTGTCCATCAATTTTATCTGAGGCAACTGTGCACTCATTCAACTAAAAACATGTAAATCTCTATTCTGGCTGTTGAAAATGCTTTAAGCCACATTCCAATGTATTGAGTTGTACATAATGAAAATGATAAAGATTGCTCCACCTGCACTTGTGCAGGAGCAGACAAAGGAGAAGAAAGAGCCTGGGAGCCATGGACAAAACAGCTGGGTTTGGCAAAGGATACAATTCTCTTGCAGCGCACACTGCATATTATTGCTACTACTCTACTGGAGAACACTTTGGATGGTTCCAGATGGTCAGTTTTCTTCAACCTAATTCTGGAAGCAGACATGTTAGCATTCAGCGTCTGAACTCCTATTTGAATAGAACAAATAGCATTCAGTGAAAATGAACGCAGCCCCTGTGTTGGAGGGACCAGTTATACTTGTTATGTTTTGAAACTTCAAAACATTAACCAAATTTAATGGAAGACATTGGAGTCCAAAGTGTGAGTCTAACTTCTCATTTCTTTAAGGAGTCGTGCACCTATCATGTGATAGCATGATGACATAGGTAATTAATGTATTTATACATATATCCCATAATGAATTATTGAAATGAAAGTAAATGCTTAATCAACTGATATATTTACAAGATTACTCAAATATTTCTCAAATATTAGATACACAATGCTGCCCTCTGCTTAGCAATAAGCTCCAACTTAATAGAGAATGCATCTCATCTACAGTATATACACAGTACTTTATGTTATACATCTACTATACATAGACATCCACAGCATAGTAAATTTAAAATTGTCCCATTCAGGCCAAAAGATTTAATTGTTGTGATGGCTTTTTTACTCATATGAGATCGTATTTTTCCTGATAAGGGGCATCACCTTACTTGGCAGATGAGACTTATGGCAGTGAAACGATCTCAGGTCCTGAAGCCTCATCTATGGCGGTTTTAGGAGCTGACTCTGAGACTGCAAGAAGTAGTTCTGATAACTCTGGCCATTTTTTTCCCTCCTTCCTTTTTTTCTTCATCTAGTTTGTGCACCTTTATCATGGGAAGGTGCATTTAATTCACTGGAGTATTCTCTTATTAATCTTTCTATTGTTCCCCTTATGATCTGATCTCTCCTCTTGGTTTTCTCAACCACAACATCATCTGACAAATCCTTAGTTTTCATATCTCCTTTCTCCTTCACCTTCCATTCATGTAGCTGGGCTTTGGTCTTTGCATCTACGTTTACAGCAACTTTTGGTCTCCCTCTTGAAGTTCATGCAATAACCTTAATGCAAACGGAGTAGGTTCCAGTTCTTTAAACTTAAAAAAAGCCGAATGCTTGCTTCTTCCTTGGAGCTTCTTGAACTCTCAGCTTAAAAACAAGCTACATTTTACAAGTAACTAACTTCCTGATTAACATATCAGAAGCTTTCTCAGATATGTTGCCTATGAACACTGTTGTAGTTGGACAACTACTTTCATCACTTTCATGATTCTTGTGAGCAGCATAGTCCTTCCCCGGTCCAATATGCTTTCCAACCTGAAGCTCAGAGGCTGGCACCAACAACTGCTTGCCCTCTGTTAGACAATAGACAATAGGTGCAGAAGAAGACCATTCGGCCCTTCGAACCTGTACTGCCATTTTGAGATCATGGCTAATCATCTACTATCAATACCTGGTTCCTGCCTTGTCCCCATATCCCTTGATTCCCCTATCCATAAGATACCTATCTAGCTCTTTCTTGAAAGCATCCAGAGAATTGGCCTCCACTGCCTTCTGAGGCAGTGCATTCCAGACCCCCACAACTCTCTGAGAGAAGAAGTTTTTCCTTAACTCTGTCCTAAATGACCTACCCCTTATTCTCAAACCATGCCCTCTGGTACTGGACTCTCCCAGCATCTGGAACATATTTCCTGCCTCTATCTTGTCCAATCCCTTAATAATCTTATATGTTGCAATCAGATCCCCTCTCAATCTCCTTAATTCCAGCGTGTACAAGCCCAGTCTCTCTAACCTCTCTGTGTAAGACAGTCCTGACATCCCAGGAATTAACCTTGTGAAACTACGCTGCACTTCCTCTACAGCCAGGATGTCCTTCCTTAACCCTGGAGACCAAAACTGTACACAATACTCCGAGTGTGGTCTCACCAGGGCCCTGTACAAATGCAAGAGGATTTCCTTGCTCTTGTACTCAATTCCCTTAGTAATAAAGGCCAACATTCTATTAGCCTTCTTCACTGCCTGCTGCACTTGCTCATTCACCTTCAGTGACTGATGAACAAGGACTCCTAGATCTCTTTGTATTTCTCCCTTACCTAACTTTACACCGTTTAGATAATAATCTGCCTTCCTGTTCTTACTCCCAAAGTGGATAACTTCACACTTATTCACATGAAACATCATCTGCGAAGTATCTGCCCACTACCCAGCCTATCCAAGTCACCCTGAATTCTCCTAACATCCTCATCACATGTCACACTGCCACCCAGCTTAGTATCATCAGCAAACTTGCTGATGTTATTCTCAATGCCTTCATCTAAATCGTTGATGTAAAGAGTCATGGTGTACATCATGGAGACAGTTGTGGCTTCATTGAGTACCTTTCATATTTCTCTTTCAAGTGGCTTCATTGAAGGGTATGTGGCATGCAAATGGTTGATGGATCTCCAATCAAGCTGTAGTTGTCTCAGCCAATCATGCCCCCACAATCCGGGTCCTCCCATTTTTACCACAGACAAGCTCGATGTGGCTTGTTAGTTGTTGTATTTCACTGTTATGAATATCATTTCCACAGGTGGCATCTTTGTTTTAGTATAATTTCCTTGTTGACTATCAGCAGGCTTCAGTTTGGTACCTTTGAAATATTGTTGAAACTCATTTTGTGGAATAACTGAAACAGCCAAACTAGTGTCCAATTTTATTTTAATTAATTTGCCTTGCAATTCTGGTGTAAGCCATATTGCTTGTCCATTGCAAGTCCCAAGGTTAGCCAGTCATGTGTCACTCCCAACATTATCAGATTTTTCATCAACAGCATGCAGGTAGGTGCTTTTTTGAAACTGCAGCTTGAATTTTTAGCTTTTTCTCTTCCGGATGTCAACAATATATTTTAGTCTGCCAGACTGCTCTTCGTATATGTTCATCTTTGTCATATTTTTTGCGAGTTTTGACTTTAAGTCTGCTTTGGTCTGGTGTATGTGAGGCCTTACCACAACAGTAACACAATTTGTTCAGCCAGGCTGATTTAGATGCTGCAATTTTGTCACACTCACTTTCATTCCTGACTACAACTCAATTATATCTCTGGCTTCAACTTAATTACGTTTCTGTCTGCTGTTTCCACTGATAGAGCAATTTCAACTGCTCTTTAAAGTGTAGGTTGGGCATCATTTAGGAGCCATTTTTGAATTTTTTTTGTAAAATTCCACAAAATAACATCATAAAGGACTCCTCCCATCCTGCGCACGGACTGTTTGATCTGCTTCCGTCTGGTAGGCGCTTCAGATCCCTCCAGACTAAGACTAATAGGCACTGAAGAAGTTTTTTCCCTACTGCGGTCACTTTGCTGAACAGTTAACTGCTGGTTAACTGTCGGCTAACTATTACTTGGATTGCATTACCTGAATGTATAATTTATATTTTCATTTATATCTATCATTATTATTGTTATGAGCAGAGAGACAACATCTGCCGGAAGTAAATTCCTTGTATGTGCATAGGTACTTGGCGATTAAAGTCTGATTCTGATTCTGATTCTGATTCTGAAATAAACTATCTCTCATTGGATCACTAAGCCCATCATTGTACTGACAACGCTCAGGCAATCTCTGCAATTCAGCCATACTTTGAAATGGATTCACATTATTTTGTTTTTGCTTATGAAATCTAAGGTGCTCTGCTATCAGCAATGGCATTGTTTCTAAATTTTCCTGCATTGATTTCATAATATCAACAAAGATCTTTTCTGCTGGCTTGGTGGGACAGTCAATTTTCAAAGTAAACTGTGTGGCTTTGAACACAATGCCCTCAACAAAATTGCTGCTTGTTTCTCATAAAGTATTTTATTTGTTTCAAAATCTTTCAAATTAGCTCAATATACATAAGCAAGTTACCTGTTGAGCAATCAAATGCATCTATCTTTTCAAAATAACCAGCCATGTCTGATTTTTTTAATGATTACTGTAACCTTGGTACTCATTGTTTATGGACCCATGAAATCTTCTCTTTTCTGCCTTTTATTTAAAAAATCTCCACCATGTTTTCCCTCTTGAAGAACATGTGCCATGCTGTATTTTTTTAAAACTTGATTATTCCTTGCTGTATTGCACCAGGTTTTATTTTAAAAACACCTTGTTGTGACAAAACAGCAAATTAACTTAAAAGAATCTGAATTATGAGTCAACTTTGCTTTTACTTTAAGTGAGGCACACATGTATCATGTGGTAGTGTGATGGCGTATATATGCATATACAGTGCCTATCAAATGTATACAGCCCCCTGGAAGTTTTCATGTTTTATTGTTTTACAGCATTGAATTACAGTGGATTTAATTGGCCTTTTTAACAGTGATCAGAAGTAAGAGACTCTTCCATCTCAAAGTGAAAACAAATCTCTATAATGTGCCCTAAATTGACTACAAATGTAAAACACAAAACATTTGATTACATATACAACCCCTCCCCTTAACGTGATGCACCAAATCATCACCAGTGCAGCCAATAGGTTTGACAAGTCACATTATTAGTTATCTGGTGATCACTGTGTACAGTCAAGGTGTTTCAATTGATTGTAGTAAAAGTACACCTACATCTGGAAGGTCCAACAGTCAGCATCCTAGCAAAAACTACACCATAAAGACAAAAAAACACTCCAAGCAACTCTGCCAAAAGGTTATTGAAAAGCACAAGTCAGGAGATGAATACAAGAAAATTTCCAAGTCATTGAATATCACTTGGAGTACAATCATCAAGTTAAATCAATCATCAAAAAATGGAAAGAATATTGCACAGCTGTAAATCTGCCTAGAGCAGGCCATCCTCAAAAACTGAGTGACTGTGCAGGAAGGGGACTAGTGAGGGAGCCCATCGAGAGACCTATGACAAATCTGGAGGAGTTTCAGGTGGTTGAGATGGGAGAGACTGTCTATACAACTGTTGCCCAAGTGCTTCACCAGTCACATCTTTATGGGAGAGTGGCAAAGAGAAGGCAACTGTTCAAAATAACTCACATGAAATCTGGGCTACAGTTTGCCGGAAGGCATGTGGGAGACTCTGAAGTCAGCTGTGTTACGAATGAGGAGCAACTCTGATGGGCAGAAGGGTGAAAAGTCGCTCCCCCCTTTTCGAGAATCGCAAAATCGCTATTATTTCGGGTCTGATACCCAGGAAATGAGAGAGATAAACAGCTCATGTCAGTAATGAGAGAGAGACAACGCAGGGATACACAAAGGTGGAATGTCCCTTCCTAACAAAAGCGGAACGGAACCACTGATTACTGCTATTGTCTCTTGGAGAAGGAATTGTTTATTGAGTACTGTTCTATTCATTGAAACCCCTCAGGGGGCAGCCAGAGTAGGCTGGTTCATGTGTTGCGTCATCCCAAGCTGATGGACACCTGAGACCCCGTGAGTGGGGATAAAAGTAGGGTCTGGGGAAACACCCCTCAGAAGCACTAGGAGAGACGCTACAAGACCGGTGGGGGCTTGTGTGTGTGTCCGCCCTTGCCTGGGTGACGAGTCCTCCACGGAACGGTCTAGCTAAAGGACGGAGGGGTCATACGTGAATGGTCACAAAAGCAACACATCGACAGATCAAGATTGTAAAAGGAAAGTCGGCAAATCAATAGCTGTTACTCTCTCTCTCTCCCTCTCTCTCTCCAACAATTGCAACACAGTGATCAGCAACTACTGCAGCCTGCATGAACTGAACTGAATTTTATATTTCCATCGGACAATTCATTATCCCCTAGACAACGATAGAGCTTATTTCTTATTGATTATTATTATACCCGCACTTTTAGGTTTAGTATTGATGACATATATTATCTGTATATTTGCATTGATATTATTTTTGTGTATTTTTACTAATAAATACTGTTAAAAATAGTATCATCAGACTCCAACGGTTACTCCTATCTTTGCTGGTAAGATACCCAGTTACAGGGTTCGTAACAGCTGGAAGAAGTTTTTTTGGTCTGATAAAACCAAAAGTGAGCTGTTTTGCCGTCAGACTAAGCACTATGTTGGAAGTAATCAAAAATACTGCATTCCTACCATGAAGCATAGTGATGGATGCATCATGATGTGGTGATCCTTCACTGCAGTTGGCCTTGGAAGGCTTGCGAAGATAGGGGGTAAAGGTGCATCTACTAAATACTGATTTGAAGGGGGTGAATGTTTATACAATCAATTATATTGTGTTTTATTATTGTAATTAATTTAAATCACTGTAGAGATTTGGGCTATGTCCACACTACACCAGATAAATCCATAACCAAAGCTTTGTCTCTTGATTTTTACCCTCCGTACACACTAAAACGGTATTTTCATCCCCTGAAACCGGAGCTTTTCAGAAACGCTGTCCAGGGTGCGTAATTTTGAAAACGCTGCTTGGGCAGATCAGTGTGGATGGGGTAATCGGAGAAATCTGAAAATGATGTCAGATGGCAACGGGCCATTTCATTGAATGCAACCCCACACACAATCTAACAATTTCAGAACAGATGGCAATGAGACTGAAGCTAGAAGAGTTAGAAATGTACTCACCAAATACTTAGATCCATAACTTACTGAATAAATAAGTACACTCACTTTGTCCTGTTTTCTGTCCTTGCTCATATGAAGGTGGTTTACCTATTTATGCAAGTACTTCTCTGACAATAGATGTGTAACAGCCTAATGTAACATTATATGGAAATACAAAATAATACTGATGCAGGCATGTTTTACACATTTGACAACATGTAAAACATTTAAAATGTTTTACACATTTAACATTTATTAATGCAACAGAATTAGTCATTTTTTCAATGTTCGTCATCAGCCGGTTCATACTGTCTGTGAACTCCCTGTCAGTTGCCTCCATACACTCCAGTATTTGTTTTGTTTTACTTTTAAGTCCTCCTGCGCGAGAGCCAACAGCTGCCCGTCGTTTAAGTTTTTCTAGTCCGTAACTGCACAGATGCGCACTTCCACAGCGAGAGTCAACACCAAACATGTCGCTTGTTTTCGGTAGATGTGTTCTGCGTAAGCGCAGTAGGAGGAGATTTGCTGAAATATCTGTTTCAATGTGAACAGAGATATTTTTAAAAACGCCTAGTGTGGACGCCTATCGTTCTTACGCGAAACCGGCATTTTCAAAATTATTCCGTCGAGTGTGGACGTAGCCTTGTTTTCACTTTGACACAAAAGAGTCTTTTTCTATTGATCAGTGTCAAAAAAAGCCAAATTGAATCCACTGTGATTCAATGTTGTAAAACAATAAAACATAAAAACTTCCAGGGAGGTGTGAATACCCTCTATAGACACTGTAACATATAATGAATGATTGAACTGAATAAGAATGCTTAATCAAACAATATATTTACAAGGTTACGCACATGTTACTGAAATATTAAATACACAACACCAGTAGTTGAAAGTGTTGCTTCAATCTCTATTCTATCAAGATGATTTATCTTTGAAGGCTGAAAACTTTATCTCCTGCTGGTCAGCAAGTTTCTTCTGCCTTGAAAGTCATCAAATTTTGGAATTCTTTTGAAATTTCTCCAAGTTCTTTGGATAGAAATCTTCCATTATGTCTAATGTGTTTATGATCTTTGACCGTGCAGTAAAGTCACACAGGTTAAAATTTAAAGTGGCAGCATAATGTCAGCAAATTTACAATTAGCAGAAGCCCATTGTGAAAGGACATGCACAACATTTTCATTATTCTAGTAGGGGTCGGGTGTGTAATTTCAAAGATTCAAAGAACACTTATTATCTAAGTACGTATGCAGAATACAACCCGGAGATTCATTTCCCTCATAAAACAAAGAAATCCGTGGAACCCATTCAAAGAAAGACATCACCCGACCCCCCCACACACATGCAATGAAATACAAATCGCACAAATGTCAACAAAAAAGAGAAAAAAACAGAATATAAAGCACAAAATCAAAAGAGTCCAGGCACATTCAGTTCAGCTCAGTGTTCATTAACTTCAGGCCACCCAAATTCAAAATCACCCAAAATAGCAACAAGAAAAGGAGTGACCAGAAATCAGAAACACATCATCACGTGAACTACAGAGACCAATCCACAGATTGTGTCAATTAAACCTTTCCCAAGCCCAGAACTCCAGCATGATCCTCCAGCTGCATTGAGGGGGAGAGAGAGAGAGAGGGACCATTCAAATGGCGCAACCTTCCTTTGGGAGCAGTGAACGAGAGGCTGGTACACAGTGTTGAACACCAGCTCAACTTTTGCACTCACCTCGATAACTTCAATCTTCCTTGACATTTTAATCTGTGAGATCAATGAGAAATGGTGCCAATCATGGGCTTGAGGTTCTAGTCTTCTTAGCCCCGAGGGTGCACACTTCATTCGAAGCTTCATCGAACGCTCTCAGAGACAGCAAGGCACTGGCAGCACCAGAGATTTTTTTCTTGCTGGTGCTACAGTGGGGCTGAATTATTCGGTGATGGTGCTGAGGGATGTACTGTATGGTAATATGTATTCGCAAGACCAGACGTGTGACGTTCAAAAGTCAGTTTCAAGCATTATGTGCCTATTATAAATGCCTCTGTTGATTCACAAGCAACAGCAATTGATAGATCTAATATAGAAGTGAACTGTGACAGGTCAACAGCATCAGAGAGAACCCGGACTACACAGAGCATAAACAAACAAACCAACAGAGCATCCGATCCACAGCGCACAACATGAATCACGCACCAATCCCACAATCAGCGTCAAATGCGTGCTTTTCAACTGAAAACCACAACACTAACCAACAATGTCCATGCTATACGCATTACATAGACAGACAATGCCAAAAGATACACCATTATTAACATCAAATAAGGCAAACGACAGGTGCAAGGCTTTACCAGGAGTTCGACAAATCGTACTCTGACCATGCAACACTTCAATTAATTCGGCTACTGAATTTAAAACAAAAATCAACAGAATCACCGTTTGGAAGTTTAAGCAAAACCAGTAGGCTTAGTAACAGTAAATGTAATATTTTAGGATTTGCAGGAAGCATAAGGACTTGGGGTATCCACCACAAAATTATAATTATAATCGGCATTAGTCTAGGCCCAAATTTTTTTAAAAATAGCTGCGCTCCCCATTGATGTTTTCAGAGAAGCACAATCCATCTGTGCTTGTGATTGGTGGCGAAAGCATCAGTAATTTTCTGGAAGTCAAGCCCCTTGGTCCTCCGGCTGTTTATGGCCAACAGGGCCAAGTTGCTGTTCCGAGCATCGCCGCTGCTATTCCTTAGGTAGTTTTTATGGCGTCTGAGGCAAGAGAAACTCCACTTACATGAGGCAGTTGTCACAGGCAGTCAGTGATATGCGAATTAGTTTGTATAAATCTATATCTATATTGCGGTAGGGTCTCATTAGAGCTGGAAATTCCACTGTGTCATTCACTGTCTGTCCTTGCTTTTGTTTTGCTTCCAGCAGATGCCGAACCTGATGTAGCTCTGCAGTCAGGTTCACTTCAGTCACTCCATAGTATTGAGCCATTGGCCAAAGACAATTCTTGTCTAGGAAGAGCTTGTGTTTGGGCTCAATGCAGAGACTTCAGTCAGAACATCCCCAGTCTCAATTGAGAACTGTCTTTCCAATTTCAGTCAGAAGTCAGTATATAATCGGATAGAAACAGTGCTTGCAAAAGTCATCAGAGGATGTGACAGGTATGCTTTCGGTTTGGGCCTCAACAACAAAATCATGTAGGCGGCGGGGTGGCTGGGCCTGTCTCCTTTCATGTGGTCTGCTCTGTATACCGGCCTTGATGCACAGGTCCCTAGCTCTTGCCTGGATTTCATTCCATGATTCCTCTCCCTATTTTGCTGGGAGCGTATCGATAACAGACTGAGCCAAGTCCAAAGCGGATGAAAGTTCCAAACTGGGAGATTGTAGCTGGTCTGACATGAACTTGGTGACTCAGAATAAATCCTCAAACAGAGCGAGAAGTAAAGCAAACTGCTCATCAAACAGTCCATTTACATCTCTGGCCTCTGTACTTTTGGTTGACCCATTATATCTTGTAGTGTAGCTAGAATGGCAAGGGTTGATTTCCTTATAGCCCACAAAGCTGTATACAGCTATGCCCAGCGTGTATCAGACAATTTCTTCAACTCCACGGGCTCTGCAGTTAATTCCAGTTCTCTCTGTTTCTTCATGAAAAGATCATGGGCAACAGAGTTCGAAAAGAAGTTGTAAAGCGCATACACAGTTTCAAAAAACTCACCCACTTGTTGTACACTGCTCACAACATCCACTCAAACAAGGTTAAGTCTGTGAGCAAGGCAGTGTATATATAATGCCTGCGGGACCTCTTTCCTGAACCCATCTTGTACCCCGTCATTGCACCCGGACACCACTGCTGCCCCGTCATAACACTGACCTATACACGCATTCTTATCAATAACACACTGGGCGAGTGTCTGTTCAATGCTTTTAAGAAGTGACTCTGTGTCCAACTGGTCTGCTGGAGTGAAGTGCAAGAATTCTTCAAGCACTGTTTCGTTATTCAAATACCACACCACCACGGACATTTGCTCCTTTTTACTCAAGTCTTTACTTTCATCCACCATGATGGCAAAATGTCCAGCCTCCTTTATTACTGCATTTATTTGACGTTTGACCATATCTGCCATAATATCCATAATTTCATTTTGGATATCGTGAAAGGTGTTTTTTGCATTTCCAGGATTGTCTTCTATTTTTTTTAGCTACAGTCTATCAAACTGCCCAATTTTCACTGAGCAACTCAACAAAGTTTCCCCGATAGCCAGATCCATCATCCTCCTGGTGTCCTGGCTGGGTAATGCCTTGGCACACAGTATAGCATAGAGATTGGGAGTTGCTGGGACTGCTCTCATATACTCATGATTTTCTTTGCATGTCCTTTATCAAGCACATTTCCCAATCTTGAACCATCTTGTTTTCTCAATCTGAATTTGGCCCATGCCTCCATAGCAAACTTATGAGCTGCACTTACATGGTGGGTTTTGAAAGCTGTTGTAGCTTTCCGCCAGTTGCGGTAACCGGTGACAGTGAAGGTAGACTCAGGATGGAACCCATGTCCTCCACACAGGAAATGCCTGCATGAGAAGCAGAACATAGTATCTTTTGTGATCGAATATTCCAGCCAGGAGTACAGGTCAAACCAGCCACGAATAGAACTCCTTTGCTGATTGACAAACCGTTGCGATGCTGGCCGAGGGGGTCCTTCCTCAGGCTGCTGGCTAACATCACTAACAGTGTTCCCACTAGCACTAAGAGCAGCTTCATCCACGTTCTCTTCTGAATCCCGCTCCATTTCTTGTTCCTCAACTTCGCCCTCACACTCCTTCAATGAACAGCTGCCATCCTCATACCCACTTACTTCTTTCTGCATGTGTCAGGAGTGCGGCTGGATGGACCCAAACACAGGACGCAGACACTGAAGTACTAGGGGGAGGACAGGATGCCATGGCACTAAAGGGTAGAGCTGGGGTTCAGGTAGGTAGAGTTTCAGGCAGGCAGAGCGGAGTGGGCTCCCGGAGCCCGGGCAGGCAGAGCGCAGCGGGCTCCCGGAGATCGGGCAGGCAGAGCGGAGCGGGCTCCCGGAATTCTGGCAGGCAGAGCGGAGCGGGCTCCCGGAGATTGGGCAGGCAGAGCGGAGCGGGCTCCCGGAGTTCAGGCAGGCAGAGCGGAGCGGGCTCCCGGTGTTCAGGCAGGCAGAGCGGAGCGGGCTCCCGGAGATCGGGCAGGCAGAGCGGAGCGGGCTCCCGGTGTTCGGGCAGGCAGAGCGGAGCGGGCTCCCGGTGTTCGGGCAGGCAGAGCGGAGCGGGCTCCCGGTGTTCGGGCAGGCAGAGCGGAGCGGGCTCCCAGAGTTCCGGCAGGCAGGGCGGAGCGGGCTCCCAGAGATCAGGCAGGCAGAGCGGAGCGGGCTCCCGGAGTTCGGGCAGGCAGAACGGAGCGGGCTCCCGGAGATCGGGCAGGCAGAACGGAGCGGGCAGGCAGAGCGGAGCGGGCTCCCAGAGTTCGGGCAGGCAGAGCGGAGCGGGATCCCGGAGTTCAGGCAGGCAGAGCGGAGCGGGCTCCCGGAGTTCGAGTTCAGGTAGACAGACTCCCAGTGTTCAGGCAGACAGGCTCCCGGGGTTCAGGCAGGCAGGTCCCCGGGGTTCAGGCAGGCAGGTAGACAGGTCCCCGGGTTCAGGCAGGTAGACAGGGCCCCGGGGTTCAGGCAGGTAGACAGGGCCCCAGGGTTCAGGCAGACAGGTTCCCGGGGTTCAGGCAGGCAGGTAGACAGGTCCCTGGGTTCAGGCAGGTAGACAGGGCCCCGGGGTTCAGGCAGACAGGTCCCCGGGGTTCAGGCAGGTAGACAGGTCCCTGGGGTTCAGGCAGACAGGTCCCTGGGGTTCAGGCAGGTCTAGGTGGCTAGATAGGGTGGCGGAGAGCCCTCCCTGGGCGGGCCACATATATCCCAGGAAGGGTCACCTCCCAGGCGGAAACACTGGAGGCCTGGGCACGACGCGAACACCTAGGTGGGTGCGGGGCACAATCCCAGGGTTCGGGCGGAAGTGGAAAACGGAGCAGAACTCCCACCAGGCAGCGGCAGACCGGCCAGGTCTGCCCGACGGAGGCAAGAGGTAGGAACGGGCATAGGTTCAGGGTGACCAACACAACAGCCATGATAACAGGAAAATCGGGAAAGGCTGGCAGAAAGGTGGGGGAGAGGATCAACCCGGCAGTACTGGTATGGGCAGAGAAGCATGATGAGGAGTCGATCTGAGCCCGGGCAGGATAACAGAATGCAGAGAAGATTTCGGAGCCAGCGGAGAACAGGAAACAGAACAAAACGACCACCCACCTGGTCCCAGTCCCAAGGCCCCTTATAAACACCTGCAGCTCAATGAGTCACAGGTGTGTCTCCTTGAGCCAGGAGGGTCCTAACTAGATCACGAGTGACGGGAGGGACAACTGCAGGACCCGGAGTCCGGAGCCCCCAGACCGGATCAAGACCCGGAATGCGGATTATGGACCAGACCCTGACAACATGTCACTTTAAATTAGGACAGGCTCAGGCTGAGACACCACTGATTTCTCGGGATGAAGTCGTTTTCTCACTAAAAATTATCCATTTTTCATGCCAGCCAAAATAATGCATGTGCCTGGCCCACGCTAGCTTGTGAAAGCACAATGTGTATGTGTGGCATCCATTAGGCTCGTGAGACCATGGATCTGCGCCTGGATCCTGCACAATGTATGTATACTATCAATCTCTCGCATGAGTGAGAGTGAGTGACATCACCACCTTAAGTGATCTTAGATCAGCTTAACTGATCTGAGTGAGGACAGCGACGGCAAGACATTGATAACGAACGAATAAGCAGAAATGTAGAGTAGATCTGACCTTAGACCAGGACAGAGTTTATGATTTTATTACTGCGTGGGTGCTATGGTAATTGGGGGCGCTGTTTCACTTGATCAGCTGGAGAAACAAGCTGTATTCAAAACTATACACAGAAAGCAGATGCAATTTGTATGTCTAATTTCAGGTAATTTCTTGGTGGTGCTATAGCACCACCTCAGCACCGCCACTGCAGCAAGGTACCAAATTGCTCAACTGGCCAATAAACACACCACCAAAATGTAAATTGCAGGCTCCAACTTCCGCAAAACCATATTTGAAATTAAAAGAAAACATTGAAGAAGTGAATTAAAGAAGTTCTTCTTCCAGAAGAACTAGTTTAGTTGGCTCTCAGATAAATTAAGGAATAAGGACATGTACTCTATTTTAAAAAGACAAGGCAGATACTGTATAAAAGACATTGTCACCTATTAATGTGTTTGTTTGTAAGCTTTATATAAATTAATTTATATAAATCAACCTGAAGAAACATCATCTTAAGTAAAATACATCACATCTCAGTAGATTGCATTAATAGTTTAAATTTTAGCTGTAATTATCTATTCTTTGTTAAAATATTTGTGATGTATATTGAGTGTATGATTTGCAGGATGTATCATTTATTTGGAAAGTATGCAAATTCACCTTTATGCTAGTGTTCAGTGATTCAATACCATAATACATATCAAATTGTTAATTATGTGATATGCTATATGTAAACATTGTTTAAAGGTTCAAAGGTTCATTTATTATCCAAAGTGTACAACTCTGACATTCTTCTTCTCTGGGTAGCCATGAAGTTAAGAAAGAAAAGAAATGCAAAGCGATCATCAACCCCAAAATACCACCCACCCCCACATTAAAAATCCCCAAATCCCTCCTCCCACACAAAAAAGAACAAAAATAGAACAGGCACATCAACCTTCCCACACAAAAAAACAAGCAAGATTGGGCCAAACCACAGAATATTTAAAAAAAAACTGTAAGACTGAAAGAAAAAGTCTTCAGTCGAGGTCCACATCCAAAACGCAGAAAACCTTGGCAACAACCTCCAGGCACAGCTGCAGGCTCTCAACTCTCCAGTACAGAGCAATCAAAACTCCAGCAGCCAGCACTCACCCTCTGCACTGCCCTCAATACTTCAGTCTCCCTCATTGCTTTATTTGGCGCTCAATGGAAGTTTTAATCTGCAAAATGGAGTCAAACTTCAGCTTGCAGCCCATCCTGCATCCTGCCCACTATGAGGTTTGTGCACATTGCCTCTGCTTCCCAGAATCTTCTCAGAGACTGCAGTGGACTGAAGCACCCAAACGATCTCCAAACTTCCACAGTCACCTCAATGTTGCAATCTCCCTCTCCATTTTAATCAGTAAAATGGAGTTGAACATTGGCTCGTGCCCCATGTCACAACCTACCTCCCTGAATCTTCTCGCTGACAGCAGAGCACTGGAGCACCAGGCAAAATCCAAGCCGCAAATCACAGGCACCAACAATTCCAAAATGACATTCAAGATGAAAAACAAACATAAAAGACATAAAAGAAATGAGATAATTGGTTTCATGATCTATCCAAAAAATGTCGACCAAAGGAGCATTGTATGTAGGCACCATCTTGCCATCTAATTAAGTAACAAACGATCACTATTTATAAATTCCTTGTGCCATTTTATACAATCGACCAGTCTAGATCTCTGATAGAATAACATTATATTTCCTTTATCAGGTGGCAATCATTTCTGAAAGTCTCTAAATTATTCCTAGACATTTATTACATTGTCAGGTCATCTCACACAAGATAAGAATACAGATGCACTTTTAAAATATATATTTAGCTTTCTTTAAGATTAGTCAGCTTCTTCCTCTCTGCCATCCGATTCCGAAATGGACATTGAACCTTTGGACACTACATCACTCTTTTTTAATATACAGTATTTCTGTTTATGCATGTTTTTAAAAAAGGATGTTTGTTAAAAGCAAGGTTAAATAAATCAGTTTTGAGCTGGCATTTAAAAGTGTCGAGCATATCCTCATTGCTTACTGTTTTAGGTATTGAAATTCACAGTTTAGGAGCATAGTTCAAAGAAGCTGATCTGCCAATTATCTTTTGAGGGAGAGTTTTTAAGTTTAAGGGACCAGTGGAAGAAGACCTGAGAGTTCGAGCAGGATTATAAAACAAAAATGATTCTGTGAAGTATTCCAGTCCCAGACCATGAAGACCTTTAAAAACAAGTAAGAAAACTTTAAAATCAATTCTAAAAGACCCAGGAAGCCAATGCAGTGTAGCTAGTATGGGAGGAATATGTCCTTTTATCCTGATTTTGGTTAAAATCTAGCAGCAGTGTTCTGAATGAGTTGAAGTTTGTCAATAGGTTGTTTTGGCAGGCCAGTAAATACTGCACGGTAGTAATCTAGTCTGTTCAATTTTAAGGCACAAGTTAATATTTTAGTGTCATCACATGACAGAAGTGAATGTACCTTTGCAATATTTTTTGTGTAGTAGTGCTGCTCTGGTCACATTCTTAATGTGGGATTTAAAATTCAAATCTGAATCAAGGATTACTCCCCAGTTAGTTACTTTTGACTTTACAAGGGGAGACAAGTTGCCAAGTTTATCAAGAAGTTTATCTCTTTTGATTTTGGGACCTGCCAAATGTATTTCAATTTTATCTTTATTTAGTTTTAGAATGTTATTGCTTATCCATTTGTTTCAACTTTAAACCTGCATTGTTCTGGTGTATGTGAGCCACTGCCACACAGGTAATACAATTTGTTCAGCCAGGCCAGTGTCTGTTTAGATATTGCAATTTTGTTTATATTCACTTTCATTCCTGACTGCAACTCAATTGCATCACTGGCTGCAGTTTCCATTGATACAGCAGTTCCAGCTGGTCTTTTAAATGTAACTTGTGCTTCCATTAGAAGCTATTTTTGAGTATCTTCTTGTAAGATTCCACAGACTCAACAAAATCTTAGTGCATCATTAAGCCCATCACTGAATGGACAATGTTCAGGGAACTTCTTCAATTCAGCAATATATAAGACCATAAGACCATAAGATATAGGAGCAGAATTATGCCAGTTGGTCCAAAGCATCTGCTCTGTCATTTTATCATGGCTGATCCAATTTTCCTCTCAGTCCTAATCTCTTCCCTTCTTCCTGCATCCTTTTATGCCCCGACCAATCAAGAATCCATCAACCTCTGCCTTAAATATACATAAAGTCTTGGCCTCTGCAGCTGTCTATGGCAAAGAATTCCACAGATTTACCATTCTCTGGCTAAACAAATTCCTCCTCATCTCCATTTTAAAAAGATGTCCCTCTATTCTGACACTGTGCTCTCTGGCCTTCGAGTCCCACACCATAGGAAACACCCTCTCTACATCCACTCTATCAAGGCCTTTTTACCATTCAATAGATTTTAATGATGACACTCCTAATTCCTCTGAATTCTAGTGAATACAAGCCTTAGGCCATCAAACACTCTTCATATGACAAACCATTGAATCCTGGAATTATTTTCATGTATCTCCTTTGAATCTCCAGTTTCAGTACATTCTTTTTAAGCTTAGGGCCCAAACCTGCTCACAATACTCTAAGTGAGGCCTCACCAGGTCTTTATAAAGTTTCAATATAAATAGTCCCTTATTTTCTAATGGACTACCTCATTCTTCTAAACTCCAGCAAGTGCAGGTCAAAGCCAACAAATGCTCCTCATATGTTAAACCTTTTATTGCCAGAATAATTTTCATGAACCTCAATATGACCCTCTCCAATACCAGCACATCTTTTCTCAGGTAAATGGCCCAAAACTCCCCACAACACTCCAAGTGGAGTCTGACCAATCCTTTAAAGCCTCAACATTATATCTTGCTCTTATATGCTAGCTTTCCTAAAATGAATGGTAAACTATTTATTACAATCCCATATTACAGAATAAAACTCATAAAAATAATGTTTATTAATCAATTTCAGGATTGAAAAACTTGCATTTTTGGCTTAATCATTTGATCTCAATGTGAACTAATAAAATTAGACACTTACTATTACTGAGCTTACATTGCGCTTGGCATAAGGAGTTGGAGATGTAATGGGCTAATCAAAAGGGTGTTGAATCTTTGTTAATTTCAAGCATACTAGACATCATATTTAGTTATGTATTCAGCCTGTGTACGTTTAATACTGCAGAAATATAAGCAGTACAAGCAAATCATGTCAACAAATTGCATGCAGCATTCAGTGCATCAACTCACCTCATTTTTTTCAAGGGTTGACAGTTGATTGCTGGTTAATTTTGTTTGCTCAGTCTTGCGAATTCTACACAAGAGAATTATAAATTTCCATAACTAGTTTAAATTTCTAAACCCTAAATCAGATAACTTGTTTGATGTTGAAGAACTTCTATTAACTATGAGGCTTCTGTATGAACCATTTGTCCATGGTGGCCTTAGAAAGCCTTTCTTTTGGAGTTGAGAGTGACTATAAGAATGGGAAGAAATGCACAAAAGTAGCACCATAGCTAGAGGGTGGAAGAAGAAAACAGCACAAATGCAGAAGCCAGTGTCCACTCAAGATACATGCAATATCTCAAATCTCAGAGATATCCAATGTTTGAGATTTCTGCAATAAGGCAACCTTTGCTGAATTCAGTCAATTGCTACAACTTTAGCAGAGTAGGCAAGCACCACACAGCCAGGAGGTCTGAAGGATGAAAATAGCTATATAAAATGTCAACATGCCTCCTAATGGGTATTGGAAATTCTCTTTGATATTCATTGGCTACTCCTATCACTGGGAAACCCACCGATGAATTATGATTAATCAGAAATGCAACAGGACCAGCTACTTAAATCCTTTGGTTTGAAGACCACTTCTCCACCTACAATGCTCAAATATGGATTATGGTGGTTCACTTCTCCAGATGCATACAAGTGCAAAAAGAACTAAACCATGCTGGGCTAAATTGACAACTTGCTTCCCATGCACTACACTAAATGTCTGTTTTTTCGATCACTGATTCAATGTGCTTACAAATCCCAGAACATTTATTCACTCAGCAAGTCAATCAGCATGTATGGTGAAGAATAAACCATCAATGTTTTTAGCAGAGATTCTTCATCAGGATTGGACAGGAAGAGAGGCTTACTTAATCAGAGACATTCCCTTTGTCCTGTATGGTCCTTCCCACTTTATTGCAGCCTAAGGCTAATTTGTATCTTTTATCTCCCAATTCTAACAAAAGGATTACAACTGCTTCTTCTTCCAATTATGCCACCACTCCAGCTGAGTGTTTCCCACATTTTTGTTTGAAATCCAATTTTCAGCATCTGCAGTTTTAGTTCCAAGCACTATTTGTTGATGCAGTAAGAGTAAAGCAATTATAGCGCCAACTGTAAGATTGGAATACGATTCCTGCCATGGTCATTGTCCCTGTGACCACATGGGTTTCCTCCAGGTGTTTCAATTTCCTCCCACACTCCAGAGGTGTGCGATTAGGTTTAGCAAGTTGTGGGCATCCTATGTTGAAGCCAGAAGAGTGAAAACATTTGCAGGAAGCCCAACACTATGCTCACTGATTTAATTTGATTCAAAACAACACATTTCATTGTATGCTTCAATGTATATGTGACAAATAAAGCTAATCTTAGACTCCAGTCTTCAACCTGCAGAATGGACACAAGAAAAGAGATGATGTCTCAGAAATAGTAACAGAGCAAACCATGGACACTTCAAGGAGCAATTTCACTGCCCTAAGCATTCTGACAGAAACTCCCAAGTTTTATGCCAGTGTAATGCATTCTGCTGAAACTTGTTTACCGAGGGAACAGCCTTCTCTGCCATCACCCGCTAAGTGAGCAACTGAGGAGTAGAAGTACAGTGAGGAAGAGGAGGAGGGAGAAGTTGGAGAGAGCCCTCACTCCTCATCTTCTCTGTGTTTGCTGAAGCTCACCAGTTCTTTCACTGAATATGTCATCTGCAAAGTCAATGGTAAAGTAAGATATGTTTATTTGTGAAAAGCTGACCATGGCTATTTCTTTCTAATTTTTGATGAAGATTCTGTTTTATTCTTGAAGGAAAGGACTAACATATTCAAATCATTTTCGATATAGATACCATGCTGAGCCTGTGAATATGCTTAAATAAACATTTTTGAAGTTTTTCAGCCAAAAATAGTCATTATTTATGAGCAAACTGAATGGTAAAAGTGTGGTCATGTGGAAGCAGAGTGGGCTGCTATTCATGTTTTCTCTGCATGTATTTACAAGTTGCTTTACCCTCAATCTAGTCTTGGACAAAATTAATATGTCTGCTAAATATGATATGTGTTACAAGCTTAGTATCCTGTTAACACTCACAATATGCTGGAGGAACTCAGCAAGTCAGGCACAGTCAGCATCTATGAAAAGGAATAAGCAGTCAACATTTCAGGCCCTGACACTTCATTGGGTTTGGAAAGGAAATAGGAAGAAGCCAGAATAAAAAGGTGAGAGAAGGGAAGCAATCCTGTTACTAGTAATTGGAAGTTTAAAAGAAAACTCCAGCCTCAGTGTTTATGGAAATGATTGATTGAAAAGAACAAAGATTGCTCTGAGCTTCTCCTGTTATTTATTTTTTTTGTTTTGGCTCCATTCAGGCCGATTCACAAGAGATTGGAGATTTCGGAACCTGGAGCAAAATGCAAACTACTAGAGGAAGGCAACAGATCAGGCAGCGTCTGTAGAGAAAAATGTACAGTGGAGAAATATACAATTGAGAAAAATGTATGTTACAGCTCAACACCCTTTATCTGGATGGAAGGGTAGAGGAAAAATAGCAATCTGTCTGTCTGCTAGACAAGCACGTTATTTAATCGCATAAGGTGGTAAGGAGGGTATGAAAGAAAGGAATAGCTAGGAACTGATTGATAAAATTCAGGATTCATGTTTATTTATCATGTGTACATTGAAACATACAGTAAAATAAGTTGTTTATGTCAACAATCTACACACCTAATGGTGTGATGAAGGCAGCCCGCAAGTGTTGCCGCACATTCTGGTGCCAACACAGCATGCCCACAGGGCTTGGCAGAACAACGCAGAACATCAACGACAACTAAACAACAATAGTAAAATAAGCATCTTTCTCCCTCCCGGCTACACACATACACAGTCCTCATACTGCATGATTGTCCATATTCTTTAGCCTCTCAACTCCTGTGGAATGTGTTCTTAAATTGGATTCAGACTTGGAAAGGCAGATATTGGGCAAATGACTACCCCAGTGGACTCACAAAGATCTCTGGACCTGGGGCCAAGACCAATGGGCCTCAACTTTCCAATTTCCAATTCGAATCTCGGACTTTGACCCTCAGCATCAACCACAAGACCCGTGTCATGTCATGGATGACAGGACACTGATAACTAGGCCTTGGAACATCGGTCTCACTGATTAGCAAACCACATTCCTTCTGCCTGCAAGGAACTTTGACCTCGAAACATGCTGACAACTCAGTAATCTTGGAAGAACCACCAGCCTCCGTCCGCACTGCTCTTTCAGCTGGGCATAGTTGCCCAATTTGCAGATATCCCATATCTTTTGTTGTTGCATCACTATCCTCCAAACACACAGTGGAAACCTAAGTCTTTGCCCTGTCTTCTAATTCCTTTAGTAACCACACATCCCTGTCCCTGAAGCCCTAACCTAACTCCTAACTCACCTCTCTCTCCCAAAACCATCCCCACATACCCAAAAAGCACATGTACACACATACACAAGCACAGACACACTCACACATGTGCAAATGAATGCACACAACCCAGATATAAGAACAGGTACACACACAACCACAGGCATGCATGCATATACAAGAGATAATTGTGTGTACACACAGGAAAGTTGCACACATACAAGCACAGAAACACACACAGAGAAATATTCACAGATACATATGTGCATATACACACACCGTCACATACACACAACCCTGTAAAAGTATCAGCAGCAGTAGAACACACCCGGAGTCTGGTTTTGCTGTTAACAGAACACTATTTTATTAGTAACTACATCATATAGTAACTTAAAACAGGCAAATCAAGAGTTAACGGTATTATGCATATATAGGTGTAAATATATAAATCCCCAAACTTCTTCAAGCTTAGATGGTAAGAGATACAGTCTTACGATGGTAATGTCACAAAGTTCACTTCAGTTCAAATGCATAGGTTAGTTGATGCGAGATGTTTGTAATTCAAAGGAGAATGTTGTGAGAAGGCAATTACATCGATATTCCACAGATTCCATGACAGCAATACAAAGTAAGAATAGCAGTAGGTTTTATCTCTGAAGTTGTTCCACTCCACACACAAAGTATGTGTGTGATCTTCAACGAATATCCTTTCAACACAAGTGGTACCACACCTGAATTCAGCTACGGGACATCTCAAAGTGGTGGCCACAGGACACTCAAACAGAATCCATGTATGGATTATCACCAACAGTAGCTTATCACAAAGGGGACCCTCTTCCAGGGAACTACCACCTAGACAAGGTAGGTAGATTCCACAAGGTTACCCCAATCACACAACGTGATAGCCACTTATCCAGTTCCTAGACATACAAAATAATTCCAACAGTGATTTGCCACAGGGGCGCCTTTCTTCATTGAACTACCACACCCAGGCAAAGGGTAAACACACACGTGGTATTCACAAAGGTTTTCCCCTCCATCCTATGGATTAACTAAGAGACAATCACACTTTCGTAGCCGAATGGAAACAAACTCCCCCTCACGGGCTACTTGGAGAGAGAGTCCAAACAGTGATACTTTGTCACTAGGTTTCTTCTGTTTGAAACCATTCTCTCCTCTCTTCTCTTCTCTGCAAACGTCTTCTAGTTGCAGAAACTTGTGAGAGTCATTTATCAATTCTCTGGATTGATCTCAACTCACCTCTTTTGAGCTACTGAAAGTTTAATCCAGTGATCGACTCACTGGTGTCTTTCATTGACCAAATGCATCTTGACTCTGACTATCTGGGTCTGTGTGTCCTTGCGTATTCAAAACAAGCTGCAGAGAAACCGTAACATTGATTGTCCATCAAATAATTCCACCTCTCTCTCTCTCTCTCTGAAGCAGCTTGAATAGTGTCCAAAAGTCACTCTCATTCTCTTGGCGTTTTAAAGTGACAGTCCACAGAAAATATGAACCCGAGGGGTACATAACAACATACACATACACACACACCCACACACACGCACACACAATCACAGACGTGCATGAACGCAGGCACAGGGTTAATTGTTATGCACGTTAAGACTTGTTGTTCCACTTGAAACCTGAGCAGTGCACACACTTTTGGAATGCATTTGAAGTATGGCCAAGGGAACCTGCTCAACATGTAGCTTATTAGATATAGTATCCAACTGGGGCGAAAAGTGAGAAATATACTCCTATATTGAATGAGGTAACAATACTCAAGGCATACAGGATCCAAAAGGAATAATGGCAACAACCTTCAATTTCTTTCCCCAGGAAAAAGGAGAAAAAGAGATTTGAATTTTATTTGTGGCCTTTACTTTAAGCTTGTCTGAATGAATCTGCAATTTGTATCCACCTGGGTCTTCATGGAAAAGGTAAGTAGTGTATTCATTAGATTGGAGATCATATTTTACCTTGCTCTGGGATAGTTAAGAGCCTTATTGTCACATTATTGCTAAAAGAATGACTGCACTAAATGCTACGTCCATCAAACTGAATCATTCCAAATCAATCCACACAAGATTTATTGGCGGTAAATGTCAATGCCACTGAGTTTCCCCCAAAGAAAATACTACTACGTACTTTCTGCCAAATGCGTGGCAATAAACTGCCCAGCTATGATCAGAGCAGCAAGCTAATGACTAATCCTTTCTTCTGGTAGAGATTTGTGGAATATGGCAGATTTGATGCTGCATGTCAAGTGAGTTTTAAAACATTACCATTTCTGTAGCCATTCATATGGAGAGGATTTGCATGGCTGTACAATTCTGTTAACTAGAACAAGGGAATCATGTTCAAAGAAACAAGGATTTGCCTTATTTGCAACTGTTTCAGCTTGATGAGTTTTTGTCAATGTTATTTTTCTTACTTTTAATAACTAACAGCTACACTACAAAAATGGAGAACAATGAGAACAAAATTGCTTGTATTATACAGAACAATGACTGAAGGTTCTTTAGGTAAAAGTTATCAAATAGGTGACCAGCAGAATCTAGTCATCAGTCATTCAGTAATCAGAATTATACCTACCTTTTGTCCGGAAAAGAAATTTGTAGTCATTGCCTACTTACAGCTCATTTTTCTTATTCCCAAATGAATTGACTTGAATTGACTTTATTTCTTACAACCTTCACATATATAAAATCTTTATGTTATATCTCTGCCTGAATGTGCAATATGCAAATTATAGTAATTTGTAATAAATAGAATGTACATAAAGATATACAACAGAACAGTCAATATAGCTTAGAAATACAATTGTGTCAGTGTAAATTAATCAGTCTGAGAGTATGGTAGAAGAAGTTGGCCTGGAGCCTGTTGGTCCTGGCTTAAATGCTGCGTTACTGTTTCTTGGATGGTAGCAGCTGGAACAGATTGTGGTTCTGGTGACTCAGATCCCCAATGATCCTTCCGGCCTTTTTTTACACACCTGTCACTGTAAATGTCCTGAATAGTGGGAAGCTCACATCCACAGATGCATTGGGCTCTCCGCACCACTCTCTGCAGAGTCCTGCGATTGAGGAAAGTACATACCAGGCATGATGCAGACAGTTAAGGTGCTCTCAATTGTACCCCTGTAGAAAATCCTTAGGATTTGGGGACTCATGCCAAACTTCTCCAACCATCTGAGGTGAAAGAGGTACTGTTGTACCTTTGTCACCACACAGCCGGTATGTACAGACCAAGTGAGGTCCTCAGTGATGTGTATACCTCATTTTGCACATCGAGTAAATGTCATGTTTTCTAACTAAAACATTTCATCAAAATATTTATTTATTTCAAATGAATGCTTTTTCAGCAGGTATGTTTACCAACATGTGCTCAGATTGATTCATTATTCATTAGTTTGTATATTCATAATGTATAACCCGGACAGTGGTTTGCAGAATAACATTTGTTTTAGGAAACAAAAGAGACTGAAGATGCTTGAATCTGGAGCAACAATCAAGATACTGAGAAGCTCACAGTGTCCAATAGGACCCCTAGAGAGAAATGTCTGTTGATATTATGAATCAAGACCCTTAATCTGCAGAGTTGTTCTTCATTTGCCCCATTAGTTTTCCGCTCTGAGTTTGAACTGTACATCAGACTGTAACATTAAAGCAGATATGCAAAATCCATCAACCAGGTCAGCAGGACTTGGAAAATATACTATTGACAGAATCAATGCTTTGAATATTGTGGCAAAGAATGACTATGTTTTGCATACCAAAGGCAACGTCTTAGAATAATAAGGTTCTGTACTATGAAAAATAAGTACCCCATGAGTAATTTTGGAAGAGGACCTCAAGCAAAACATTCAAAATGCTTGGGGAGCTCAGCAGGTCATGCAGCATTGTTTGGAGCTTGATGGGAGTAGGAAATTTAAATGGGTTGGTACTGCCTAGTTAGGCTGAATGGCCTGTTTTTGTGACGTACTCTTCCATGACTCCATGACCCTATAAGGTGAGGGAAGTGGGTGAAGAAGAGGAGGAGTACCAGACGGCAAGAAAACAAGAGCACCTTTCTATTTTCCTGCTCTGTTGACAAAGACATAGACATAACTGAGACTTTGTGCTGTGATGCTTTACGTGCCTGTCCTTATCATGTAAAAATCATTTGCCTGCTATGTTGCTATGACATTATGCTTCTCCTGCCCACAGATTAACTTTATTGCTGACATGCAGTACTGGAATTGTTTATGCCTAATCGATGATTGATCTGGTTCAACTCTGGGCTCTTCCCAATGTATTACTACCTTTGAAAGGACACAAAGTTCTAGCCATCCTGGAATTGGATGACCCATTGGATTGCAAGGTTTCCGTGCTTATAGGGTACCAGCTAGTGTATTGCTGAGGAACTGCTTCTGAAATGCTATAACAGCTTTCCACAGGAGATGCTGGCTTGTATCTCTGACAAATACATGTAAAAATTTGTAATTGCTTTAAACATTTTAAAAATATAACTTTTCAAAAAGAAAAAAGCAGCAACACATTAAAACACTGTTAAATAATTGAAAACATTAAAATAAAATTAAATAGGTAGAAAATACAAAACTGATTTCCTTCATGATCTCTAAACTGAGATTCTTACTCAGGTCTCACTAACGTAAGATTCTACAACTAGATCCAACAGTATGGTACTTAGAAATTCCCAGTATGATCAGGCTCCAGTGCTGGATTACACATGAAATCCAGTGGCACAGCAGAATAACAGATGTCCGGGACTTAACCCAATGTCTGGAACGTAATGGCCTGTGACCAAGAGACTGCCAGGCACTTTGAAACCATCGGCCATAGCCAGCTCAATTTGACCCAGTGCTTTTCAAATATTTCCAACCTCTGTGAATGAAGTATCTTATAAAATGTAACTTCAAAGATACTAAAACCTGACCACGTTTCTGTTAAATTCTACGGTGGAATAAGCAAGTAAGCAGTGATATAAAAAGCACAAGTGATGCCAGCTTCTATGTGGCAGATAACCACTAGTGATGGAAAATACACCAGTATATGTCGGAACTTTGATAGTTATGAGGATGTTTGGAATTCAATTGTCTGGCAGCTACTGATAATATTTAATTATCAAAAGCTTCATGAGACCTAATTTTGGATGAGATCATGTTTGGAATATTTTGGGCAGTTCTATTTTTCACAATATAGGAATGATGATGAGGCTTGGAGAGGCTGCAGAAGGGTTTCACCAGCATCATGCCTGACTTAAAGAGCTTGGATGAACTTGTATAGTTTCCTCTGGAGTTTCAGAGGCTGAAGGATGACCTGGTAGAAGTATACATAATTATGACATTAATAAGATGGATAGTTATAGCCTTCATTTCATAGTGAAAATGTCATCGACTAAAGAGCTTCATATACTTGAAGCTAGGGACGAAAGTTTAAAGGCAATATGCAAGCCATTTGTTAATATATACAGATATTGGCAGGCGCCTAGGTGGAGGTGGCACAGCAAAGTTTAAGAAGCATTTATACAAACATGTTAACAGACTTGGAAAAGAGAGAAGTGTTAAAATGTATGTGCAGATGGGATTAATTAAAACTGACATGGTTGGAGCAGGCATGGTCAGCTAAAACTGCCTTTTCCTATGCTCTAAGTTTTATGTTCCGTTACTTCATCAAAGAACTTAAGTGTTCATATAATGAAGGTCAATCTATAAGACCATTGATTTATAACCATATAACCATATAACAATTACAGCATGGAAACAGGCCATCTTGACCCTTCTAGACCGTGCTGAACGCTTACTCTCACCTAGTCCCACTGACCCGCACTCAGAGCATAACCCTCCATTCCTTTCCTGTCCATATGCCTATCCAATTTTACTTCAAATGACAATACTAAACCTGCCTCTACAACTTCTACTGGAAGTTTGTTCCACACAGCTACCACTCTCTGAGTAAAGAAATTCACCCTCTTGTTACCCTTTAACATTTGCCCCCTAACTCTCAACTCATGTCCTCTTGTTTGAATCTTCCCTACTCTCAATGGAAAAAGCCTATCCACATCAACTCTATCTATCCCCCTCATAATTTTAAATACCTCTATCAAGTCAACCTTCTACCTCAACCTTCTACGATCCAAACAATAAAGACCTAACTTGTTCAATCTTTCCCTGTTACTTAGGTGCTGAAACCCAGGTAACATTCTAGTAAATCTTCTCTGTACTCTCTCTATTTTGTTGACATCTTTCTTATAATTCGGTGACCAGAACTGTACACAATACTCCAAATTCGGCCTTACCAATGCCTTGTTCAATTTTAACATTACATCCCAACTCCAATACTCAATGCTCTGATTTATAAAGGCCAACATACCAAAAGCTTTCTTCACCATCCTATCCACATGAGATTCCACCTTCAGGGAACTATGCACCATTATTCCTAGATCACTCTGTTCTACTGCATTCTTCAATGCCCTACCATTTACCATGTCCTATTTGGATTATTCCTACCAAAATGTAGCACCTCACACTTATTAACATTAAACTCCATCTGCCATCGTTCAGCCCACTCTTCTAACTGGCCTAAATCTCTCTGCAAACTTTGAAAACCTACTTCATTATCCACAATGCCACCTACCTTAGTATCATCTGCATACTTACTAATCCAATTTACCATCCCATCACCCAGATCATTAATATATATGACAAACAACATTGGACCCAATACAGATCCCTGAGGCACACTACTAGTCACCAGCCTCCAACCTGACAAACAGTTATCCACCACTACTCTCTGGCATCTCCCATCCAGCCACTGTTAAATCCATTTTACTTCTTCAATATTAATATCTAACGATTGAACCTTCCTAACTAACCTTCTGTGTGAAACCTTGTCAAAGACCTTACTGAAGTCCATATAGACAATATCCACTGCTTTACCTTCATCAACTTTCCTTGTAACCTCTTCAAAAAATTCAATAAGATTTGTCAAACATGACTTTCCACGCACAAATCCATGTTGACTGTTCCTAATCAGACCCTGTCTATCCAGATAATTATATATACCATCTCTAAAAATACTTTCCATTAATTTACCCACCACTGACGTCAAACTACAGGCCTATAATTGCTAGGTTTACTCTTAAAACCCTTTTTAAACAATGGACCCACATGAGCAATACCCCAATCCTCCAGCACCATCCCTGTTTCTAATGACATTTGAAATATTTCTGTCAGAGCCCCTGCTATTTCTGCACTAACCTCCCTCAAGGTCCTAGGGAATATCCTGTCACGACCTGGGATTTATCCACTTTTATATCCTTAAAAGCACCAGTACTTCCTCCTCGTTAATTGTCATAATTTCCATAACTTCCCTACTTTTTTCCCTTACCTTACACAATTCAATATCCTTCTCCTTAGTTAATACTGAAGAAAAAAAATTGTTCAAAATCTCCCCCATCTCTTTCAGCTCCACACATAGCTGTCCACTCTGATTCTCTAAGGGACCAATTTTATCCCTCACTATCCTTTTGCTATAAATATAACTGTAGAAACCCTTCGGATTTATTTTCACCTTACTTGCCAAAGCAAGCTCATATCTTCTTTTAGCTTTTCTAATTTCTTTCTTAAGATTCTTCTTACATCCTTTAAATTCCTCGAGCACCTCATTTACTCCATGCTGCCTATATTCATTGTAGATATCTCTCTTTTTCCTAACCAAGTTTCCAATATCCCCTGAAAACCATGGCTCTCTCAAACTTTTAACCTTTCCTTTCAACCTGACAGGAACCTAAAGATTCTGTACCCTCAAAATTTCACCTTTAAATGACCGCCATTTCTCTATTACATCCTTCCCATAAAACAAATTGTCCCAATCCACTCCTTCTAAATCCTTTCGCATCTCCTCAAAGTTAGCCTTTCTCCAATCAAAAATCTCAACCCTGGGTCCAGTCCTATTCTTCTCCATAATTATATTGAAACTAATGGCATTGTGATCACTGGACCCGAAGTGATCCCCAACACATACCTCCATCACCTGACCTATTTCATTCCCATCAGAAGATCCAATACTGCCCCTTCTCTAGCTGGTACCTCTATGTATTGCTGAAGAAAACTATCCTGCACACATTTTACAAACTCCAAACCATCCATCCCTTTTACAGTACGGGCTTCCCAGTCTATGTGTGGAAAATTAAAATCTCCCACAATCACAACCCTGTGCTTACTACAAATATCTGCTATCTCCTTGCAAATTTGCTCCTCCAATTCTCACTCCCCATTAGGTAGTTTATAATACACCCCTATAAGTATTACTACACCTTTCCCATTCCTCAATTCCACCCAAATAGTCTCCCTAGACGAGCCCTCTAATCTATCCTGCCAGAGCACCGCTGTAATATTTTCTCTGACAAGCAACGCAACACCTCCCCCTCTTGTACCTCCAATTCTATCACACCTGAAGCAACGAAACCTAGGAATATTTAATTGCCAATCACACCCCTCCTGCAACCATGTTTCACTAATATCTACAACATCATATTTCCATGTATCAATCCATGCTCTAAGCTCATCCACCTTTCTTACAATGCTCCTAGCATTAAAATAAATGCATTTTGAAAAATTCTCCACCTCTTCCTCTTTGTTTATCTCTAACAGTACAAAGAACTTTACTGTCTTCTTTGTCTTCCTTCTCCTATACATCTGTTCTTACACTCTGGTTCCCCTCCCCCTCATATCTAGTTTAAATCCACTGGAGCCTCTCTAGCAAACCTACCTGCAAGAATATTTGTCCCCCTCCAGTTCAGATGTAAATCGTCCCGCTGGAACAGGTCCCACCTTCCCTGGAAAACTGCCCAATTATCTATAACTCTGAAGCCCCACCCTCCTGCACCATGTCTTCAGCCACATGCTGATCTGCGCTATCTTACTATTTCGAAACCCACCTGCATGTGGCACTGGTAGCAATCCTGAGATTGCTATTCTGGAGGTCCTGTCCTTTAACTTGGCACCTAGTTCCCTAAACCCACCTTTCAGGACTTCTTCACTCTTCCTACCCACGTCATTGGTCCCTACATGGACCATGACATCTGGCTGCTCACCCTCCCTCTTGAGAATACTGAGAACATGATCTGAGATATTGTGGACCCTGCACCAGGGAGGCAACAGACCATCCGGGATTCTCTATCTCTTCCATAGAACCTCCTATCTGTCCCCCTAACTATCAAATCCCCTATCACTACTGCTCTCCTCTTTTCCCTCCTTCCCTTCTGAGCTGAGGGTCCAGTCTCGGTGCCAGAGACGCAACCACTGCAACTTATCCCTGGTAGGTCGTCCCCACCAACAGTATCCAAAACGGTATACTTATTGTTGATGGGAACAGGCACAAGGGTGCTCTGCTCTTCATGTCTTTTCCCCTTCCATCTATTGACAGTCACCCAACTACCTGTCTCCTGACACCTAGGGGTGACTATGTCCATGAAACTCCTGTCTAATTCTGCCTCTGCCTCGCGAATGATCCAAAGTTCATCCAGCTCCAACTCCAGTTCCCTAACACGGTTTGTCAGGAGCTGCAGCTGCATGCACCTTTTGCAGGTGTAGTCATCAGGGACAACAGTGCTCACCCTACTTCCCACATACTGCAAACAGAGCACTCAACTGCCCTAACTGCTGCCTCCATTACCTACTCCTAAACTAATTAGATTAATTAAAGGAGCTTACCTGGCCTTACCTCACCTGGAGTGAAGCTCGTACTCAACCTCGGCTCACTTTTTAAATTCCCCCGTTGATCGCAAAGGCCACTTTCACGTGTTTGTGCAGTTGTGCCCCGTTCAAACCTTGCCTCTGCCTGTTCTCATCGAAGCATGTTGAGACAAAGCCGGCCCACTCTGCCTCAGTCCACTCCGACGATGGCCGCTGTATATGGCGGTCTTTCTTTTTGAACCTTTGGCGCACTACGTCACGCGCCTGCGCAGTCTAACCTCTTTGCCGCGAACAGTTAAAAAAAACAGCTTCTCTCTGAGCTTCTTTTACTTCCCTCTCCACCTTTTGCTGTGATTTAAAATGTAAATGGCTTCTGTTTAAATATTTTCATGTCAACTTTAATTTATTTAGCTTTGAATGCAAATGGCAGAGCAACAATGTTCTGAAGTAAAGCATACTAAGTACTGTAAAACTAAGATGAAACAAGATATTTTAACATTTCACATGATATTGCAATTCAAAACAAAGGAGAGAAAGGAATTTAAACCCAGAGGTCCAGAGTTTGACGTGACTGATGTGATGCACACCTGTGCATTCCCTGGAGCACCAATATTGTTGGCCCTGGAGAGATGTTTGAAGTCCTGGGGAAGACATTGGTTGTGTGCTCATTTCTGATTAAGTTTGCTTCTGGAGAAATTGTCCAGGGAATAGTACCGCAGGCAAAATCTTCCACTCCATTTGACCCAAAAGGTCAATGTTAGAAACAGGGAAGAAATTTCTTAATGCAAACATATAAAGTTCTTTTTTGAAAAAAAAAGGCTTGCTAAGATTAATTCTGCAGAGGCCAGCAACTCAGGTGTTGACTTTCTATATCAAATTTACAAATTACTTTTGAAGATCCTCTTGCACTAGGTGAATCAGAGTTTTGCGGTCTTCAATCACAGTGTTTCGGCTGACACGTACTAATCTATGAAAAAAATCAGTTGATCCTTTCACTGCAATTTGTAGAATTTAAGTGCTTCAAAGTGGCAGGCACATATTCCTCTGTAATGTTGGGAAGGGAAACATGGCAGCGTTGTAGAAAATGGGACAGCACAGTGGTGCAATTGGTAAATTTGCTGCCGCATAGCCTCATGAGATCGAGGTTCAATCAGGATCTCCCCACTGTCTGAGTGAAGTTTGCATATTAACCCTGTGACTGCATCCCCTCCTTTCTTCCACAGCCCAAAGGTGTGCAACTCGGTGGGTTAATTAGCCACTGTAAATTCCCTGTAGACTGTACATGAGTGGTTGAATCTTGTGGGAGTTCAGGGTAGTCTGTCAAGAATGAAATGGAATTACTGTAATGAGAATAAATAGTTGATAGTTGACACAGACTCAATGGGCCAACAGTCCTGCTTCCATAGTATATGAGTCTCTGCAACTCTGTCCCTGTCACTATGACGTTGACAATAATTATTAAAGATAATTAACTGTCGATGAAACAAGTTGGGAAGATTCTGAGAAACTGAGAAATTCATATACATGTAAAATTCATATTTATTTGTATATAAAGCAGTCCCTTATAAAGGGGGTGGTAATGTTTATTTGAAGTAAACCAACCTATTAAGTTCATACCAATTTACTGAGAGAAATCTTAGGTACTCACCATATAAAAGAAGAGATGTAACTTCCAAATCTTGATATGCCTGTCCTTTAGACAATGTTTTGTTTATCAGAATCTTTTTTGGGGAATAGTACCTTGATCAAATTAGTCAAGGTGTATTGTAACTGCAAGACCACAGCAGGTGTTAAATACTTCATGACGAGAGACAACCCTCTCTATATAGAATAAATAAGGAGTGTGATAGAATAAATGTTACTTAAATTACTGTAGATTCCATATCTTTCAAGAATCTCAATACCAGCTAATACCAACTAGAACTGCATTGATACAGTTTCCAGCTCTACCTCCCACTCCTAGTACACCCTCACTGCAGCATGCCAATTTGACAATGTTTCTTCATTGGGAAACAGCCATTCTTCTGACAAGGAATTTTGATAAGCACATGGAAATGAGTGATTTATAGGGAAATTGGCAAAAATACAAGCAAATGGGGCTACCTTGATGGACACCATGGTGGCCCTGGTTCGGCTGGAAAGCCTGTTTCAATGTTGTATCACTTGGCTTCTTTATGACTGTTTCATGACCTCTGTTACAAGAAAATAAATCAATCTTCAGTGCTCCTTCTGTTCTGTCTATGATTATTTGTGTTTCTTCTGGGTGTTTTCAGTTTCCTCCCACATGAAAAGACACATGAGTGGGTAGGTTAATTGTAAATAGTCCTAATGTGTAGGTGTGTGGTAAAGCTGGAGGGATTCGATGGGATTGAGATGAGAAAAAATTAGTTTAGTGTAGGATTATGCCAAATAGTGCTTTTCGGTTAGCATGGTCAGAGTAGACTGATTGCTCTCATTCCAAGCTGTTGAATCCATGACTATAAACAATCCTCCATCATGGGTCAAAATCTTGAAATTTCATAAAAATTAAAATGCTACATCTAAATGAACCGCCTACATGGGGACACTTCACAGCACTTCCACTGATAATGGCTGGAGTGTACTGGACACAAACATGTGTTTTAAAAAGAGCCAAATACCTTGTAAGTATCATAGGTACTTTTAAATGCATATACTTTTAAAATTTTTTTAGTTTAGAGATACAGCCCAAAGAGCTCACATCACCTGATTACTCCATGTGACCAATTCACCTACTGACCCATACATGTATGGAATGTGGGAAGAAACCAGAGCACCCTGAGGAAGCCCGCTCAGTTATGGGGAGAATGTACAGACTCCTCACAGATAGTGGCGGAATTGAACCGGAGTCATTGGCGCTGTAGCAGCATTATATTAACCACAATGTTACTGTGCCCACATACACAATTTGCCTTTAAAGTCAAGAATGACAATATGGTTCTGGGTTCCCTTTCTATGATCAGAAAAGTGACTTGAGATATAGGAAGATCACTAAACCATATTTGTAAGGACTTTGTCCTGCAACTTTAAATCTATTTCTCTTCCCACTGATGGGGCCTAACTTGCTGACTAAATCCAGCATTTGTTGGTGTTCAACATATCTTTTTTAATATTTTCATACATTTAAAATGTTTCTGACTTCTAACTTAACTGTGTGACCATCATATTCCTGTGTTTTTGACAGTAAATCCAGAGTAACAAACCCTTAGAGTGACTTTGGAAATATATGAATTGATTATCCTTCCTAAGCTAATGAGTTGAATAGAGGTGGAATGGCCTCATTGCAGACAACAAGAATCCCTTTATGCATTTTAAGTCTGATGCAGTAATTATACTTTTCACAGATAGCGGTTGAAAGCAGTCAGCATTTGCTGGGAGATACAATTTAGATTATCACCATGTGGTTAGAGGTCCTGAAGAAGGGTCTTGGCCTGAATCGTCAACTGTTTATTTATTTCCATTGATGCTCCCTGACCTGCTGAGTGCCTCCAGCGCCTTGTGAGTGTTGCTTTCAATTTCCAGCATCTGCAGACTTACTTGATTTTATATGTTTTTTTATTCGAGAAAGATATAATGGTCGTGCTCCCTTCAGAACTGAGATTTTATGACATTGGCGCTTTGCATTGCTAACAACAGTCTGCACAACAGCAATTGATAAAACCTTTATTTATATAAATACTGAGATTATCATTGTGCATAATGGTGATTATATCACAATATTTTATTAACGGATAGTAGCATTTTTGCTGACGGTTTCTGAGTATTTCCATAATATGATTGAGATATGTATCAAAATGTACATTTTAGATTGTCAGAGAGATAGATAGTAAATGCAGTAAAAAGAAGATTGGTATTTATACATTGGTATACAGTAGTTAATTGAAGAAAAATTTAAACATTTACTTCTGACTCTAATGATGGAAAGCCATGGCCTGTGTTTTCAAATCTATATAAGGTAGAGAATTCTCCGGAGATGGTTTGCTAATTCCATATTAAATATTGTGTCCACCCCTGCATTTTTATCAGTAGTTCGAGGTGGCTGGAAATTCAGTTTGGCTTCACATTATGTTCCTTCATTTGTAAATCCGTGAAGAACAGTATGTTGGAAGGATCTTCAAATGCGTGGGCTCTGTGAAGCATTTCAGATAGCTACTGATTTTTTTTTCTTGCAAGGTGATAAGCAAGCCAGATAGAGCACCATAATAGCTGATGGATTTAAAATAATCCAATTATTGCAGAGACAGTTTATGACAGATTTAATCTTGTAACATTTTGATGAAATATAGAAAAATGGCACAATTGAACTGCTACCCAATGCATTTGCTGAAAAGGTGAGGAATTCTAGGCAGCCTGCCATGGTTATAATGTCCTTTTTGACAGAGAAGATAATGGGGTTCATGTTACAGATATCCAGGGTGAAAAGTTAATAGATAAGAGCTATAATAAATAGAAGTAGACAAAACACTGCCTTAATAGTGAATATCTGTAATGGTTAATTTACCATAACAGAAGCTTCTTAAAGGAGCTGGAACAGACAGGGACAAAAATTTGTTCTTCCTTGTTCTTATTGATCACAATTGGTGATCTGTGCGAATCCCTGCAGCATCTGGTGACCTTGTTATCTCTGTCTTAAAGGCTGATGACAGAACGAAGATCTTTCAAGATGAAGATCAGCCACAAGGCATTAGGCCTTGATGATGTACCTGGTAAGGCACTGAAAACCTGTGCCAAACAACTTCTGGGAGAGTTCAAGGACATCTTCAATCTCTCACTGCCGCAGGCAGACCTTCACAACTGCTTCAAAATGATGACAATTATACCAGTACCCAAGAAGAGAGAGGTGCACTGCTTCAATGACTATTGCCTGGTGACACACACATCTACTGTGATAATGTGGTTTCAAAAGTCATCATGGCTGGAATCAATTCTGGCCTATGCAAGGACCTGGACCCATTTTAACTTGGCTCTTGCCACAATAGACTTAGAGTGAAGCAATCTCACTGGCTTTCCATTTTACCCTGGATCATTTGGACAATAGTTATACCCACGTAAGGCTGAAGTTTATTGATTACAGTTCCGCATTCAATACAATCATACCCTCAGTTCTAACCAACAAGCTCTAAAACTTGAGCTACTGTAACCCCTTCTGCAACTGGATCCTGGACTTGCTTATTAGAAGACCACAGGCTGTACAGATTGGAAATAACATCTCTTTGCTGATAATTAACACTGGCACACCAAAGGATGTGTGTTTAACTCACTGTTCTAAGTGAGCTAGATCAACTGGTTGACTGGTGTTGTAGCAACAACCTTGCACTCAACATTGATTATGGACTTTAGGAAGTTGAAGTCGAACTTCACATCAGTGAACACACATCAGTCCTTATCGAGGGATCACCAGTGTCAACATCTCTGAAGATCTGTCCTATGCTCATTATGTTGATGCAAAAGAGGAGTTTGAAGAGATTGGGTATGTCCTTAAAAACGCTCACTATTTCTGCAGATGTACCATGGAGATTATCTTATCTGCTGCATCAGGGGGCCACAGTACAGGATCAGAAAAAAGCTGCAGAACATTGTAAATTCAGCCGGTGCCACCCTGGACACTAGCCTTCCCAACAGTGAGGACACCTTTAAAAGCTGAAGCCTCAAAAAGATGGCATTGATCATTAAGGACCCCCATCACAAAGAACATACCTTCTTCTCTTTGCTAGCATAAGGAAGAGCTATAGGAACTTGAAAACACATACCCAATGTTTCAACAACGGCTTCTTCTGCTCCACTATCAGATTTCTGAATGGACAATGCATCCATGAAGACAACCTTACTATTTTTCCTCGCTTTTTAGCACAGCGTATTAATTGATTTTATATATATATATATATACACACACACACACACACACACATATATATGTGTGTGTGTGTGTGTGTGTGTGTGTGTGTGTGTGTGTGTATATAAGATATGGCAATATATATTTATTACCATAATTCTGTAGTATTTTTTATTATTATGTATTATGATGTACTGTTGTCATACGATAACATATGCCAGTGATATTAAACCTGATTTGGTTTCTGACTCTGATGTATGTTAATTGGCCAATGAAACTGACAAAAAATTAAGATATGAAATTCTCTCTAATGGTAATACTGCCCTTGGAAAGAGAATTCTTGACCTGCTTTCTTTAATGAGCTTTCTTTTTTAGTAGCAGATCGTATATCGTGCTGAAAACTCATGGCAGTTATTACAAGTGATGCAGCCTCTGATGCTTAGTTAAAAGCCACACCATTGGGCAGTCACAGTAACACAAACTGTTTTGTTTAATTTCTGTGCTCTTTTGCACGAAGAGCTCTGCTCATTAGCTTCTAACTGCTAGTGAATTTTATTATTATGAAAGAGAGGTGGAAGAGCTAGAGATTTAAAATTAGTACAGCAGTTCAACAGGGGTTTCTTTAAACCTCTCTTTAAAGAAGACATCTTTTTGCACAGCTGTTATTTATTATAAAGATAAAACCATCAGAATGAGGGAATGCAGGTGCTAGAAGTCTGAAATACAGATGAAAAATACTGTAAGTAATTCGTAGATCTGTTGACATCTGCAGAGACAGAAACAGAGTTAATGCTACAGGTCGATGATCATCCAGCAGGACTGGGAAAAGTTAAAAATTAATCATGTGTGAGAAGGAGGAAGGATGTTGAGAACAAAGGGAATGTCTAATAGAGTGAGAAGAGAAGATGAAGAGCGAATAAATCACATGAGTGGTAATGGTTTCGGCTGAGAAAAGATGGTAGGTGTTTCTTCATTTTAGATTACCTTTCCCAGATGAGATATAAATAGATGAATGTAAACGAAGAAGAAAGAAATCATGGAATGGTGATACAAATTGGAGAAGCAAAGGTTTGTCCAGTTGGTGCAAATTCTCCAGAATTAATTCAGATAAACGTGAAAAACAATAAGGTAGTGTATTATTTGTGTAATTCATTCCAGTGCACTGGACAAATGAGCAGAGGTAAACATCATGAAATTGATAAATCTGTGTGAGTGCTTATAATGGTAAGCCACAAGCCTGCTTGTGGATGTGGGCCATGTTAACTCAATTATCTTGTTTGACTAATCTCTTGGGAAAACAGCAGAAGTTGTGGAAAACTAAAGAAAATTATGCAGTCAGAACAGCATCTAAAAGCAACTTCCTAGTTATCCATTGGGAAATCCAGCAACTGGTGTTCCAGTTTTCGGGTGCCTTGGCACAGGTTGCATTAAGAAGTCATTATCAATTGGACCGATCTATTTTGGGTAAAGTACCTACAATCTCAATGCAAAATGATTCAGTTATTGGAATTCCGAAACAGGAACAGAAAAAAGAAAATTGATTTTTTTTCTTGGTAGTGCCAAAATACAATTGATGTACTTGTGACTCTTCTCTACTATAGTGGAGGAGAAGCCATGGAGGAGAAACTGTAATTAAGGGAAAATGAAGACACCTCAAAAGAAACGCTCTGAAAGATGACATTGTCAGAAAAGTTTACATGATTTAACTTGCTAATATATAATCAGTGAGGTTGTGATGGATATTCACTGTCCACGGCCAGGAAGCCTTTTCTAAACACGGCAGATGAAACTTCTAAAGATCAAAGTGTTGTTTTTGAGTTGCATAAACTTCCAACCAAATTTCTTTGTTTAATTTCTTGTCATAAATGGGAGTCAGATTTCTGTTGTTCATATAAATTGCAAGCAATAATTGGTTTGAGTTTTAAAGGACTGCTTTTCAAACAAGCACTGTCAATAGAGCAGACCTTGCTGGCCTACAACATGAGGCTAACTTCTTAAGAGATGCACTATAAGATCATGATGTTATTTTAATTGGGCACATGCCAAGTTAGACAACACTGGCAAAGTTATTTAGTTCATATATTGATATTAGCACTTAGCATATCAAATAGTTGATCTGTTAATAGTTGGAAGATTGCAGAAGAAGTTGGAGTTTTGACCCAAAAGCAGAGCAGTGGAGATCAATTAGCAATAAACAATGTTTCCACTCATCTCTGTGATGGGTGCGGATAAGGTTGTACACCAACTGCAGATCCAGGTTTGGTAAAGATCTAGGCTCTGCGGAGTGTTTCTACCTGCTAACTGGATTCTCCTTCCACTTGCTTGCAACTCATCACCTGCACCCTATTTAAATCTATCTCTCACCCCATCTGCATCATGACCATTGACGGATGTCCCTTGGTGTCTCAAGGGGTGAGAGTACTGGTTCTTAATAGTGATTTTGTTAAGATCACAGTAGTCGATGCTGGGATGAAAATCCCCATCTATCTTTTTGACAAAGAAGAATCATGAACTGGCTGGGGACTGTGATGGTCAAATGAAGCTGTTCTGCAACACTTCAGTGATGTGCTTATTCATGGTTTCAGTCTGAGGAAGGAAGAGGGAGCACAGACAACCTCAGAAAAAGGTGGTGTCTGGGAGGAGGTTGATTTGGCAATTATGCGGTCTGTGAGGAAGCAGGGTGCTGGCTTCCCTTTTAATGAAGGCAACAGCTAAGTTGTAATATCCCTGTGGGAGTTTCATGAGGTCTAGAGTGTCCTCTGTCTCCAGACATTTAGAAGACAAAGTCAACAGAGGTTACAGACAGGTTGCTCGGCAGGTGGTTGCCCAACTTAGCAGTGAACTGGATGACCAGGCAAAGTAAGGGTCATGTGTGAAGAGCCAGGGATAACGCAAGATGAGAGCATCGTTGGGTGAGTCGATAAGGAGGAATTGCATGGGCTCACAGTGCTCTCCAATGCTCATGTGCACTGGCTGTGTGTGTGGTCTGACTATCCCAGACACCAAAGGACATCCATCAATGGTCATGATGCAGAAGGAGTGAGAGATAGATTTAAATAGGCTGCAGGTGATGAGTTGCAAGAAAGTGGAAGGAGACTCCTGTTAGCTGGTGGAAACTCAGAGATGCCTGTTTATGTAGGACTGACAGGAGGTTTATGTATTCAATAGTGTCAGCTCCACAGCATTAACTGTGGATACCTGTGATCTGTGTCTTCAGATGTTTTTAGAGCATTTGTGTAAAAAGGTAGCTGAAAGAATGTATGAAGTCACTGAAGTAGCACAGAAACAGGATAAATGTAGAGAACATTTCAAGATTTTTAGGAATGGTCAACAAACAGCTAAAAGAAAGACAGAATCACAGGGTGAAGTAGAATCCGTTCCTCTGCCTTCACTTTCTGCAATAGGTGACCAGTTTGCATGCAGCTTGCAAGTTTGTCTTTTTGGCTTACAGGAGCTGTATCTGTGTTTTGTAAATACTTCGTATTTTAGAAATAGTTAGCAATTTTGAAGTCTTATTGAAGATAGTATTGCTCTGTGAAATTTAAATGTGTTTTAAGTATGTTCTTTGGATGTAAATGGGTATCACTGAAAATAAATGAACTGTGCTTAAATTAGTTAATTAGCTGTAAGTATATTCTCCTTAGTAGGGATGGGAGAGCCACTACTTGAAAAATGGGTTTTAGCATTGGCAGCTAAACATGGCATGAAGAATAAACAGGGAAGTGAACTGGATTTTGAAGTTTGGCTAGTTAAGGTATAACCTCCCTTTAGTGAGGGTATGCATGGCTATTATATTTGATAAAGCTTAAGGTCATGGTGTGAGTTTAGAATTTCATGAGCAACAAACCCAATACCATCACAAGTAGGATTGAAACATCTTCCTGCTGACTCACATCCGTAGCTCCACATTGTTGTGGGGACCTGATCTTCAATTAGTAAATTATAGAATTAAAACAGCATTGAAATGTTCAGTTCAGAAGGAGGTATTTGATCCATCATATCTGTGCCAATTTGTAGGTAGGAGTGATTAGTTTTAGGGGGGGTTGGGCATACTTTTTAACTGGTTTGGAATAACATTGTGGCTGAAGAGCCTGTTCTGGTGTTGTACGGTTCTATGTTCTATTAGCCCGATGTTACAGGAAAACCTCTCCTTTGAGTTGTATGAAATTTTACTCAGGGTTTCAAGAAATGAAACACATTAAAAGCCCAGAATCAAAAATGTTAGAACAGAAGTAATGCATTGAAATGCTCAAGATTTCCTTGTCATTCTATTTGGTCATTCTTGAACTGTATCGTAACTCCACCACTCCTGGCCTATATATCTATTGGTCATAGTTGATATAAAGTCAACACCAGTCTGAGGGAGAGAACACCATGATTACTTTCTGTGGAAAAATACATCCTAACATGATCCTGAAAATATATTTTTAGGCCTAGTTTTAAAGGGGAAAAGTTCTGTTTGATGAACTTTCATTAGAAATAACATTAACCATTATAGCCACTGATTTAGAATGACACATGACTCATTTTTCATATAAACTTTACTCAATTCCAGAAGAAAACTGCGCCAGTGAACAAAGCGACCAAGGCTGACATCCTCTAGATGGTTCACAAAACTGCCTCTTTCGGTTCTTTTACATCATCTTTTCCTTTCAAATGTGGCTCTGCCACTGTTGGTGCCTGTGGTCTACATTTTATTGGTCTGTTTGCTGGTCAATTTAGTGATTTAGACAACTTTGCCGTCTCTGAGGATGCTCAGTAAGAAATGCAGCCTTGAGGACCAGAAGCCTGGAGATAGAGCTCAACCCCATGATCAACTCAATTTCTTGCCAATCTCGCTGATTAAAGCAGTAAGGAAGATCAAAATCATTGAGTCTGAGGCGAGAGTGGACAGCGTCTCACTCGCTACTGCAGGAGAAAGGAGTCTGCATGATATGGTCTCTCATTCTGCCTCTCACTCACTGCTCCCAGAGGAAGTACATTGCATTTGAATGGCCTTTCTCTTCCTTGATGCTGTTGGAGGATGGTGCTGGAGTCCTGGCTCTTGGGCAAGGTTTCATTGCCGTGGATTATGGATTGGACTCCTAGTTCACATTATGATGTGTTTCTCACTTCTAGTTCCTTCTTTTTTTTGTTGCTACTTTGGGTGATTTTGATTGCGGAGGCCTGCGGATAATGAATGACACAGTGCTAAATTGGCCTAAAGCTGAGCTGAACTGAATATGCCTGGACTCTTTTGACTTTGTGTTTTATATTCTATGTTCTCTGCTTGTTTTTTTTTTGTTGTTTGCGCAATTTGTTTTTTTATTGCACATGGCCGGTGGGGGGGGGGGGGGGGGGCGGCGGGGTAGTGTGGTTGATGTTTTTCTTTGAATGGGGTCCATGGTTTTCTTTGTTTCATGGCTGTGAGCGGGAAGTAGAATTTCAAGGATGCATCTGTATAAATACATTGAGAATAAATGTATTTTTAATTTATGGGTACTTGAATGGCTATGATCCTGATCATTAGGAGTTGAGTCTTGATGGCTTAAAGCTCCTTATATCCTAGCTACTTATAGCAGCATGTTATTCTCTATAAAGTGTGTTAAAACATCTTGAATGTGGAAAAACACTAAATATATGCAGCTTTGTTCAATTTCCCTCTTAATATAAGCATTTTACTGCATTGACATTACGATGAATCTGTAGTACAACAATGTATTAGTTCCATCTCTTTGTATACTGGTACTCTCAGCATATAAAGGCTATACTTCAGCAACAATTCAAATTAGTTTTTGAACCAGGTCACTGTTCCTCATTTTGTCTCTATTTTTCTCTACATGGACCAGAAAATCTCTTTGAAAACTCAAAATTTCTAGCCTTCCCTGGTTCAGAAAGTGGATCTTTCCTTGTTCCCAAGAAAATAATATGTAATATCTTTATACTGAACTGGGTATGTCACACATTGCTCATAATTTAATCAAGTCTCGAAAGTGAGATCACTGAAGTTGATCTGTGGGGTTTTCTTTAGCTGGTATCTGAAACAATGAGTGGAGTAGACAACTCAGCAGAAGAACTCTTGTGTCTTATCGTATTGTCTAAAGTCAGAGGCAAATTGATAATTGGCTTGAGGTTCTTTTAAAGCAGAGATATTTAAAGAAAAAATGGGAATTTGAAAAAAATGTTTGCCAGAAGTTTTATGTGTGGCTTTAAAACTCTCAGTATAAACCTCCTTTCCACAATGTGAGAGTTAAGGCTTGACACATATTGCAGGACAGGTCATTACCAGATGTTACTGCCTGAATCCCTTGCAGTGTTTCATCATACTTTTGCCATATTTTAATCAATTGATCAGTATAATTTTTAGATGGTGACATGCTGAATTTCACTCAGTCTGTTGTTTTCCTCTGGTAATTTAAAGTTTAGTCATCAGAAGTTTCAACTTATTTCAAGCAGTAAATTTTGATGCTGAATTGTAGACTAAATAGAGATGTTAGCTCATCAATAGTATCAAAGCATTTACAAGCCTGAAATGTTTAAGAGTACTTACATAAGGATTTCTTTAGTATTTCTTTATATACATCTTCTTTAGGATTTCAAAATGTAATTATAAACCAATATTGAACTCACTAATGAAATTAATATTAAAATGTAATTTGCAGTTATTTATTAAGAATAATCTAAAAACTCTATATTGAAAACCAGAGGAATCAATTTTGGAAGATAAATGATTGGCATATCCTGGAAAACATAATTAACGAAGCAGAGAGGAGGAAAAATATCCTCCATCTGCACAAGTACCAATTTCCTCCTGATCAATGTGAAAAGGCAGTGGAAGCAGTCATTTTTAAGTATAAAATTGTTAAATTTTATCATATTGTAAGTGGTAAAATGGACGTCATTGTCAACAATGCTTTACTTGTGTGCATGTCTTGTGCATTGCAGTTAGAAATTGAATTTAAACTTGTTTTTTATTGTAACATGTACTGAGATACTGTATAATGAAAAACTTAATTTTACAAGCCATCCATATATTGTAGACCATTTCAAAACACTAAGTACATTAAAATAATACAATTGGAGAGCAGTAACACTATGCTGATACAGTGTTACAGGTACAGCTACCGAGAAAATGCAATGCAGGTAGACAATAAGGTTCAAAGACCAAGATGACCTGGATTGTGAAGTGAAGAGTTCATCTTTAATGCATGAAACGTTCATTCAAGCCTTAAAAAATGGGCTAGAAGTTGTGCTTAAGCCTGGTGGTGTGCATTTGCAAGCTTTTGTATACTATACACTATGGAAAGTAGGAGACTGGATAGGAGAGGTCTTTGATTATGCTGGCAGCCCTACCAAGGCAGTAAGAAGTGTAAACAGAGTCCAGGGAGGCTGGTTTTCTGAATGGACTGAGCTTCATCTACATCTAACAGGATTGGATTTAAGAACTAGGGAAGTGAAACGATCAGTAACCACCCTTTGACTTATCATTGTGTCTCAAAAGTTGACATCGCACAGGTCTGGTCCCAAATAAACACTTCTTTATTTGCTTCCTTGAGCAGTGAGAAGTTGTCATTTTAGTACACAGGATGCAATATCATATTAGCTGACATTCATAGAGCAGGGTCCATCTTGATTACGACACATCTTGGTGTTCACTTGTGAAATTCAAAAATCACCACAAGTGCATATTGTGACATCTTGCAACACCTGGGAGCCTGAAGTCCTGGCAAATATACTGTCTGCAGTACTAGGGATAATAATGTAAGAGAGAGCATCTAATGATTTCCCTGATGTTATTAAGTACTATAAAGTGCAAAGAATTATATTGCAGATGTCTCCTGATCAATCGGGAATCACACAAGGTGATGACTAATAATGCAGTCCCGGGCTTGCTCTGCAAAGGTGGGGGTATTTGGTTCTCTAGGTTGATTCTGTTAACTGTTTTTACTCTGCTTGGGGTACAATGAGGAACACCGCTTAATCACATACCACAGATAGAACTTGCGGGTAAGGACTCTTTAATCTCAACCCCACTGCCTGCCTTCCCACTCCTGCCTCCCCCCACAACACCAGCTCTCCACTCCAAGTAATTATTTTACTCCCTTCTCTTGATCTGCCACAGCCCATCAGGAATGAAAATAAAATAGAAGGTCATCGATTTGAGTTAAAGTACTGAACTGAACATGCAATCCTGATCTCTTCAATACCACTATAAACATTAATTTTATCTGGAAATGGCAACTGTAACTTACTACAACAAAATTCTGTTCAATTTAATCAGCACAAGCATGCATATAATTGATGATCCCTTAAAGCACTAAAGACAGTTAACATGAAATAACTACTATCTTCCTGCATTTAAATGTTGGATTCTCCTTGCTGGTTGAACCAATGATATATGTTGGGTGCATTCCAATAGTTAGATGATTATCTATCTTCCTTGCAATATTCTAGCCATTTAGGAACAATTCCTAGAGTAGAAACATTTTGTAGCACAATGGGTGATGTACCTCATACTAAAATATGTCCTCTGGTCACATACCAATTTTGAAGGAACTGGTGCTCAGAGCACCTAAAAACTACTGGTACATGGCTTCAAAGTACTATGACCAGTTATGAGTCTGGCTCTGTGGCTCAGAAAGAAAGAGAGGTGAAGAGACAAGCTGGACTAATTCTTTTTATGTTATATGACAATGACTTGGATGACTTGGAGTATTGAGAGCAGTTCTGGACCCTTATCTAAGGAAGGATGTGCTGACATTGGAGAGGGTTCAGAGGAGGTTCACAAGGAGTCTGGGAATGAAAGGGTTATCATATGAGGAGCATTTGCTGGTTCTGGGCCCTTGTTTGTTGGTATTTAGAAGAATGGAGGAGATCTTGAAACCTATCAAATGTTAAAAATCCTAAATAGAGTGAATCTGGAGAGGATGTTTCCCATAGTCAGAGAGTCTTGGAGTCTCAGAATAAAGGGACATCCATTTTGAATGGAGATAAGGAGGAACTTCCGTAGTCAGAGGATGAAGAATCTGTGGAAATCAATTCCGCAGGCAGATATGGAGCCCAGGACATTGGGTGTATTTAATGTGGATATTGATAGGTTTTTGATCAGCCATGATGTGAATAGTTATGGAGAGAAGGCAGGAGAATGGGGTTGAAACAGAATTCGATCAGCCATGATGAAATGACAGAGCAGACTTGATGGGCCAAATGGCAAATTCTGTTCCTATCTCTTATGCTCTTACGGTTTTATATTCATCCACATACCTTGTTCGTCACACTTCCCAAAAACATATACTGGTAATTTTCCTCCAGATATCAAGTAGAGTAAATTAACTGCAGAAGTGAATCTGATTCATCTAGTTTCATTTAGTCTTACAGATGCCTATCTAATATTGATCTTTTGCACTGTAGAAATAGCAAGGATCATCCTTTGAGGCATGTGACCAGCATCTGATATTTCTTTTAAATGTGTATGTGTTATTTGTTCAATATTACAGTACTATCTGTGGGAGTTCACTGTGTTCAAATGTATTTATTGTATGCACTTCCTTCAACAGTAGCTACTGCACAAAAAGGGTGGAGTGGATAATTCCAGATCAAAGGAGCATAGGGTGAACCTGCATACTAGGTGAGACAGCAGTACATTTGGCACAATCATTGAGGTGTTTGAGTTAACAGAATTTGACTATAGGAAATAAATTACAATGCCTTCTGTCATCAGGTTAGTGGTGGGCAAAATATTGGAGAGGATTCTTAAAGAAAGATTTACGAGCATGTGAAGAAGCATGTCTGAGTAGGGATAGTCAATGTGGCTTTGGGAGGACCACATGCCTTGCAATGAGGCATGAGGACTTCTTGCTCATGAATCTGATTGAGAATGTATTGATGAAGGCAGAGAAGTGGACTTGGTGTATGTGGATTTTAGTAAGGCATTTGACAAGGTTCCCCATAGTAGGCTCATTGAGATAATCTGAAGGCATGGGATCCAGGGAAATCATTGGCTTGCCCACAGAAGGCATAGAGTGGTTGTAAATGTTGTGTGTTCTGACTGGATATTGCTGACCATTGGTGTTCGACAAAGACCTGCTCTGAAATCCCTGCTCTTTGTGATCTTTATGAATGACTTGGATGAGAAAGTAGAAGGGAGTGTTAGTGAATTTGCAGATTTCATGTTTGGTGGTGTAGGTTGCAATATGACATTGATAGGATCCAGAGCTGGGTTTAGAAGAGGTCAGTAGATTTCAATCTGAAAAAGTGTGAAGTGATTCACTTTGGAAGGTCAAACCTGGAGGAAAAATACAGGGGTATTAGCATGATTCTTAACAGTGTGGAGGAACAGAGAGATCTTGGAGTTCACAACCATAGATTCCTCCATTAATATGGTGTTAAACAAGGTGTGCGATGTGTTGACCTTCATTAGTCAGGGGATTGAGTTCAAGAGCCACAAGTAACATTGCACCCCAATAAAATTCCAGTTAGACAATAGTTGGAATATTGTGTTCAGTTCTGGTTGTCTCATTAAAGGAAGGATGTGGAATCTTTAGAGAGAGTGCAGGGGGGATCTATCAGGATGCAGCCTGGATTAGAAAGTATGTCTCATCAGGATAGATTGAGCTAGCTGGGTTGTTTCTCTACGGAGTGAAGGAGAATGAGAAGTGACTTAATAAAGGCATATAAGATGATAAGAGGCATTGAAAGAGTGGATAGCCAATGACGTTTTCCCAGGGTAGAAATCGCTTAGATAAGGGGTCATAACTTTAATGTGTTTGGAAGGAAGTATATGAGGGATATCAGAGGAAGGATTTTTATACAGTGAATAGTAGGTACGTGAATCTGCTAGGGGTGGTAGAAGCAGATACATTAAGGCATTTTAGGAGTCTCTTAGATAGGAATGTGGAAGAAAGAAAAATAGAGGACTATATGGGAAGGAAGGATTAGATTGGCCTTGGAGTAGTTTAAAAGGTTGGCACAACATTACAGGCCTGTATTGTGCTGTAGTGTTCTATGTTTTTGTCATATGTTCTATTAGTTGTTAGGAGATCATAAGTCTGTCTCCATAAACTTTACAAGGGTGCATTTCACTACATCTGTAAAATGTACAATGCAGATAATCAGCTTTAACAAAAAACTGCCAGATCTGTGAGACCCTCAGATATTATCTGGAGATGGTGATCCTAATTCTTATGCTGATAACACATGGATAGTGTTGCCATTTTGGGTTAGTTCCCAATGGATTAATAAGCTGTTGTTCATTGGTCAAGTTATGATTATCTTATAGCTATGCATGAATAGTAATGTTGAGGTATGTACTGTTGCAGCAAATGTGTCAAACACCAGTTAAAGACTGATCAAATAAATGTCTCATGTTTCTATTTAACCTAAGAGTATGAATAAATCATTACTCCTCAGCAAGGAAATAGGCAGCAGATTTGTGTTTCTTTATTATCATTTCCCCTATTTGTTCTAAATGCTCTTTTGTCTTCATTCTGGCTTGGTATGTTGAAAATCTTCCATTCTGTTGTACATTACAGACAGAAGGGGTATTTAGTCTTATGAATGCATAGAAATTAGGTGATCCCCAATTTTATACATTAATAAATTGGACATATTGGTAAGGTAGGAAAGCTAGCATAGTAATTAGAAAGGTGATGAATACGTTTACAACCTCACAATTTGGGTTTTTAATTTTTAGTAAATTGTTGACCGTTTTAGAATTTTTCTTTTGATTTGACCTGATGCACAATGTTTTGCAGATTTGCTCAAATTTAGAAAATAAGACAAGTAAAAACTTGAGAAGTTGTTGTGGGGCTCAATACTTTTTCAAGTCACTGTAATTCCTGAGCATATAAGGCATAAATAATTTCCATGCCTCCTTAAATGGGTGTTAATAATTGAATTACATCCTTTCCTACTGGTGTACATGAGATAGGACACTTTCAACAGCATGAGTGTCTCATTATCAGCCCGCAGCACAATGTGGAATGTGAAGAAGTTGCCCAATGTGATGCACTGTAAATGAATAAGCAATGGAAAACTTCCTAGAAAAGGGATTTTTTTCACCTTTTTGGCACTTTACCCTCTTTAAGCGCTTGCACAGCTATTAATGTCACATAAATCTGTAAACAAATTCTGATGCCCCGTATCTCACAGACATTAATACAAAGAACCTCTGACAGCTAAACAGCTCCCTCTGTCTGATTCCAAGCTAATTAAATATGCATGGATTTTTAAAGGAACCGAGGCTGTGACAGCATTCTTCATTGAGGATTAACGCTAGATTATTTTGATATCCTTTGTTGTTTCTGTCATGCAAAGTACAATGACATTACATTATTCAATGTATTTCAATAGGAACACTAAAGCTATTATTATTATGATAAAACCAGTCATGGAGCCTCACATCTAACACCACCTCCGTAATACCAGCCTCCCTTCTCTGTCTCAGTTCATAACTTTGTTATCTAATGGTGTAGGAGGCCTCTGGTTTATCAAATCTATGCCAGCCCTCAGTACAATCCTATCAATTTCAACGCCCAACTTGCTGCAGAGTAACCTATCTCTGACATATGCTTATCAGAAAACACCACTCAGGAACACCTATTTCCTACTTACGCCAATTAACCTACCATGTTACATGTGCGAGGAAACTGGAATTCCTATTTTCTGCCCTCAATTCCCTGTACTATTTATAATTTATATACTTCTTCTTTCAATATCTCCAATGATCTTGCCTCCACAACCCTAAGGAACAGAGAATACAAGAGATTACCACTCTCTGCAAGAAAAAGTTCCTTCATTCTTTAGTGTTAAATGACTGCTCTCTGATTTTGTCAATTTCTTTCAAGTATTGTACTCCCACAAGAGGAAACATTTCAACATCCCCCCATCATGTCCTATCTTTTTCAATAATGCCAGCATATCTTTTCTTGAATAAATCAACCGAAATGTTGCATATTATTCTCCAGTGCCATGTATAATAGGAATTTATCTATATATCTTCATTTAATTTATGCTTGTCCCATTTATAATGAACTGTTCTGTAAAACGTAAATTTTGATGGCATTTATACCCAGGGTATATACAGGTGTAGTAGTGTTATGTCTCTGTTTAATTTTCTTTTGAAAATATTACCATAAAGTGCATAATGGCTTCCAAATGCAGCAAAACCACTCCTAGTGATAGCAGCAGCAAGAGGCAAAGGAAAAGTATTGATTTGGAAGTGAAACAAAAGGTTATTAAACAATATGAAGGTGGAAAACCAGTGAACGCTATTACTCGGGATTTAGGCATGTCGCACTCGACAATCAAGATGATCCTGAAAAAAGAGAAAAAAATTTGTGAAGCTGTTAAAGGATTGGCTTCACTGAAAACTACAAGGCTCATGAAAATACGAGAGGGACCTATATCGGCTATGGAGAAATTGCAAACTATATAATATGGTGTTCGCAGGACGTCCAAATCATATAACGTCTGATTTCACAGAATGTATCGTGGATGTTAAGCAACGCATACCTGTATAACTGTGGGAAAAAAAATTGAACTTAATATCTAAGCTTTAACTCTCTTAAAATAAAAGCCAATATACAATTTGTCTTCCTAACTTCTTGCTAACCTTTTGTGATTTCTACACAAAGAAAACCTCAGTCCCTCTGTGCTTCTTTTATCTCCAATCTTTCTCCATTTAGACCGAGCTTTCCCTGCAATTCTTCCCACTGGCCATTAATATTATTTACAAATAATTGATATCAAGAGCTGATCCTTGGACACTCCTCTACTTAGACACTTTTATCCTGAAAATGACCCATTGATTACAAATGTCTGTTGTTTCTGCATTAGCCTATTGGCCAGCATCTGTGTAAAGAGAAATATATTTAAAACTTCAGGCTGAAGAATCTTTATCCAAAATGAGGGAAAAAAAGAGGAAACAGATTTAAGATGCCGAGAGGATGGGCAAAGGATTAGGGTCATACCTTTCAAATGTAATGTGACCAGCATTACCATGGTGATAAACTGTCAATTAAATTATCTGCTAAAAGGTTGATGAGGTCATTTAGTGGGAGGGAACACAAGCAAAAGAATATGTAAAAGTTGTGAACTATAGAACTGTAATAAATGTCCAGCACTTAAGGCCATGGTAGTGGAGAGGAAAAAGAAGAGTCAATAGTATGGATAGATGACCTTCAGCAGAACTGACTACATCTCCTATAATAATTTCTATTGTCAAGTTTCCATGAAAAGACATTGTAATGTTATTTAGTGCTACTTAAGAATTTGGGCCGGCTGGTGGTGTAGTGGCATCAGAACTGGAGTTCAAGGTGGATGGTCCTGATTTCAAATCCGCCTGGGTCCCAACCTGGGCAGCAGCAGTATCCATCAGAAAGAAAGGCCAGGCAACCTACTTCCATTTCTTGCCACGAAAACCCTTTGAACATCCATACTATCCATGAGTCAACCGCGACTTGCTGGCACTCAACAACAACAACAAGAACTCTTACCTATATAACTTCTGACACATGTAGCTTGTGTGGAATCATTTTTTAACACAATGAAGTCTGGTTCAGATTGTTTTACTTATTTTTTTCAATTATTTTGTAGGAACTGACTTCAAAGCTGACGGATTTACTAAGAAGTGCCCAAGAAACAGAATTAAGACAATGCATTAAAATTACTTTGATTCCATTTCAGAACAAAAACACAGAAACCTAAACCCCAATTAGAAGCTGTCATACCTTCTACAATTGTCATTTTGTGACCAATTGTGCAATACTTGTAGCCTTTGAATCCTCTTTCCAGTGCACAAAAAATGAAGAATGATGGGACCCTCATGTCACCCATTGAACCTTGGGAGCAGTGTCTCAGAAAGGCAGCATGCATTAATAAGGACCTCCAGCACCCAGGGCATGCCCTTTTCTCACTGTTACCATCAGGTAGGAGGTACAGAACCCTGAAGGCACACACTCAGCGATTCAGGAACAGCTTCTTCCCCTCTGTCATCTGATTCCTAAATGCATTGAATCTTTGGACATGACCTCACATTTTTCTTACAAAACGCAATATACAGTATTTCTGTTTTTGCATGTTTTTGTAATCTATTCAGTATACATACACTGTAATTGATTTACCTGTTTGTTTATTTATTATTATTACTTTTTTTCTCTGCTAGATTATGTATTGCATTGAACTGCTGAAGCTAAGTTAACAAATTTCATGTCACATGCCAGTGATAATAAACCTGATTCTGATTCTGTATAATTTATAGACATATAAGTGTATTGCGACTCCGAAAATGGAGGTGTAGATGTAACACAAACACCAATCAGCAGCAATTGTATATTTCAGTAAATTCCCAAACACAAATCTATTAATAGTTACAAAATTGGCACTAATAACTAAAACAGCCAGTGATTATGTAATTAATATAACATGAAAAATTTCAAAATAACGTTCTAAAATTCCATATATTGCACAGACAAATAGATTAAAATATGTTAAAAAAAATAGGTAGAATTCTATAAACAAGGATTCCTTTACAAGAGGCTCAGGAGGTGAGGAAGCAAAGCACCTGCTAGGTCTTTTTTGCAGTTTGATCTTCTTGAGGAGTCTAATATGGACACTTACCTCAGCAGCACACTGATTGCAATTTATAAAATCACATTCTAAGGACATAATGAGGTGAAGCTTCAAAGGTACAGCTTCTTCATGATTTAATGAAATATTTCATTTGGAAACTGAAAGCTTGCTAAGATCAGATTTGTCCTGACAAATAAGGTGATGTGGGACACAAAGAAAGAAAGGGTGGTTTAACTTCAATATCAGCCTGGATTTCACATTAAGAAAAGTGGCAAATACATTAGCACTGATTTCTATGGTGGAGTAAGTCAGACAGCAGCTTCTAGCGACTGGATGTTAAATCAAGAAATTGTCATTTGAATTATCCATTTTATGTATTTCACTAACCTAGATGAACTACTACTTTGCTCATTGACTCAGCATTCAAACATATGAGGGGCATAAATTTGCAGTAACTTACCCACTAGTTATGAAATAAATATATCAAGAAAGCTTAAGGTCTACATTAGAGTGCAAGCAAATCTTTCATTGTGCAATTAAATCTAAATTAACACTAAAATCACTCAGGCTTTTAAGATTTACTTTTGTCTTAATCCTTTAAATTTTGACTTTTGTTGGAAAATTCTGCAATGATTTTCTTCTTTATCATTAAACTTTGAATTCTATAATTTCTTATTTCATATTACATGCACACTGCTGCATTTAATTTTCTTTTTATTTTCCTTTACTCTCGGTTTTATTACATAGAAGGTCATTCCACATGTCATCTCTGCTGGGTCCCATTTCTCTGCAAAAAATTCCAGTAGTCTCTTGTCCCTACTTTAAAATCAACTCCCCCCAGATTCTGACAGTCAGCTACATAATTACAGTCATTTAAAGTGGCTGATTAGCCCACCAACCAGCACATCTTTGTGATGTGGGAGGAAGCCCATATGGTCGTAGAGAATTCATGCAAACCTCACACAGACTACATTGGAGGTCACTTGAGCTATAAGACTATCGAACATAGAAGCAGAATTAGGCCATTTGGCCCATCGAGTCTGCTCCACACTCCCATCATGGCTGATTTATTCTCTCCCTCAAATCTACTTTACTGCCTCTCGCCATAACCTTTGATTCCCTGTCTTATCAAGAACCTATCAACCCATGCTTTAAATCTACTTAATGACACAGATTCACCACTCTCTAGCTAAAGAAGTTCCCTCTCATCTCTGTTCTAAATGGACATCCTTCTATTTTGAAGCTGTGTCTTTTGGTCCTAGAATCACCTGCTATACGAAACATCTTCTCCACATTCACTCTGTCTACTCAATCTTCTATAGATTTCAATAAGATCCCCTCTCATTCTTCTAAACTGCAGCAAGTACAGACCCAGAGCCATCAAACACTCCTCATATGTTAACCCTTTCATTCTTGGAATCATTCTCATGAACTTCCTATAGATCCTCTCAATGCCAGCACATATTTTCTCAGATAAGGCACCCAAAACTGTTCATAATACTCCAAGCCCAGTTTGACCAAGGTCTAATTAAGCGTCAGCATTATATCCTTAATCTTATATTCTAGTCCTCTTGAAATTAATGTTAACAGTGCATTTGCCTTCCTTACCACTGACTCATCTTGCAAGTTAACCTATAGGGAATTCTGCACAAGGACTCTCAAGTCACTTTATACCCATTTAGAAAATAATCTCTGCCTTTCTTTCTTCTATCAAAGTGCATGGCCATAAACTTCTCTATACTATATTTTATCTGCCACTTCTTTGCCTATTCTCCCAATCTGTCCAAGTCCTTCTGCAGACTCCCTTCTTCCTCAAAACTTGCTGTCCTTCCACCTACTTTTATATCATCTACAAACTTGACCACAAAGCCATCAATTCCATCGTCCACATGGTTGACATATATCGTGAAAAGAAGCGGTCCCGATACTGACCCCTGTATAATGCCATTTGTTACCAGCACCCAACCAGAAAAGCCCCACTTTATTCAAATTTATTTCCTTCTGCCAAAATCAGTCAATCCTCTATCCAAGCTATCTTTCCTTTAAAATCATGAGCTCTTATCATGTTACCAAGAATACCAACAAATTTATATATACCCCTAGACTACAAGGCAGTAGATCAATTAGTTATGCTGTGGGAGATATGTGAAATACAGAATCATGGGCAATTTACAATACAGAAAGTGAGTCAGCCTGTTGTGATGTGCCATTTACAAGAAAGATTCCAGCATTAGTTCCCAATATCTGCAAGTTACAGCTTCTCAAGTACTCATCAGAACACCTCTTCAGTGTGTTGAAGATTCATGCCTCCACCATGCTTTCAGTCAGGCAGTTTATGACCTCCACCTTCCTCAGGGTAAAAAACAGTTGTTGTGCACCCTTTATTCCTACTACCAATGACTTTAAACCTTGTTTCTTGAGCACTTTGCCCATAGACATGGACCTGTAGAGCCCCCTCATAATATTTTTTACACGACAATAAATCTTTCTTCAGCCTCCTTAGTTTCAAAGAGTGCAATTTCAGCCTTTCCAATCTTCTTTCATGACTTATTATTTTCTGATCCTGACAAAACCATAAATCTAATCTATACCCTCTCTTGTATTACAAGATCATAAATCTCATGTTTTCCTTCTCTTGTGGTCTAACACGTACAATTCTAACATAGTCTCCCTTATTTTATATTCTATTCCTTAGCTAATACTGTAAAATATCCTGTATACCTTTCCATTCATTTATTGCCTTTAAGGACCTATGACCATGCAATCCAAAGCCCTACAATATATTTTACTCCCCCTTGTCTTGTAGCACCTTCCTAAATGCATTATGTTCTTGTTTGGATTAATTGCATTGTCAATTTTTCGGCCATCTAATCAGACACTACTTTCCTAAAGTCAAAAGCTTTCCTCTCTTAACACTCCATGCCCTATGGACCCAGCAAAGTGTACAACAGTGGCTTGCATATTGATAGGCTGGAGGCCGTCTTTACTCAGTTCTTGATCTGAGTCTCTGCTCTGCATGTTCCCGAGCTTATAATCTGAGCTTCTGCAGTTTATCCGCAAGACTTTCTCCAAGGTTCTTTGTAAGGTCCATTAGGTCTCACACGTTTTGCATTCTTTCTGAGTTATATACAATCTTTCCTAGTTATATGCGCTATATTCTTGTGTCATATTAGCAATATTCCCAAGTTATATTGTCTGCTTCGGGTTGTTGAGCCCTGTCTTGAGAGCATCCGCTCTGTTCTGGGTGGCCCAGCCATGTCTTGAGAACATCAGCTCTGTTCTAGTTTGCCCAGTCCTGTCTCAAGTTCCCAGGGCTCCCTGGGCCATCAGGGAGGTACTATCCTGAGCCAGGCAGGTCTCTGCAGTTTGCCATAGAACGTTGGTTTTGTAGATTCCTTGAGCACCTGTATTTACCCTTGCACTTGTTCTTTTTGTTTAATCTTGTCAAGTTAATTATGACTAGCACAGGTTTCCTGCCTTCTATGATTATTTTAAAGGGGACTCTAGCACTGTAGTGGAGCTCCTTGTCGTTCTTGAATAGAGATTACCCTACAACCATCAGATTCCAGAACTGGCATGGAAAATGCCAATCTCTTCAACTCTGAATTGATTTTATGACTCACTGTCAAAGTCTCTTAAATTTATGTTCTCAGTATTATTACTTTTAGTTGCATAGGTGGACATTGGACAATTCGGACATTGTCAGTTTTTATGTATAGTTTTTCTTTATAAATTCTTTATTATTCCCGTAAATGCCTGCAGGAAAACAAATCTCAATGGGTTACATAGTAACATATACAGTACATGCTTTGATAATAAATTTACCTTGAGCTTTGATAGAGAGAACTGAATCGCAATATACCAGGAATGTATTGATGCTTAAATAAGTACACATTCAAAATGCTTTCCTGCATTGGTTTTCATTTTCTCTTACCTTAACCCCTGCAATGGCATAAGAAATCCAAAATGTCCTTTTATAATAGGGATAGAAAATACAAATAGATTTTAGGATATGCCCAGTAGAGAAAAACAAATTTGCATTTATATAGCACCTTTCACTATCTCAGGATGTCTAAAAATCAAACAAGTATTTTTGAAGTGCAGTTAATATTGTAATGTGACACACTCCAGTGCAAAACAAAAATGCTCCAACGTGCCATAGTGTCAAAGCAATCTTTTCCACTAAGCTAAACTGCTTATTGTTCTGAAGCTGTTTGCACAGCCTTCTGCACACAATCTCTTGGCTACAGCATTCAGCAGATATTTTATCTTTTTGCTGCACAGTAGGCATTCCTCGAGAAAATCAGGCTCTCTGATTTAATATAGCCAATTGAACAGTTCACTGATTTCAGTTCACTTCCTGTGGGACGGAGGCTCTCCTGATTTCAGAATGCTTTGGCAGCTGAATGTTGGTATCAGGTAACCAAGTACATCTTAAGCTATTAGCTTTAACTTAGGTGCTATGAGCTTGAATCTGTGAAATCAAAGTAAATTTAATGTAATTGTATAAATATGCAGAGCTATTTACAATTTTAAAAAGCAAATTTATATTAAGTGCTATGACATGAAGGAATGCACTTATGTTTATACAGAACGACATTAGAAAATCTCAAGGTGCTTCATATAATGATTAACTTTGTAGGTGTAGTGACTAGGATTGAATAGGGAATCAAAGCAATCATTTTCAGCTCACTGTGATACACAAAGGTAAAATGAATCAGAAGTTAAACTGTAATCCTAAATACTTTAAAGGAAACTAATAGAAACTGGGAAATTTCTTCATCCGTTACAAATAACATAGTAAGTCCTTAATACCCAACAGAACTACCTGTCAACAAAATAAAAACAAAACTTCGGTTTAACCTGCTACTAGGACTGAATCACTCATCAAAGCACCATACACACATTAGAATAAAATATTAACTTTGACCACAATCTTCGATTTTCAATCAATTTTCTTTTCATGTGAAGATATTACCCAATAGAAAATAGGGAATGTATTATTTCCTACCACAAAAAAAATACAATATTCTAGTATTGTTTGCTGTCCATTCAAACTATCAACAATTAATTAGTAAATCAGTCCAACAATCTGAAAACTGCAACCAGCACATTAACCTTTGTTACACCAAGGTAGCATATACAGGGTCAACAATGCTCTCTTTAGTGATACTAATGTTATTTAATATAAAAATAATTAACATTATCTTCTGTCTAATTACGTGAGACTAAAAGAAATAGAAAACATCAAACAACATATCTATTTTAGATAGATTAAAATTCCTAATTAGTTAATATAGATTTTACTGTTTCTCCCTATATACCCTAAGTATAATATTGCACATTGGCTTGAATTATGAAAGGCTCGTCTTTGTCAATTTCATACAAATTGATTCAAAGGTCAAAGTAATTTTTATCAAAGAATAGGTAAATTTTTTTATCAGGGTTGTATGTCACCATATATTTCACTTTCTTGTGGGCATACCCCATAAATCCATAGAACAATAACCATAACAGAATCAATGGAAGATCACACAAAATTGGGTGTTCAAACAGTGTGCAAAAGTCAACAAACTGTGCAAGTAAAAAAAGAAAGAATTATTATTATTATTATTAAATAAATAAGCATTAAGTATCAAGAGCATGAGATGAAGAGTCCTTGAAAGTGTGTCCATAGGTTGTGAGAACAGTTCAATAATGTGGCAAGTGAAGCTGAGTAAAGTTAACCCTTTTGGTTTAAGAGCCTGATAGATGAGGGATCATATTAATGTGATTCCTGAACATGGTGGTGGGAGTTCTAAGGCTCCTGTACCTTCTTTCTGATGGTAGCAGTGAAAAGGGAACATGCCTTGGGTGGTGAGGGTCCTGATGATGGATGCTGCTTTTCTGCAACAGTACTCAGTGGTGGGGAGGGCTTTACCCATGATGGACTGGTCTGTATTCACTCCTTCTTCTAGGATTTTCTGTTCAAGGGCATTGGAGCTTCCAGAGCAGGCACTAATGCAGCTAATCAACTTACTCTCCACCACACATCTATAGAAGTCTTTCAAAGTTTTAGATGCCATGCTACATCTTTGCAAACTCCTAAGGAAGTAGAGGCGTTGCCGTGCTTTCTTCATAATTGCCCTTATGTGCTGGGCCCAGAACAGATCCTCTGAAATAATAACTGAGGAATTTAAAGCTGCTAGTGCTCTCCACCTGAGATCCCCCAATGAGGACTCGCTCATGGACTCCTGAGGTCAATAATCAGCTCCTTGGTCTTGCTGACTTTGAGTAAGAAGATGTTGTTATGGCACCACTTGGCCAGCTTTTCAATCTCCCTCCAGTATGCTGATCCATCACCACCTTTGATTTGCCCCATGACAGTGATGTTACCAGCAAACCTGAAGCTCTGCTTAGCCACACAGTCATAAGTGTGAAGTGAATAGTGTAGGGGGCTAAGCACACAGCCTCGTCATGCAGCTGTGCTGATGGAGATTGTGGAGAAGTTGATGCCAATCTGAACTGACAGGGGTCTGAAAGTGAGGAAATCGAAGATCCAATTTTTAACAAAAACCATCAAAATGATGGCTGAATTACTGTTGTTGGACTTTCTTTCAAAGGAATGAAGACAGACCAAAATAAGAGCTATCATTTCACCAGATATCGTACAACAAATCCTGAGGAAAATCAAACAACTTATTCTGTTATAAACAGTGCAATATCAACAGTAGAATGCATTACATATTTAGAATCTTTTATTTTCAAATTGTTTCCAATCACTTTGAAATTATGTACCCTTGTATTGGCTATTTCCACCCTGGGAGAAAGGTCTCTGGATATCCATTCATTCTATGCCTCTTATCATTTTGCAGCCTCTACTAAATCACATCTCAACCCCTTTTCTTCAAAGATATGTGCCCTAACTCACTCAACCTATCAGTAAGACATGCTGTCTAATCCAGGAAGCATTCCTTTGCACCCTCTCTAAAGTTTCTTCTTCCTTCCTAAATGAAGGTGACCAAAACTGAACAGAGTATTCCTAGAGAGATCTAAACAGTCTTTTATAGAGTTGCAACATTAACTTCCTGCTCTTGAAGTCAGTTCCTTGACTAATGAATGCCAACACACCATACACCATCAACTTGTGTAGCAACTTTGTTGAGATCTTTCAGCATGGACACAAAGTTCACTCTGTTCCTGCACTGCTAAAATTCCTGCCATTAGGCCTCTACTCTGCCTTCAAATTTGGCCTTTCAAAGTGAGTTACTTTTCTGAGTTGAACTCTATCCACCACTTCTCAGTCCAGCTCTGCATCCTGTCAATGTCTCATTACAATTTGTAACAACCCTCCACACTATCTACAACACCACCGACCTTTATATGGTCTACAAACTTACTCGTCCACCCTTGCACTTCCTCATCAATGTTACTTATCAAAGTCCCGGACAGCTGGGGTCACTGTGAATACCACTAGTCATTGACCTCCAAGTAGAAAACGCTCCATCAAGATTTACCCTCTGCTTTCTACAGGCAAATCAATTCTGCATCAACACAGCAAATTAACCCTGGATCCCATGCCTTGGCAGATAATTATGATGAGTTTGCAGATTACATTGATTTGACATGATGCTGAGTAATTTATAATTATCTTATTACTGATAGTGTAAATGAAACAAACTATTTGCTGAAATCTGTCATCTTGTCATTTTCACATGCATTCAGAGGTCACTCTATTATGTACATCTGCTTGTTAATACAAATATTTAACCAGCCAATCATGTGGCAGCAACTCAATGCATACATGCATGCAGACACGATCAATAGGTTTAATTGTTGTTCAAATCCAATATAATTATGGGGAAGAAATGTTGTCTGAGTGACTTTGACCATGGAATGATTTTTGGTGCCAGAAGTATCTCAGTAGCTTCTCATCTCTCAGGATATTCATGCACAGTAGTCTCTAGAGTTTACATAGAACCGTGAGAAAAACAAAACATAAAACATCCAGTGAGTGGCATTTCTGTGGGCAAAAATACCTTGTTAATGAGAGGTCAGAGGAGAAGGTGACTGGTTCAAGGTGATGGGAAGGCAAAAGTAACTCACAATACCGTGCATTACAACAATACTGTGCAGAAGAGCATCTTTGAATGCACAACACGTCGAACCATGAAAAAGAAGGGCTACAGCAGTAGAAGACCACAAACATACACTTAGTGCCCATTTGATTTGGCACAGGGGGTACTGAGTGTATGTCCACGAAGCATTGTATACAAACAACAACCAAGTCACATTGATAGCTGGCATAAAATAGTCAACAAACTTGTTAAGAAAATCTTTGAGCACATGAATATCAATGGTACACTGCTGAATTCTACATTTTTAAAAACAGATCCTTTCAAAGGAAGTTAATTTTATTAACTCAGGAAAGAGTACGGTGATACCCTTTGCCATTCACATCTACAAGACTCTATGAAATAAGAAGATGTAAATGGCTTACTGGGTTTTGATCATTCTAACTTTCCCAGGCTGAAACAAGTTTAATTTACCCTCATGGTATATATCCTGTGTTTTTTTTTCATACTGTAGTTTATCACATGCATTGTACATTTGAAAAATATTCCTCCAATTGCAAATTAAGAAGGGATGAGTTTATCAAAACAGATCAACTTTCAGAACAAGAGCAAAATCCTCACTTTGAAAGTGCTTATCATCTGCAATAAAATAAATACGTATCCAGAATGTTGCAGTTATATTTCCATTCACCCTTAATATTAGCACGATCGTTCACCAAATACTCCAATTTCAAAATGTCATTTTTTGGTTCGAACTCATTTATCTCTCTGTAACTTTCACCTTCCCATGATCATGAGAGAACTCTGGCTTGTCATCCATCTCCCTTTCCCACTACAGCACTATTGCCTTTCCTTCAGTGCTGTAGCTTCTGTCCTTTAGAAATTGCTTTCTGAAATTCTCTGCTCTTTCAACATTATTTCCCTCTAACAAGAACATGGCTGTAACTCTTTCTTCTGTTCCAATCTTTCCTATTTTACTTCAGTGACAATATTTGATTATATGTGAAATCCCTTGGGATGTACCAGGCTTAAGTTGATTTATAAATCATGCTGCCAGCATCGCATTTACTACTCCCAAAAAATCTTATTTGTATTTATGGCATTATATTGGATGAATGAGGTGACATATTCAGTTGAAGGAGGAAAGAATCAAAAACATGACATCGTCTGGCCAGACGCTTGTACCCGACAAGCAGAATTTCTTCAGAGGTGTAAGGAAAACTACAACTGTTATGCTTTGGATCTCCAGAAACTAATCAAAAGAAAAATGCAGGAGAAGGGGATACTTATGTACTACATTTTCCTTTTTGTGAGGTGCTCACATGTGTCACTCATTCCCCCTTGTTTAGCTATAAACTCAAACTTAATATATAATGCATCTCAAGTAAGTAACGTATTGCTCTCTAGTCATCTTACACAGTATATAAACAGTATACTACTTACTGCAATATAACTACTATATAGATATTCACAGCATAGTAAATTTTAAGTTGTCTCATTCAGGCCTAAAGATTTATTCTCTATGCAGGATGTTTTACTCCTGTGAGATAATGTGTTTTCTGTATTGTCTGACAGTAGTGGGGAGGGTGGGTTGTGGGGATCACTGCTTGCCAGGTGAGACTTGTGGCTGTGAAACAATCGTAGGTTCCGGGGATTCCTCTGTGGTAGTTGTTGGAGTTGACTCCAGGACTGCAAAAAGTGGTTCTGACAGCTCTGAACACACTCCTCTAACAATTTACTCCATTCTCCTCAAATGATTGATGTGTAATCACTGGATGATATCAGACACTAACACTACTGTGTTAGACAGCAGTCGAGTTCCATCCTTAATCATTCAAAGTACTCTCTTTTGATCAGCTCTGTAGTCCCTGCTTGTCCTGAAGTGAAACATTAGACCTCTTTGCTTGAGGAGCCTTCAATTTGTCTCAGCTGTTTATCGTGCGTACTCCTTTTGAGATTGGATTGAGGGGATCCAAACATGAGCACAAGGGATAACCATGGAACAGCATAGCTGGTGAAATGTTGATATGCAAAGAGGAAATTGGTGAGCTCTAGTGTAATGTTTTCAGCTGACATTGCTCACAGTGTATTCTTTAGGCTCCGGACAAACCTTTCCACCAAACCATTTGTATCTGGGTGGTACAGTCTTGATATTTGTCTTATTCCATTCATTTTCAGGAATGACTCAGACTGCAGTCCATTGTTACTGACTAAGGGTTCTGGAACACCAGACCTTGAGAAGAGCCTTCTCAACATATTGACAGTATGCAAAGCTCTGTTGGAGGCCATTGGGAACACTTTTGGCCATTTTGTAGCCGCATCCATGACTACCAAGAAATTTGTACCCATGAGTGGTCCAGCAGAATCTACATGAATCCTTTACCAGGGCAAAGTAGAAAATTCCCAGAGATGAAGAGGAGCTGCTCTTAGCATCCCAAACAGTGCATGACAAGCTTCTCAATTTGGTCATCTATCTCAGACCATGAAAAAGCACTTTAAGTCTACACTTTCATTTTGACCACACCTAGATGACCTGCATGTAGCTCCTCTGACACTTTAGTTCTCAGCTAACTCACAACAACCCTCAATCCCTTCATAAATAAACCCCAGACAAGGGAAAGTTAATCCCAGCACTGGTAAAATTGGGGGAACTGGAATTCCTGCCATTATGGGTTACCATGTAGACCTGAGACAGCATATGGTCTTTTCTCATTTCCCTTTGGATCATCTCTGCTATAATAGGGAGACTTTTGATTTGTGTTAGGGAGAGTACATTATGAAAAGTGACCTCTTTTGTAAAATTTTTAGTTATTTCCTTTTCTACAAGTATCCATCAGCATTACCATGATATTCATCATTTTGAATTTGATCCTGCAATGGTGTCTTCCAAAAAACAGAGCCCATCTCTGAATTTGTGTTTCTACTGTTAGTGGAGCACCCTTCTGTTGATTGAAAATGGGCTCTTGGTGTTGATGATTAGTAATGAGTGTAAACTCTTTCCCATAGAAGTACTGGTTGAAACATTTTACATCCAAAACCAAAGTCTCTCTGTTAATCTGAGCATACTTTTTTTTCTCTCTGCAACTCCAAGGGAATGTGAGACAAAAGCTATTGGGTCTTCACATCCATTACATGTAACATGACTGCACCATTCCATAAGGTGAGGCATCAGAGACAAGCTTCACTGACAATGAGGATGATAACATCTCAGTACAGTGCTTCTGTTACCTTTTTGAAAGCCACCTCATTTTTATTCATTGCCATTTCTTGCCATTAATAATAAACTCCAAGGGTGGAGCACAATTGCCCAGGTTGACAGGAACTTGATGGAGTAATTGACAAATCCAAAGAGGACCACAATTGTGACATGTTCCTTGACTTTGGGCATCCACCACTGCTTGAATTTTCAAAGCACACTTTTCTAAATTCTGTGCATCAATGGTATGACTGCAGTAGGAAATGTTTGGTTTAAAGATTTCACACTTGTCATGTTATGCTCTGAGCCCATAATCTTCTAACCTTTCTAACACTGTCTTGAGATTTTGGAGATGTTCCTTGTTATCCTTATCAGTACAATAATGTCATCAAGTGCTGGACAGCCTTGCAGAATCTGGTCCAAAGCTTTCTGCCAGAGTGAAGATGCAGATACTACTCAAAAATTAAGCCTATTATAGCATAAAGGCCTTTGTGAGTACTTATTGTGAGAAGAACTTTGGACTCTTCTTTTATTTCCATCTGTAGGTAGGCTTCAACTAAGTCCACTTTGCTGAAGTTTTTCCCTCCAGAAACGCTTGCAAAGATATCCTCTATCCTTAACGGGGCTTGTTGATCTACTTTTGGTACTGGGTTGATCAAGGTTGATTATCACCTTAAAATCAGGACAGATCCTGACAGACCCATCCTTTGTGGCTACTGGGAACACTTGCATTGCCATGGACTCCACTCAACATTGGAAAGAATTCCTTCTGCCTCCATGCCATCTAGCTACTTTATCATGAATGGTATAAAGAACCAGAGTGGTTTTGTAAAAGTTGGGTGTGGCATTTTCATTTAACACTATTTTACCCTTGATATGTTTGAGTTTTCTAGTGCCATCCTTAAAACTTGATGTGGCATCATCTAGCACCTTTCATAGTTTCCTTCCGTTTGACTCTATTGCAGGGGATGTGGCATGCAAATGGTGGACGAATCACAAATTAAGTTGTTTCTGTGTCAGACACTCACATCCCCAGGATAATGGTCCTCCTGTTTTTACCACATACAAGCCCAATCTGGCTCTTTGATTTTTGTATTTTACTGTTACGAATGTCATTCCCATTGGCGTTACCTTTTCTCAAGTATAAGTTCATAGTTGTATATCTGCACATTTCCACTCAGTATCTTTGAAACACCAATCAAGCTCATTTTGTAGAATGACTGAAGTAGCCAAGATAATGTCTAATTCCATTTAAATGATTTTGCAATTCACTTCTAGTGTAAGCCATATTGTTTGTCTCTTGTTAATTTTTACCATGTAAGTCTTAAGGCTACTCAGTGCTGTCTCACTCTGATCATTCAGTATGCAAATTATTTCTCTTCTCAAAAACGCATCTTCATTTGATATCTTTTTAATTTCACTGTGCAGTTAATTTATTTGGTCTGCCTGACATGCCCTTTGTACAGCATGTGTCCTACTTTGTTGCATTTTCTGCAAGTTTTGCCTTTAAGCATGTGTTGCATTTGTGATGATTGCCACAAACAGTAGCAGTTATGCCATGCCGGTTTCTGTTTAGACATTAGTTTTGTTCATGCTCCCCTTCTTTCCTGATGTCAAGATAATTGTGACTCTAGCTGCTGTTTCCATTGATACAGTGCAGTGGCTTCAATTGCTCTGTTAAATATGACTTGTGCTTCAGTTAGGAGTCACTTTTGAATGCTTTCTTGCAAGAATTTACAAACTAAATGTTCTCTCACTACATCATTAATCCTATCTGCGAACTGACAATGCTCGGACAGTTTCTTCAAAACAGTCATATAAGCTGAAGAAGAGTCTCCTTCATTTTGATTCATGAAATCCAAAGCATTCTACAATTAACAATGGTTCTGCTTCTAAATGTTCCTGTGTTACTTTCATGATATCAGCAAGCTCATTTTGGCTAGTTTGTTTGGAGCCGTTAAACCTCTAAGCAAACTGTGTGCTTTTTCATTTATCATTTTTATCACTTGATACTCACCATTTATAAATCACTGGCTGTATTCTCTGTCTGTTAATTTAATTTGTTTTCTGCCTTTTTTTCAAACACAAATGTTTTTCTCCCCTTCTGAGGAAAACATGCTGTGAGTTTTTTTTTTAACTTGAGTATCACTCTCTCTCCTTCTGCAGAAAAACATGCTGCAATTCATTAAAGATTAGTTGTCTTGAGTTCTTTAATTTTTCTTTTCTATTTTTTTAGTCAGGTTTTATGTGGTGGAGTAAAGCTGTATGCCATTCATGTACCTATTATGTACAACCCGTAATGAATTATATGAGCAAAGAATGCTTAACCTAACAATATATTAACAATATTACCCAAATATGACTGAAATATTGAATTCACTACCACAACTACATCCTCGACTTTCACAACAAGCTCCATTTCTCTAGTTATTAACTCTATCCTGTTCTTGGCCACTGCCAAGAACAACTTTGAAAATTCATGGTGAGTAAATGTTTTACTAGCACTATTGTGCAGTATTGTGCAGTATTAAGGCAGAAATGAAATGGAACAATTGACAACTACTGTATGTTAAATTTGGCATTATTGACTATGGAAAAATTTCTGACCCATCTGAATTATTTTGATATAAACTTCAAATTTCAATGGCTTTCCATTCCCAAGATAATCTTCTTCCACCTTCAGAGCATTGTCTGTCACAGTTTCTGACTTGGGTAATTGTTTCTAACATTTCATCCATGCACTAGGTATCTCTCAGCACAACCTTGACTAAGCCAACTTGTGTAAATTTAGGTTTATCTGGAGATTTACCATCAATATTTTAGTTTATACCAAGCATCATTCACTTATCAGTTCATTGTACACAGGCCAAGGAAGGTTCTGCATGCTTGTTTTGAAAATCCACAGTGATCTTCATCTCAGTATACACCTCTAATTCAAGGACGTCTAATTCTGGTCCATAGCTCTAATTCTCTTTATTTTACTCTTGGTGCCTTTGACCGGTCGTATTCTTTGCATTTCTCTGCCTCATTTCCTTCCTTTATAGACTTACGGCCATTCTATTTTGATTAACTTATCACAGATCTTCCAATTTGGCATGTTGTTCTTTTACTTTTGGTAAAGCTCTTTAGAAATGCTTAACTTCATAATAAACTCTGTATAAGTGTCAACTGTTGCAAAGATGGCCATGCCCCACTGATCTTTTAGGTAAGTACCAGTTTTAAGAAAACTTGAATAATCATTCAACAGATGACAGCATCTATGATTTTCACTTGTTTACTATAGTATTAAACAATAGATTATCTGTGTCAGCTATTAAACTCTATCCATTAAAAATTTATTTATTTGAAGCAAACATATTGACAGACTGGAGTTTCCCCTAAGAGAGATCATAGCACTTGCTGACTGTGAAGCTTACCAAAAATACAGAGTTGTGAATAGATTTAAGATTCATAAACCATTCAAAGGCTCTGTTTCACTGTCCTGAAGGTGTTGACAAGTTGGCCAAGAGAGAAGCATTCTTTGATTCAAGCACAAATTATTCCCAATATGCAAGAGAAAAAAAAAGTCTGGGAATAAATCACTATCCGAATAACCTGTCAGTGGTTTAGAGAGTATTTCTGTGATGTTAAAATAATTCAATGATGCAGAAACTGGCCTTCAATTGCCAGACCACACGTAGGGACTAAAAGCACACTCAGTGAGTAAAAAGACCACTCATTGAAAACGAACAATAAATTTACTTTAAGTAGTCTCATTGCTGTGCATGTTATGAATGTGTGTGTGTGTCCAGTATTAAGTAAGCTCATATGTTTATTATTTGAGACCTGCACATCAAAGTTGCAATATTGTATTGTCCCTTGTAAATGTGCAGTAAAAGATCCTAACTATCCCAATGTCCTGGCCAATAATTATACCTCACAGACACTTGAAAGTTAATTGTGTTTTGTTTATGAGACTATGAGTGTAAATTGTGTAAATTAATTACCATATCTTCTACATTATACTACAAAACTCTTTTTGTCTCTAAATATACAAGCACTGGCTACAATACCAGGGGTTGTGTTTGAAGAACACACTCCATTTGGCAGTTTTCTATAATTTGAACATTACTTTCCATTGCTCAGAATTTTGTGCAGATTCAGCAGGTCAGCTAAAATTTTGACAAATGTGTATAGATGCCCAGTGTGGAGTATCCGGATTGGTTACATCACAGCCTGGTATGGAAACACTGATGTCCAAGAACAGAAAACCCTCCAAAAGAAGTGGATATAGTCCTGTCCATCACAAGAAAAGCTGTCCCTATGACTAGGTGCATCTACAAGTAGCACTGCTACAAGAAAGCTGTATCCATAATCCAGGCCATTCTCTCTTCACACTGTTTTCATTGGGAAACAGGCACAGAAACTTTAAGTTCTCCATCGCCAGGTTCAGGAACAGTTATTACATTTCAGCCATCAGACTCCTGAACCAGCATAGATAACTTTACTCACCTCAACATTGAACTGATTCCACAACCTATGGACTCACTTTAGAGGACTCTGCAACTCACGTTATCAGTATTATTTATTTGTTTGTTTGTTATTATTCTGTATTTGCAGTTTGTCTTCTTTTGCATATTAGTTGCTTGTCAGTCTTCAGTGAAGTTATTGTATTTTATTGTATGCCCACAAGAAAATGAATCTCAGGGTAGTATATGGTGACATATCCATACATAATTTGATTATAAATTTGGTTTGAATTTTGAATTCTATATTATAAATAGAGTGCATTGCTGTGGGCTTCTTTTTCTCTCATTTGATCCTTGATGACAAATTGACCTAACACCATCATTTAATAAACTTAACATTAGACTTAGGGGAATGACAAGTCTCACATTCACTTCTGTTTTAGAAGAAAGAAATAGTTTGAAGTCAAAGTATATCTGAGATATTGTGATATTGAAGAGAGAGAGAATTTTTACTTTTCTTGAGCAAACACACAAATTGCTGGAGGAACTGAGAAGGTACAGAGGAGAATAAACCGTTAACATTTTGGGTTGAGATGCTTCATCAGGACTAAAGGAAGGGGGTGGGAGTCAGAATAAAATGGTGAGGGGAGGGGAGGGAGTACAATCTAGCAATTATAGGTGAGATCAGTTGAGGGGGAGGTGAGAGAGTGGGGTGGGTTGACAATTTTGTTTGCTTTCTTTTTTTTATTTGATCAAAAATCCTTCAACTCTCATACCTGCTTATGAGTTCTAATTACTTTTTAGTCACCAAAAGCTAGGCACATGGGCGAGTTAATTACAGTAACAAGAACTGGGTCCTTTGAAAATGTTCAGATTGTCTTAATAAAAAGACCATATGCTTTCTTTGAAATTTAGATTCAAAAGCAATAACAATTGTTTTCATCCAAATGTAATTTGAAAGGCGTTTTGAAAAAAAAATCTTCATTGTTCTATCACACTTCCCTTGCAATTGTGCAAGTAATCTATTGGAAAATTAAACTCTTAAATGAGCATGTAATTCACTGTAGAGATTTGACCTCAGTCAGTGACAGTAAATATTAATAGCTGTGTGTTCAAACACAGTTCCAAAACTCAGTTGCATTGAAGTTATGAAACAGATTAATAAAAATGGAATGAAATGCTTGATTGCTAGTAAACAGTTTTCTTAACTTTACTGAAGTGAACAGACTTCTAGGTAATTGAGGTTTTTTTTCCTATTTTTGGATGTGAAATCTTAAGTTAAAGGTAGCATGCTAAATCAACCTGCCAAATCTGTTTTTCCTAGATTGTGAGTCTAAGCAGATCTAAATAGGTTGAGATAAGGTTAACCTATCTCAAAAATAATACAAGCATATACAAGCACAAATATGTAAGCAATGATCAAATGTAAACAAACTTAACATGTACTGTATATACAGGCGATGTGTTAATTAACATATTTTATACTTTTAATGTTATATGTGGGTTTAACCTATTATCTTGTTGGGGATTGCCAGTACATACAGATATAAATGCACAAACACACACACACACACACACAAACACATACAAAATATAATAACAATCATATTTCTGACAGCTGCAGACTTTTGCATCATTTTGAAGTCTATAAACAGATAGATATTATCTTCAATAATATTACTTTATTTAGCAATACTGCGCAGAATAGGCCCTTCTGGACCTTTGAACTGCACCACCCCAGCAACCCCACAACCTCGATTAACCGGAACCTAACCACAGGACAATTTACAATGACCAGTAACCTACCTGGTACCCCTTTGGATTGAGGGAGAAAATCAGAGCAAGTGGGGGAAACTCACACATTCCACTAGGAGGACATACAGAAACTCCTTCCAGAGAGGAACTAGAACTGAACTCCACATTCTGGAACACTCCGAGATGTAATAGTGTCGCACTAACAGCTATGAAACCACGGTGCCCTTCTACAGTCTCCTGTACAAAATCTTTCCTTCCTGTGATAAAATTATTCACTCATATTTCACATTCCTCATTTACTTTTACTTCTGGAAAGTAAAAGGAAAGCTTTTAAAATCCAACAAAAGACAACTGAAAAAATGTTCGAAAAAAGGAAAACATGTATCATGAGGACAAACTAGCCAATAGTATAAAGCAGGATACTGGAAGTGAGTAACAGTCAGGAGAGAGAAGGGCAGGAGTCAGAGGCTAGAGAGCACTCCTGGGGTTGTACCTGATGCACCATCAATAACTCACTCTGAGACGTAAGAAGCGAGATATCGACTTTTATTGACTAGAAGAATGAACAACACTACATCCTAGAGAATGAGGCCGGGCTCAGGCCTCAATCGCCTTTATACAGGAGTCTGTGGGAGGAGCCACAGGAGCAGTCCAGACAGGTATATGTAGTTCACCACAGTATCCCTTAACAATAAGTACTCCTGCTTATTGTCAAGGGACAGCCTACCTGGAAAAAGCAACAGTGGCCGCACCTCTGGCACAAAGTCTGGGCCTGTCTCTCAGAAGGATACAGAAAGGAAGAGGATGGCAGCAGTGACAGGGGATTCTATAGTTAGGGGATCAGACAGGCGATTCTGTGAATGCAAGAAAGAAGCACAGATGGTAGTTTGCCTCCCAGGTGCCAAGGTCCAGGATGTTCCTAATTGCGCCCATGATGTCCTGAAGTTGGAAGGAGAACAGCCAGAGGTCATGGTACATATTGGTACCAACGACATAAGTAGGAAAATGGTGAAGGTCCTGAAAGCAGACTACAAGAAGTTAGGAAGGAGGTTGAGAAGGTAGTTATCTCAGGATTACTGCCTGTGCCTTGTGACCGTGAGTATAGGAATGCAGTGAGGTGAAGGATAAATGCGTGGATAAGGGATTGGAGCAGGGGGCAGGGATTCAGATTTCTGAATCATTGGGACCTCTTTTGGGGTGGGTGTGACCTGTGCAAAAGGACAGGTTGCACTTGAATCCCAGGGAGACCAATATCCTTGCGGGGAGGTTTGCAAAGGGAGAGTTTAAACTAGGCTTGCTGGGGGGTGGAAACCAAACTAATGAGACAGAGGAAGAGGCGGTTGGCTCACAAATAGAGAAAAATTAGAGACAGTGCAAGAGGGAGGATAGGCAGGTGACAGAGAAGGGACACGCTCAGACCAATGGTTTGAGATGTGTCTATTTTAATGCAAGTATTATGAACAAAGCAGATGAGCTTTGAGCGTGGATCAGTACTTGGAGCTGTGATGTGGTGGCCACTACAGAGACTTGGATGGCTCAAGGGCAGGAATTGTTACTTTGAGTGCCAGGCTTTAGATGTTTCAGAAAGGACAGGGAGGGAGGCAAAAGAGGTAGGGGTGTGGCACTGTTGATCAGAGATAGTATCATGGCTTCAGAAAGGGAGGAAGCCATGGTGAGATTCTGTATGGACTCTCTGTGGGTGGAGATTAGGAACAAAAAGGGGTCAATAACTCTACCAGGTGTTTTTATAGATCACCCAATAGTAACAGGGACGTCGAGGAGCAGATAGGGAGACAGATTCTGGAAAGTTGTAATAATAACAGGGTTGTCGTGGTGGGAGATTTTGATTTCCCAAATAGTGATTGACATGTTTCCTAAAGTAAGGGGTTTAGATGGGGTGGAGTTTGTTAGGTGTATTCAAGAAGCTTTCTTCACGCAATAAGTAGATAAGCCTACACGAGGAGAGCCTGTACTTGATGTGGTATTGGAAATGAACCTGATGAGGTGTCAGATCTCTCAGTGGAAGAGCATTTTGGAGATAGTGATCACTATTCTATCTTCTTTACCATAGCATTGGAGAAGGATTAGGAAAGCATTTAATTGGAGTAAGGAATATATGAAGCTATCAGGCAGTAACCTGGAAGCATAAATTGGGAACAAATGTTATCAGGGAAATATATGGCAAAAATATGGCAAATGTTCAGGGAATATTTGCTTGGAGTTCTGTGTAGGTACGTTCCAATGAGACAGGGAAAGGGTGGTAGGGTACAGGAAACGTGGTGTACCAAAAGGCTGTTGTAGATCTAGTCAAGAAGAAAATCTTATGAAAGGTTCAAAAAACTCTGTAATGATAGAGATCTAGAAGATTATAAAGCTAGCAGGAAGGAGTTTAAGAAAGAAATTAGGCGAGCCAGAAGGGATCACGAAAAGGCCTTGGCGGACAGGATCAAGGAAAACCCCAAGGCATTCTACAAGTATGTGAAGAGCAAGAGGATCAGATGTGAGAGAATAGGATCAATCAAGTGTGACAATGAAAAAGTGTGTATGGAACCGGAGGAGATAGCAGAAGTACTTAATGAGTACTTTGCTTCAGTATTCACTATGGAAAAGGACCTTTGTGATTGTAGTGATGACTTGCAACAGACTGAAAAGCTTGAGCATATAGATATTAAGAAAGATGATGTGCAGGAGCTTTTGGAAAGCATCAACTTGGATAAGTCTCCGGGACCAGACGAGATGTATGCCAGGCTACTGTGGGAGGCAAGGGAGGAGATTGCTGAGCTTCTGGTGATGATCTTTGCATCATCAGTGGGGACAGGAGAGTTTCTAGAGGATTGGAGGGTTGCAGATATTGTTCCTTTATTCAAGAAAGGGATTAGAGATAGCCCAGGAAATTATAGACCATTGAATCTTACTTCAGTGGTTGATAAGTTGAGGGAAAAGATCCAGAGAGGCAGGATTTATGAACATTTAGAGAGGCATAATATGATTAGGAATAGTCAGCATGGCTTTGTGAAATGCAGGTCATGCCTTACAAGCCTGATTGAATCTTTTGAGGATGTAACTAAACACATTGATGAAAGTAGTGTAGTATATATGGATTTCAGTAAGGCATTTGACAAGGTACCCCAAGCAAGTCTTACTGAGAAAGTAAGGAGGCATGGGATCCAAGGGAACATTGCTTTGTGGATCCAGAACTGGCTTGCCCACAGAAGCCAAAGTGTGGCTGTAGATGGGTCATATTCTGAATGGAGGTCAGTGACCAATGGTGTGTCTCAGGGATCTTTTCGGGAACCCCTACTCTATGATTTTTATGAATGACCTGGATGAGGAAGTAGAAGAGTGGGTTAGTAAAATTTGCTGATGACAAAGGTTGGGTGTGTTGTGGATTGTCACTAGGGGATGTGGAATCCAGACCCAAATGCAGGACACAGGCACTAAAGTACTAGGGGCAGGACAGGAACAATTGAAGGATAGGACAAGATGGGGAGACCGTGGCATTCAAAGGTGGTCCTGGGGTTCAGAGGGAGCTCATGGCAAAGGCAGGACCCTGGATAGGCCTATGGGACAAGGAATACTGGGAGGATATCCCCCTGGGCAGGCTGCATAACTCCTGGGCAGGGCCCGGCCTCCCAGGCAGGAACACAGGGGCCTGGGCAGGTCACGGGGCACAACCCATCAGAAGAGAGGGGTAGGAAAGAATCAGAGTCCCCCGCCGGGCAACAGCAGTCCAGCCTGCTTACCCGACAGAGGCAAGGGATCAGAAGGGAGCTCGGTCCAGGGTGACTACAAGAACAGACTTTCAGAACTAGATGATTAACAGTGGGTACTCCAAGCCAGGGCAAACTGGACAAACAGAACAAACCCTGGCGAACAGCACAACCAGGACGACCAGGTCAAAACGGGATAGACAGGCAAACAGCACAAACAAGGTGAACCAGATGGACCAGCACATAAAAGACAGAGGAACAGGACAACCCCCCAACTAGACTCAGTCTCAGAGCCCCTTATATACTCCTGCCAGCGGATAGGTACACCTCCTTAAGCCAAGATGATCCTATTTGGGCTTAAGGGTGAAAGGAGGGACAGCTACAAGACCCAGATTCCAGAGTCCACAGCCCAGATCAAGACCCAGAATGCAGGCTCCAGACCGGACCATAACAGTACCAACCCATCAAAGGGAGCCTCCAGGCAACTAAGGAGGGTCTCTAGAGCTAGAGAAGATACAGGTGGGTGGGGGAAATGTTCCAACAAGAGGGGACCCCAGGGTAACAGGAATAGACTCCAGTGCTTGCATGCTAGGTCCACAACTGGGGGGCATCATTCTGTCATAAGGGGACATGGAGACTGGACCCAAAGGCAGGACACAGGCACTGAAGTACTAGGGGCAGGACAGGAACAACTATAAGATAGAACAAGATGGGGAGACCATGGCATTCAAAGGTGATCCTGGGGTTCAGGGAGACTTCATAGCAAAGGCAGGACCCTGGCTAGGCTAAAGGGATGTGTCTATGGGACAAGGAATGCTGGGAGGATAGCCCCCTGAGAAGGCCACATAACTTCTGGGCAGGGCCCAGCCTCCCAGGCAGGAGCACAGAGGCCTGGGTAGGTCACAGGGCACAACCCATCAGAAGAGAGGGGTAGGAAAGGGTCAGAGTCCCCCACCAGAGGCAAGGGATCAGAGGGGAGCTCAGTCCAGGGTGACTACAAGAACAGACTTACAGAACTAGATGATTAACAGTGGGTACTCCAAGCCAGGATCAAAACAGAACAAACCTGGGCAACCAGGACAAGAACAGGATAAACAGCACGCACACACCAGCCAGCCCAGCACATACAAGACAACCCCCAACTAGACTTAGTCCCAGAGCACCTTACATACACCTGCCAGCCGATAGGCATCAGGTGCGCCTCCTTAAGCCAAGATGATCCTATTTGGGCTTAAGGGTGAAAGGAGGGACAGCTACAAGACTCAGAGTCTGTAGTCTGTGGACAGGATCAAGACCAGGAATGCGGGCTCCGGACCGGACCATAACATGGATAGTGTGGAGGGCTGTCAGAGGTGTGCTGAGAAGTGGCAGATGGAGTTCAACCCAGATAATTGTGCAGTGGTTCATGTTGCCAGGTCGAGAATGATGGCAGAATATAGTATTAATGGTAAGACTCTTAGCATGTGGAGGATCAGAGGGATCTTGGGGTCCGAGTCCGTAGGACACTCAAGGCTGCTGCACAGGTTGACTCTGTGGTTAAGAAAGCCACAGAAGTCCATTGGCCTTCATCAATTGTGTAATTGAGTTTAGGAACCGAGAGGTAATGTTGCAGCTATATAGGACCCTGGTCAGACCCCACTTGGAGTACCGTGCTCAGTTCTGGTCGCCTCACTACAGGAAGGATGTGAAAGCCATAGAAAGGGTGCAGAGGATATCTACAAGGATGTTGCATGGATTGGGGAGCATGCCTTATGAGAATAGGTTGAGTGAACTCAGCCTTTTTTCCTTGGAACGACGAAGGATGAGAGGTGACCTGATAGAGGTACCGTAGATGTCGGATTATAAGCCGCTACTTTTTTCCCACATTTTGAACAGCTTTGAACTCTGCGGCCTTTAATACGGTGCGGCTAATACATGATTTTTTTTCATGCCGCCAAAAACATTTTGCCTCGTAACAGTAGACCAATAAAATTGATGAGTAGTTCACAGAGGTCCAATGAAATTGTACGATAAATCAAGCACACTTTCACAATTAAATTATTGTAAATCAGTCATTTGTACTCACCCTCATCAACATGGAAAACACTCGAAGAAAAGCATTGTGCTGCCTTTATGGCAGTTATTTAGTTTATAATATTTTCGCTTAGTAATTCATTTTCTAGTTAAAGTTAGAAGTGTTTTAACTATATTTGTTTTCTGTACTACATCGCGGGATGCTATGATGTCACACCCGGTTTCGCCGCGTCTTGTGGGAAAAATGCCAGTTTGCGATAAACGGGAAGGAGGGGGGGGAGCGGCATTATGCGAGCGGCATTGGATCTGAGCGAACGCTGCTTTTAAGTTAAAGGCGATCAATAACTTTTCCTGGTAGGCTGCAGTATATATATTTTTTACCAGTCGTTAGGAGATATTGGAATGTTGTTCAGTAAAAAAGTATACGCAACGTATATTTAAAAGTAGCCGCGTTACAGGCACGGTTCAAAAAAAAGCATTTGCAATATGTATTTGTTTATGTTACCATATGGATTTAATTAAAAGTTAAAAAATCCTCACGTGTAATATCTTTCTGTGTAAATATCACATATTACAATGTGGGACACCTGCGGCCGAAAATCCGGTGCGGCCGAAAATCCAGTGCGGCCTAAAATCCGGTGTGGCCTGTACAAGTAAAAAATTGATTTTCTTTCTAAAATTAGAGACAGCGGCTTTTAATCAGGTGCGCTCTGTAGTCCGGAATCTACGGTATATAAGATGATGAGATGCATTAATCATGTGGATGGTCAGAGGCTTTTTCCCAGGGCTTAAATGGCTAGCATGAGAGGGCACAATTCTAAGGTGCTTGGAAGTAGGTACAGAGGAGATGTCAGGGGTAAGTTTTTTACTCAGGGAGTGGTGAGTGGATGGAATGGGCTGCCAGCAATGGTGGTGGAGGCAGATATGATAAGGTTTTTTAAGAGACTCCTGGACAGGTACATGGAGCTCAGAAAAATAGAAGGCTATGGGTAACTCTAGGTAATTTCTAAGGTAAGGACATGTTTGACATAGCTTTGTGGGCCGAAGGGCATGTACTGTGCTGTAGGTTTTTCTATATTTCTAAATTAGTTCAGTTATATAGAGAGTAAAACGGAGGTGAGAGTTGATATTGAACCATCAGAAAATGATGCTGGTGAGGTAGTAATGGTATCAAAGTAATGACAGGTAAACTAAATGCGTACTTAGCATCAGTCTTCACTGTGGAAGACATGAGCACTGTGCCAGAGGTCCGTAGGAGTCAGGGAACAGAAGTGAGTGCCATTGCTATTACAAAGGAGAAAGTGTGAGGCAAACTCAAAGGTCTTAAGCCGGATAAGTCACCTGGATCAGATGGACTGCATCCCAAAGTTCTAAGAGAGGTTACAGAAGTGATAATGGATGCATTGGGCATGATCTTTCAAGAATCACTTGATTCTGGCATTGTCCCAGAGGATCGGAAAATTTCAAATGTCACTCCATAAGAAGGGAGAAAGGCAAAATAAAAGAAATTATAAGCCATTTAGTCTCATCTCAGTGGTTGAGAAAGTTTTGGAGTCTATTATTAAGGATAAGGTTTCACGGTACTTGACAACTAATGATGAAATAAGTCAAAGTCAGCAAGGTTTCTGTGAAGGGAAATCTTGCCTGATAAACCTGTTAGAGTTCTTTGAGGAAGTTGCAAGCAGGTGGATAAAGAAGTGGCAGTGGATGTCATTTACTTAGATTTTCAGAAGGCATTTATTTGATAAAGGGCCACACATGAGGCTGCTTAACAAGATAAAATCCCATGGCATTACATGAAATACACTGGAATGGTAGAGGAACGGCTGATGGCAGGAGACAGCGAGTGGGAATAAAAGGGACTTTTTCTGGTTGGCTGTCAGTGACCAATTGTATTCCTCAGTAATGGAACTGTTATTTTTCACATTGTTTGTCAATGATTTTGCGGCAAAGTTTGCGGATGATACATAGGTAGGTGGGGAGGGGGTAGGTAGTGAGGAAGCAACGTGTTTGCAGCAGGACTTAGACAAATTGAAAGAATGGGCAAAAAAGTGGCAGATGGAATACAGTGTTGGGAAACGTATGATAATGCATTTTGGTAAAAAGGAACAGTAGTGCAGACTGTTATCTAAATAGAGAGAAGTTTCAAACATCAGAGGTGCAAAGGGACTTAGCAGTCCTCGTGCAAGACTCCCAGAAGTTGTGAGTCTGCGGTAAAGAAAGCAAATGAAATGTTGGTATTTCTTTCAAGGAAATGGAATATAAAATCTAGGAGATAATGCTGAGGCTTTATAAGGCAATGGTCAGGCTGCACTTGGAGTATCCTTAACAGTTTTGGTCCTTATATCTCAAAAAGCGTGTGTTGTCATTGGAGAGAGTTCAGAGTGGGTTCTCAAGGATGATTCCAGAAATGAAGAGGTTAACATATGAGGAGTGTTTGGCAGCTTTGGGCTTATGCTCACTGGAATTTAGAAGAATTGTTGAGTGGGAGGGGTTGGATCTGATTGAAACCTACCGAATGTTGAAAGGAATAGTTAGGGTGGATGTGGAGAGGCTGCTTCCTATGGTCGGCGTATCCCAACCTAAAGAACAAAGCTTCAAAATTGAGAAGGCAACCTTTTTTGAACAAAGTTAAGGAGGAATTTTCAGCCAGAGTGTAGTGAATTTGTGGAATGCTCTGCCACAGTCTCATTGTTCCTGTTACTTACCTTGAAACAATCCCTTTTCCTACTGAAGAAGACTGCATTTATTTTGCCATCCTTGATATTCTACCAATGGTCTAGTAATTGTCTGTCAGGCTGGCATTATATTGCTCATGTTGAAGTTGTGTAGTTCATAGTCAGGAGCTTCTAAGTCCAGAAATAAACACAGAAAGACTTAGCATGAAGGAGAATTTTTGTGCAAAGTAAGATTTTGCATACAGGAATCATCAAACAGGCCATCAGTACAAAGTCCTTGGCAACTGATTACAATCCTTTGGTGGCTGTGGTAGCTCAAATGCACTTGTCAGAATGTATTTCCACAGAATGAAGACATCTTTATCTTTAGGTTACCTAATGGCATATTTCTTCAATTCTACAACTATTGGGTGCTTTGCTAGATTTTTCTGTTCACAGATTTTACAGGCAGCTATATGGTGGATTCAGAAGATCGTATACTGACCTAGTCTTCTGCAAAACCCAGAAATCAGCTCCCAGGCAGGTGCGATGACAAGTGTTCACCTTGGAATGCAGCATATCATGGAGATTGAGCAAATATAAGTAAGGATATGTTACTGAAAGAGGAAAAAAAAGGGAAGGAAGTTTTCAGAAAAACAAAGGAACAACTGACAAGCCTATTTTACCTACATATTGGCTTGAGAAAATTCACCAATTGCTAACTTTTATGAAAATGATGATCCCATTACATAATGTTGATGTGTGTCTGTTTTGCTGTTGAATTACAGCAGACTGAATCAGATCATTTGATGGAGCACTTAGAAGCTCCGAAAAATTGGTACTAATTATCTCAATTTTTGCTGTTTAGTTTTCCTTAAAATAAAGCAGCAACAGTGAATTTTCTAATTCCCATTGTTACGTATCCTGTAACTGGATCACTTACCAGCAAAGATAGAGAGGTCCGCTGAAGTCTGATGGTACCATTTTTAAATGTTTTTATTTATAAAGGGGCACAAAAGTAAGGTTAATACAAACATTCAGATACTCAATACTCAATCTAAATCTAAAGCGCAGGTATAGTAATAATCAATAAGAAATAAGCTCTATCGTTGTCTAGGGGTAAGGTATATATTGTCCGCTGTATATCTAAAAGTCTCTTGCGGTCACTGCAGTTCCACCAGCTGCTGTCTTTTGGGGCGTCGCGGTGGTGCACTTTTGTTAGAAAGAGAGAGATAGAGATTGAATGAAACAGTTACCGGCGGGCTTTTTCCAACCTTTAGGAGTTCGATTCGTCGGAGTCTCGTTGGGGGGTGGCCGTTCACTTGTGGCCTCTCCTGTAGCTAAAGCCGTTCTTTCATGGTGGGGTCGCATGGTGGAAAAGACGCACACGAACCCCCCCCCCCCCCCCCCCCACCGGCTGTCGCTATTAAACGCTGTCATAGGATTTCTAGCGTGTCTTCTGGTGCGTCTGGGGGGTCTGTCTTTACAACCCCTCTTTTATCTGAACTCACGGGGTCTCAGATGTCAATCAGGTTGGGATGATGCAATCTCTCTCCATCTCTCCACCCACGTTGCCCTGAGGGTATACACGTAGTACAGTTCCCAATTCACAAAGGTGTCTCCACGAGACAATGACCACAGTCGCCAGCTTTTGCCTCGCCGTGAAACGAGGGACATCACACGTATCTCTCTCTTCTCTTGGGTCATTGACCCCCCCTTCACTAGGTCTCTGGCGATTCTCACAAAGGAGGGGGCTGGGATCATAACACCATCCTGATAAATTTTCTCATGAGTCCTCTTTGCCTTTGCAGGAGCTTCACTATCTGATGAAACAATTCATTAAAAGTATTCAGAAAAGGCAATCGGGGAATAACACATGGTAATTCACAGTAGGAAAAAGGGTTGTTTCAAGGTAAGATGGGATAAGTAACAGGAACAGTGAGATAAGCTGTGAAATGTAATTCAGTATTGATTTTGTGAAGTTCTTGCTCAACCACAGAGTGTGAAATAGCTTACTAGGGATATAAACGGTATAATTTAGTGGACAGATACTGTAACTCCTGTAACAGTAGAACTGTAGGTTCTTCTGGGATAAAAATAAACAATGGTTTTCACTTATGTAGTTTGCTCAAAGTAGGAAAAGAGAAAAAAAAACACAGCATATTTAGGTCATGCTTGTATGACTTCATGTGATTGTAAATGTTCTTTTTGCCACTAAATCAGCTTTGATTTGCATTAGCAATTACCGGTACACAATGGTGAAGTACAGCAGCCATTTTACAAGGAAGAAAGACGAAAGTGGAGGGAAAGGAAGAAGAAAGGACAATATGTTTTCCTTTAAATTTGCCTGTGAAAAATCTGCATTTGTCTCACAGCATGTGATACTATGCTACATCAAATTATTCCAAAGCATTTACAAAGGAAATAAACTAGAGCTTCAGTGAATACATTCAGGTGATCCATATCCAGCTTATTCCCATTTTGTTTTAAAAACATAATAAAAATTAATAGAGATAACATTGTTCTAAACCTTATCTTTGCACTCTTCGATTAATCAATTTTGACATAGTGTTCTGTACCTGTTCACAAGAACATCAAGATCACTATTGCAAGCTCAACTTTGCTCATCATGAATAAACTGAAAAAAATGTGTCCCATTAAAGAAGTTCCTTTTCTGTACTACATTGGTAAAACAACAAACAATCCTCTATCTAAATGCATATGAGAAATTTCCTCAAGTGTAAGACAGCAGATGTAATGAATAGTTTCGCATGAGGTTTGACAAGCATTTCCTTCCATTTCTTTCCTTCTTACCTCAGGAAGTATATATACACCTTTTGACCAATGACCCACTGGTGTGCCAGTTCCATTTCTCACATGAAATTCTGGGTTCTACAGAGTCAGATTACAGAATTAGTGCCAAATCTTGTCAGATGTGATGAAGTTTTATACTCTTTACTTTTACCCACTGGAGGGCTACGCTTATAGCAGTGTTTGGAAAGCAATTTTTAAACAATTTCCTAAAAGATGCATTTACTTTTATATTGTGCATCATAAGATGACTGAGAAATAAATAAGTTGACAAATTGTCTGGATTTTCAGATTTGCTTTTGTTGGGCTAATCTTTATGCTACATGAATCTATCACTATTGAACTTTTGATAATACGTCATCAATTTAATTCTTTTCACCACATTATACTCTTAGCAATTGCATTTATTTTCATATTTGCTAAGAAAAATTATAACGACATGCTAACATTCCAAACCAATCATTTTAAAACACCACTCCTGTATGTTGTATTTTCCATTTTCAATATAAACACAAACTGAGATAATGGAGTAATCTATCCAGAGGGTTTCCTTACACAGTTTTATTATTCCTTACACAGTTTATTATGATTTCATGGGACCTAGAGTCAACATTGGGATCTGGAGTCAAAATTGAGGATCAGCTGCTTTCCTTCTGTATACCACTGCACTACTGTTTTGGCTGGGGCAGGACTTCTCCAAGGATGCAGATGGTGGTGTCTGGGTTGTTGAATCTAAGGCATGACTCTGTGAGACAACGTCAGACTGTTGCTTGGCTGCTCTGTGAGACAGTTCTCCAAAATTTGGTACAATTCTTCAGGTCCTGCTGTGGAACATCTTATAGGGTCATCAGGGATACTGTTGCCATTTCTGTTACCTAGGTGAAGGAATTCCCAATGATCCATCCAGTGTTATTTTCTTTGGCATTGAATTGATTTATTGCAACTGTCTGACTTGCTAGGACTTTTCACATTCAAAGTTCAAAGTGCATTTATTATCAAGGTACATATACATTATACAACTTTGAGATTTGGCGGTTCAGGCTCAAAGGGCCGAATGGTCTACTTCTGCACCTATTGTCTATTATCTATTGTCTATTGTCTTCTTACAGGCAGTCACAAAACAAAGAAAACCAAAAGAAAACATAAAATAAAGGAAACTGTCAAACGTCTAATATGCAGGGAGAAAAAAAAATGTGCAAACAATAAAAGTAAGCAAATGGCATTCAGGACAAAAGTGGGCAGGCCACAGTCCCAGCATAAGTTCAGCACAGAGCCAATTAACATTGTGGAGCAGTGACCAGAACCACCCCAACCTTTGCCTCTTATTCTGACACTCTGCTTTTTTAATCCATCTGCCCTGCCGTTTAAATTGTCCAAATATAAGTTGTTCCTCGCACTTTCAGAGGACAGTTAAAAATCAACGGCATTGCTGTGAGTCTGGAGTTATGTATAGGCCAGACCAAATAAACTTGACAGATTTCTTCCCCTGCAGGAAATGAGTGAACCAGATGGATCTTCACAATCATTGACTGTGTTTTTCATGGTCAACCTTTGATTTTCTTAATTCTGCTGATGTGAATTCCTAAGATATAATGATAATACAGTAACTTTTGTACCAAAATAGTACTGCATTCACTTGCTTGCTCAAAACTTATGGAAAGCATAACAAATCACCAGCCCAGGTAGAAGCCATTTAGTTCATCCTGCCTATGACATCTTTTACTAGTAGCTGAACAACTGGTCACATACATCTTCTCTTTCCCTCTGGCCAAATTAACACTACAAATGCAACAGGAGCTGGAGAAAAAACAAATGTAGCCGAGACAATTTTTTGTACTTCATATCAGAGCTTTATTTTCATCCAATGATGCATTGACCAATGATTTGATAGTAATAATGGCATATAAAATTAGGGAGGGTGGAAGTATCTAAGAGCCAATTTATATAATTATTCTGTTAGATACTCTAATTTTTCAGTTGATGTGTAAAGCTTGGACAGTCAGAACGAAGGATATCGGCCCAAAACGTCGACAGTGCTTCTCCTTATAAATGCTGCCTGGCCTGCTGTGTTCCACCAGCATTTTGTGTGTGTTGTTTGAATTTCCAGCATCTGCAGATTTCCTTGTGTTTGCAGAATACATTCATCTGTGCTTGTCAGTCAATTATTTCACTCCAGTCAATTAAAAACAGCACTAGAACTGAATATATAGATTCAGTCTTTCATGATAATAGTTGCATTTTCTAGACCTGTTGCATGTTAGACCATGTAATGCTGATGCATTGATAGCATCAAACTGGGAAAAAATGTATAACAAAACTGCATACATCTCTGATAAATACATAGCATTTATATAGAATTAACTTTTTTATTTTCTTTTAAAAATGTGTGTAGAAAACAATTCTTCTTTTCTGTGCTATAAATCACACCCAAAACCATTTCATTGAAATTCTGCATCACGGTTTATTTCAGCTTTGTTTTGGATCAAATTCCTTACCTACCTATCAATGCCACAACACATAAATAATTTGTGAGTTTTCCTTGAGGCTGTATAATTAATTTGTCACCTCCAGTTCAAATTATTTTCCATGTTTTAACATCACTGTATAACATATAGTGTCTTCAGTAGTGAAGAAATTGATATCTGAAACCAATATTCTACTAATATCTTAATAACTGATAAAACAAGAGCAGCTTTCATAAAAGTTTGTTTTAAACTTAAGCCAGGGTCAAACAGGGCTCTAGAGAGTTCATGGCAGCCAGCAAGGAGCTGAAGAATTAACTTTGGAGACTCAGAAGGGGACATTGGAAGGACTTACTGAGTAGAAGTAAGGAAAACCCCAAAGCGCTCCACATGTACATGAAGAACAGGTGGATGACCAGAGTGAGGGTAGGACCAATTAGGCATAACAAAGGAAAAATGTGCCTTGAGTCAGAGCAGATAGGAGTGGTCCTTAATGAATACTTTATTTGTTGTTTACCAGTGTGCAGAACCTGGACATTTGTGAGGGAGGACAGCATAAAACCATCTGATATGCTAGAATGTGTCAGCATTAGGAAAGAAGATGTGTTGCAAGTTTTGCAACAGTCCCTAGGACTGGACTGAATATACTGTACATTATTACAGGAGGGAAGAGATTGCTGCACATCTCACTGGCCATGGAGGGACAGGCTGAATTGAGTGTCCAGGTGATGTAGTAATATGCATACAAGTACAATGAATTAACTTACACCTAATTTATTATCATAAAATTGAAAACATGAGCAAGTCACACAAAATACTACATAGCAAATCACAAAGATTTCTGGGTTCAAAATTCTTAGTCACCACTTGATTATTTCTCTTATCAGGGAACTCTGATTTATGACTGTCTTGCAAATCCATTCCTTAGTCTCCGGCACTGATCACTATTTCTGGTCCTGATTGAAGTCTAAAGGAAATTTAAAAAGAAACAATAATTGCACAAGCTTCACAAGCAAGATCAACCATGAGACAGACAAACTCTTTGGTCTAGTCCATTAGCACAGGCTGGTTTCATTCATTCAAGAACATATTGTAACCATTAACACAGTTTTCATAAATCAATTAGACATTTGTTAAAGGGTCTCGGCCCGAAATGTCGATGGTTTATTCTTTTCCATAGATGCTGCCTGACTTGCTGAGCTTTCTGGGTGTTGCTTAGATATATTAATGATCACACTTCATTCATTAGCCCCCAATGTCTAGACACAACATTCCTTGGACTTACAAAGGGTGTTAATGTCTACATATAAGCAATGCACCAGGAGGAAAAAAACACATTTATACTACAGACATTACGAGACATTTAGGAACTAACAGACTTCACATGTTACAAGATCAAAAGGGTTAAATAGTCATTTGATCTTACAGACATTCATTCATTGTTTTACAAAATCCAATATGCCACAGTGGCAAATGTTGTATGTTTGTTCATGGAAGTGAGTATATACTTCTTTGAACAAAGGGAATTATAAACCAAAGAGCCTTACTTCAGGGGTGGGAAAATTGTTGGAGAGGATTCTAAGAGAAAAGATTTATGAGTACCTGGAGAAGTGTACTCTGATTATGGATAATTATCATGGTATCGTTAGGGGCAGGTTATGCCTTACAAGCCTGAATGATTTTTTTGAGGATGTGACAAAACACAATAATGAAGATAGAGCAGTGGAAGTGACAAATATAGATTTTAGTAAGGCATTTGGTAAGATTCCCCATGGTATGGTCAGTCATAAACCAAGAAGCATAGGAGCCAGGGAAAGTTGACTATATGGAATCAGAACTGGCTTACATACTGTGGAAGGCAAACTGTGGTGGTAGATGGTGTGTGATCTGACTGAGGATAGTGACCAGTGGTGTTCTGCAACGATCTGTTGTGGGATCCCTGCTCTTTCCTATTTTAATAAATGACTTGGATGAGGAAGTAGAGTGGTGGGTTAGTAAGTTTGCAGATGATATGAAGTTTGCTGGAGTTATGTATAGTGTAGAGGGTTGCTGGAAGTTGAAATGGGACATTGCAGGCTTGGTCTTAGAAGTGTAGATGGAATTCAACCTGGAAAAGTGTGAAGCAAATAAATTTGGAAAGTTGGGGTTAAAGATAGCTCCCTGGAGCGTAGGAGAATGAGGGGTGATTTGATAGAGGTGTATAAAATTATGATGAGTATAGATAGAGTGAATGCAAGCAGGCTTTTTCCACTGAGGCCAGGGGAGAAAAAAATAACAGAGGTCATGGGTTAAGGGTGAAGGGGGAAAAGTTTAAAGGGAACATTGGAGGTGGCTTCTTCACGCACAGAGTGGTGGGAGTGTGGAATGAGCTGTCAGATGAAGCGGTGAATGCGGGCTCACTTTTGACATTTAAGAAAAACTTGGACAGGTATATGGATGAGACGGGTTTGGAGGAATATGGCCCAGGTGCAGATCAGTGGGACTAGGCAGAAAAATGCTTTGGCACAACCAAGAAGTGCCAAAAGGCCTGTTTCTGTGATGTAATGTTCTATGGTTCTGTGGTTCTTTGGTAGAATACATGGTTAATGAAAGGAATCTTAGCAGTGTGGAGAAACAGAATAACCATGTGGTCCACATGCATAGATTCCTCAAAGTTGCTGTGCATGTTGATAGAGTTGTTGAGAAGGTGTAAGGCATTTTGGTGTTCACTACTTGGGGGATTAAGTAAAGAGCTGCAAAGTACTATTGCAACTCTATATAACTGACTAGATCACACTTAGGATATTATGTTTAGTTCTGGGCACCTTGTTACAGAATGAATGTAGAAGCTTTAGAGAGGGTTCAGAGGAATTTACTAAGGCATTGCATGACAAGAAAGAATGGTTCAGTGAGCTAGGGCTTTGCTTTTTGGAATGAAGGTGGATGAGATTTGACTAGATAAAGGTGCACAAGATAATAAGGGGCATAGATCGAGTGGACAGCTAGAAACATTTTTCCGAAGCGTAGAAATGCCTAACATGATAGGACGTAATTTCAAGGTGGTTGGAAAAAAGTGTAGAAGGACTGTCAGAGGTAAGTTTTTTACACAAGCTGTGGTGGGTGCATAGCACTTGTGGGAGATACATTAGACCATTTAAGAGACTCTTCGATAGGCATATGGATGACTGAAAAATAGAGGTTTATGTGGGATGGATGGATTAGGGTGATCTCAGTAGGTAAAATGTTCAGCACAACATCATGGGCCAAAGGACTTGTACTATGCTGTAATGTTCTTTGTTCTATATTGTACATTCTATTTTGGAGCCACAACCATCCTTTGCGGGAAATGATCAGGCTTCGGGTGATTCATCAGAAGGTCTCAGCCTGTTGCTGCCCTGAGAGCCCTTTGACCACCTGCTGTTATCAAAGCTGTTTAAACTGATTTTAAATACCTCTGATGTCAGAAAATCAGAGATTAGATGACTTCTTCTTATAAAGAAGACTACTGAGAAAAAATATGCAATATAAATCAGTTGAGAACTCTAAGGCCATGTAAAATACAGAGATCGGAGTGATTTACATTTGCTTTGTCAATCAACTTTAATGAACCTTTTCAAATTAATAAGTCACACAACATAAACCCGTTTTGATTACTGTAACATTGAGGGGCCGGATGCAAACTGTACCAAGCCTTTCGGATCGAGACATCTGTGTTCTACTGCTTGAAGCAGTACTAAATCTGGTGGCAGAACATGAGGTCAGATGTACTGTCACCTGATCTCCAGCTCATTGTGAGCTATTGTGTTTAATGTACTGACACAGGCAGACAGCATAATAGCCTCACAGTTTGTAGAAAGGGTTACAGTGCAAATGATCTGGGTTCAATTTCCACTGCTATCTGTAAGGAGCTTGTAAGTTTTTCTTAACACTGTGTGGGCTTCCTCTGGGTGCTCCAGTTCCCCCACACTTTCCAAAGATGTATGGATTAGGGTTAGTAAATTGTGGACATACTACTGTATGTTGGTGCTGAAAGCATGATAACACTTGCAAGCCTCCCCCAGCCCATCCTTGAACTGTATTGATCATTGACACAAATAGTACATTTCAATGGAAATTACTTTGAAATGTGAACAGATTCCAGAAAGAATTGGAAGAGAAACTTGCTCATATGAAATGTATCTTCACTTTGTGCAGGCACATATCAATACATTTCCAGAAAAACTACACACATTATGTACTGGTACTTCACTGGCTGGTAGGATGATTTAGTAAAAGGAAGTCATGGTAGTGTTCATACAGTTGTTGAAGAGAATGAGTGAAAGTGAGGTAAAGCTGAAAATGGCAAGCACAGAGCAGCAGTAAGGTTCAGGCATGAAGTGACGTTTCAGATAAAGGCAAGACTGAGGAGAGTGGTGGAACATGGTCATCTGTCAGTCTACAAATGGCCGGAGCCACAATCACAAAATGACTTTAGAAATTACAGAAGAGGGACAGCAGCTTATAAAATAGTTTAAAGTAAATGTTTGGTAACAGTCCACCTATGATTAACACAAGATCATTAAGACTGAACAAAATAAACTGAGTTTAAGGAAGTCATTGCCATTTTCAACACCTTCTGCAGTGTCTACACCAGAATGGACATCCATACTATTAGAAAGTTGAAGTCTGAAGCTGATCAGCTGAATATTTGAACCAGGTAGTAGCTAATTACATCCCGGATCAACTTTGGTGCAAATCAAATTTGTGGTGAAGAATTACAAACCAAGCAACTAAGATAACCAAATTACATCATTGAAAGTACCTTGGCATTTGCCTTTTTTTTCCAATAGGTACAAGGTGTTTTCTGTCTTCATGGGAGATAACAGGATAGAAAAATAAATGTGCCATGACATTGAAGTATAAACAACTACCGTAGATTCCGGACTACAGAGCGCACCTGATTAAAAGCCGCTGGCTCTAATTTTAGAAAGAAAATCAATTTTTTACTTGTACAGGCCGCACCGGATTTTAGGCCGCACCAGATTTTCGGCCGCAGGTGACCCACGTTGTAATATGAGATATTTACACAGAAAGATATTACACGTGAGGATTTTTTAACTTTTAATTAAATCCATATGGTAACATAAACAAATACATATTGCAAATGCTTTTTTTCGAACCGTGCCTGTAACGCGGCTACTTTTAAATATACGTTGCGTATACTTTTTTACTGAACAATATTCCAATATCTCCTAACGACTGGTAAAAAATATATATACTGCAGCCTACCAGGAAAAGTTATTGATCGCCTTTAACTTAAAAGCAGCGTTCGCTCAGATCCAATGCCGCTCGCGTAATGCCGCTCCCCCCCTCCTTCCCGTTTATCGCAAACTGGTATCCCACAAGACGCGGCGAAACCGGGTGTGATGTCATAGCATCCCGCTATGTAGTACAGAAAACAAATATAGTTAAAACACTTCTAACTTTAACTAGAAAATGAATTACTAAGCGAAAATATTATAAACTAAATAACTGCCATAAAGGCAGCACAATGCTTTTTTTCGAGTGTTTTCCATGTTGATGAGGGTGAGTACAAATGACTGATTTACAATAATTTAATTGTGAAAGTGCGCTTGATTTATCGTACAATTTCATTGGACCTCTGTGAACTACTCATCAATTTTATTGGTCTACTGTTACGAGGCAAAATGTTTTTGGCGGCATGAAAAAAATAATGCATTAGCCGCACCGTATTAAAGGCCGCAGAGTTCAAAGCTGTTCAAAATGTGGGGAAAAAGTAGCGGCTTATAATCCGACATCTACGGTATTTAACTTGTGAGTGTAAATGTGAATAGGAAAGAATATGGAACTGGTAGATTTAGGTATAGCTAAGGGGACAAACATAGGTTAACCATCCATGACCAGCAGATCTAGAGTATCTGTTCCCTGTGATTATACCACAATTAGGATTTCCCTGAGAAGGTCAATCCTAATGTACAACAAATGCAAAGGTAGAACTCAGAGTAAGGATATGCTGAGACTGAAGAGTCAAAGTTCAAATTAAATGAGGAATTTGCATATAATTACTTATAACTGTTTACCAGAACCTTCTATAAATTGGCATTGAACAAGCTATAGCTAAGTCCATAATAAATGCCTGCTAGACCTGTGAGAAGAAACCATGATAATAACAATAGGGAGCATGTAGGGTGATATAATAGGTGACAGATAATACAGATTGTTTAAATAGAAACTGTTCTACATCATTCACAATCACTGTCATTGAGATGTTGTGTTCACTCTAAGAAAAGTTTTCCAACATTGTAAGACAATTGATATGGGTTTGTTTGTAATGGAAGTAAAGTGCTGCAGCTTAAGGACATAAAATGACTTTCTCTGGTTGTATTCACAAAATCCCGCACCGGTGACCCCAACGCTCTCAGACAATTTTAGGGTTAGTTAACAAAATGCCAACCATTGCAGTTGCTTTCAGGCTGCCAGAGTTGTGAGAGCAGCATGCTACCGTGTGGTTTACATGGGCAGTTTGTGCTGCAGCAGGTTATTGTGATTAATGCCAAATTCTACCATGTTGTAGCATTATCAACTGGTTTCATTGCAGCCAGAATGGTGAGTCTATTAGAAGTCCTACCTGCAAGTGTTAAATATGTGTAACACTCGCTTTGCCTAGCCGCTGGATCTCAAGGGTGATAACACCCCTGCCCAGCCAATCTTAAGAAATCTTGTTTGGGTGGATGCTGTGCGATGTGTCCCCTGTTACAAATCAGCACCCTGAAATAACAGACAGTACGCAATATGCGATTAAATGATTAAGCTTTATAACTCTTACTTTGACTATGTGGTTAGTAGAGAAACAAAATATAAAAGTAAAAGGCACCAATCTTATTAAACAGTTTGTGCACAATCGTTGGAGCTCATTCAGTAGTCTGCCTTCCACCACTCGATCTCCTCCCAATGTCGCTGACCTTCAGACCCCCGCTCAGAGTCCACTCCATCTGGCAGCTTACCGGATCTCTCCATTCGTGTTTTCTCTCTTCATCCCTCTCTCGCCCTCTGGCAAAAGCCCGCAAAACCAACAGCTTCCAAAATCACCAGACAGGGCAACAGAATCCTGATTGGCTAACATTCATAATTATCTCCAGCCATAACCCAGACACTTCTGCTACAGAGACGCCATTACCTCAGCAGTTTACATCACAGAGAAACCATTACATTAGCCTTAGCAGTGAAACATTACAAAGAAGCCATTACATATGTTACTCTGAAAACTCACCTATTCCAGACTTTTGGGTTGTCTGAGTCTGAGCATATCAAACAGTTGCTCTCCTTCCCCAGCCTGGGCAACACTAGGCCCACAGAGCTAATAGACCACACGTTATCTCTCCTGGGCAACCACCATCTTTGCTTTATTTTTAAAGAACTCTTTATGCAAGAAATGCCTGATCATCTTTGCACAGCCCTTGCTAATACACCTGTGAGGGACGATTGGGAGCTTGCTAAAATGGCTAATAGTCTACACTCAGCCAGTCAGAGGTGCATTGTTCCTCCTCCTTTCCATATCACAATAAGCCTTTGTCAGCAGAACCTTCAGCAGACTTGCGCCCACTGCTCTGAACCAGGCAGCACCAGGTCATGGATGCATCGGCATGAACATGAAGAAATCGACTGAGGTACAGCTTTGACTGTGCCAGTGCATTGGCATGTTGGAGGTTTGTGAGCACCATGGGTTCCATCCGCCAGTGTCATCTGTTGTTCATTACAAGGCAATGCTTCCTGAGTGACGCAGGCAAAGTTTCTATTATAATCAATATGTATCGTCCGTCACCCATTTCACGGGTCGGTTGGCTTCTGTCCATCTCAAAAGACAACGGGTAATCATCCACATCATCACAAGCCTGGGAAGATGGTATCAAAATCCTGAGATGCCCAGTTGTCAAGATCCCTCTCTTGGCCCCGTCAGTGTAGTTCAAAGGAAAACTTATGGACGATGTTCAATGGTGTCCAGCCATCGTACAGGCTCCACTTCAGCTTTGCTGTCTGTGTTTACTCCCATAGCTTTCATCTCTCCCAAGGCTGCCCACAAAGCAGTGGGGCTATTATATGTGGCTTGGGCTGAGCAGACATCTCAGTAACTGGATGAATGGTAATATCAGAAAACTGAGACTGGTAGAGAGCTTAAAGAGGCTGGCGGCTGATATTGTGAGGTTTCTCAAGGTAGAAGATCCATTAGCCACATCAGCTAATCATCTGCAAGCTCTGGAGGATGCTTTTGGCGCCTCTGGAAGAGCAGTTGATCTTAGGATGAAGTTTACATATTCCAGCAGGAAAGACAGAAGTTATCTGCTTACATGTTCAGGTTGGAAAGGCTGATGCACAGCTTGTGCCACAAAGGGGGCATTCAACTGTATGAGAGAAGTTGCTTGAGGACAGAGCAAGTTGTGAAGGTGTGACATGATTGCTTTACATATTCGAGTGACCCACAAGATGCACCCTCCCTCATCTTTTACTGAGTTAGAGAAGTTAAAGAGGAGGAAAATGCGATGGGAGATGGCTGAGGATGCTGTCCCTATTACACAAAGTGCTTTGTGCAGATGAATAACTTCAAAGAGGAAGGACCAATATTCCCATGGGAGAGCCCATTTGTTCGAGGTGGGTTTTGAGTGACATTTGGAAGGTGGAGTGCGCATTCCCTCTGACCAAGGATCCAATGCGTGACCTACAGACAACTTCAAGATTAGTTCCTACATGCATGCACATTTGACTGTTTTAACTATAATTGACCTTTTGCTTTGTTCTTTCTTTTCTTTATTAATTCTATGGTTAAGTTAATGTTCATAAATATACTTTCTTTAAAAATAAATGCAGCGCACGATCTGTTATTTCTTGCTGATGGGCGATTGCAGGGTGGCAGTAGATCACACAGCATTCACGTGAACCGGTGTCTTGGTGGGCAAGACATCGCAACCTCACAGATTTGGCACGGCTAAAGTCATATATACCCTAGACATACAAAGCCTAGGAAAGGTGGGTTTCTTGCCACAGAGTCCAGTTGCTATTAGTGAGGGGTTAACAAGCTGCATTTCCAGAGACACCCCGCAAAAAGGGGTTTCAAGTGGAAGCAGAAAGTGAGAACAGCAAGCTGTACTCACTACACTACCACAGTAGATATGTCACAACAACCGTTTGACACCATTTCATTGCTATAGAACATCACATATGCAGGCATCTACTTTTAATAGGAAAGATTTAAAAAAAGAATAATCTTCTAAAGAATGAGGAATTGAGTAACATTCCAATCAGATGCGCTTTGGTCTCCACATCAATGAATCACAGGAAGTTAACAGAACATTATAGCGAGCAAGTAGGAAAGCAAGAATGACAACACCAGTTCAATCAGGTACACAGAGGGGCATGCTGGAAACTGCAGCAGGCATACACAAATATGATTAGATTCAGTCTGATGAAGCTCTAACAATGGAGTCTTCTTTCTCTTCTTCTTAGGAAGTCTATGAGGATCAAGTTTGATCTGTTTCCACACTTGTTTTGTGAGTGCTGAGATTATTGAAGAGGTTGTTGTGGAAGCTGTAGACTCTCTCAGGAGCTGTCTGATGGGTTGGGGTTGGATAGTTTGTGAGGAGAAGTGCTGCTTCTGCCACTTACACAAGGCTCCAGTGCACTGTGGCTCTGTGGACTCAAGGTTCTCAAAGCCATTCCAAACTTTCCCTCTCCTTTAATAGTCATAACTCTGAGATTCCCAGGAGACAGTGAGAATGTTGGATTTTGTCAGTACATTTGCCTATCTTTCCCAGGAAGTAGGAGCACTTTGCAGAAATACTGCTGATGGTATTTTGCAGTGGCCTTATGATGCTTGCTGCAGATAATCTAACTCTCAGCAGCATATACAGTAGCATGGATCACTGCTGGCTGGTAGGTCATTAATTTTATGCAAAGACTTGAAACACTTACAGTACTGTGGCTAGGGTGCCTAAGACTTGTTTGGTATCAAATGACTTTGCCTGGTGTCTCAGGGCTGGGTGTATATGCACCAGTGTCACCCCTTGCCCATGGCATTCCTACTCTGTCACCTTTTCCACAACTCTCCCATGGTGCTCCCACCTTTACCATTCCCAACATCCTTTGCTCCACCAGATTTACAAACACACTCTTCACTCCACATTGACAAAAACAGTAGCACTGTGCAATAGTCTTAGGCATATATGGATAAACTGGATAAGAGATGTGTTGCTGCATTTCATCATCAATGTCTGCTTTCGGTGGAAGATGTCTCCTGAGAAGCAGTCCAAATTCTGCACTCCCTGACCATGAACCTTTCTTATTGGAAGTTATTGTGTTACAGTAGAGGAACTTTGCCTTGCAGACATTGAGATTAATGCTGATTTTCTCCTAGGCTTCAGTGAAAGCTTCATTGATGGCCTGAAGCTAATATTCAGAGCAAGCAGACACAAAAGGTTTATCTGCATATGGCCAGTGAACTGTGCATTCCAGCAGAAAATTGTCATGGCTTGATTGGTATATGATTGTTAATGATCTGCCTCATTTCCATCTGTCTTATATCACTTGATTGATTTCTCCAGCCTCTTTGCTGACACTTTATAAATTACAACACATAAGCTTTATTTTCAACTGTTAGATGGAAATAAGAAGTTGTGGAACTATGTAAACTTATTTCAAATTTCAAAGTAGATTTTATTATCAAAGTACAGATCTGTCATCATATACAGCCCTGAGAATCATTTTCTTGTGGGCATACTCGTTAAGAATAATAACCATAACAGGATCAATTAAAGACCACCCAACTAGAGTGTACAGAGTGAAGAAGACAACAAACTGTGTAATTACGAAAAGAAGAAATAATGATAATAATGAATAAATAAATAAATAATAACCATTGAGCACATGAGATGAGGAGTGCTTCAAAGTTAGTCAATAGGTTGTGGGGGCAGTTCAATGATAAGGCAAGTGAAGTTAAGTGAAGTTATCAACTTTGTTTCAAAAGCCTGATGGTTGAGGGGTAATAACTGTTTCTGAACCTGGTGGATTGAGCCCTGAGGCTCTTGCACCTTCTTCCTGATGGCAACAGCAAAATGAAAGCAAGTCTTGGGCGGTGGGGGTCCCTGATGATGGAAGCAGCTTTGCTGTGACAGTATTTCATGTAAATATGCTCAATGGTACGGTGGGCTTCACCTATGATGGACTGGGCTGTATCCATTATTTTTTGTAGGATTTTCCATTCAAGAGCATTGGTGTTTCCATACCTCGCTCTGATGCAGCTAGTCAATATACTCTCCACTACACATCTATAAAAGTTTGTCAAAGTTTCATATGTTGTGTCAAATCTCCGCAAACTCTGAAAGAAGTGGAGGTGCTGCCATGCTTTTCTTTTTGTAGTTGCACTTAGGACAGTTCCTCCAAAATAATAATATTTTTTAATTTAAAGTTGCTGACCCTCTCCACCTCTGATCCTCTGATGAGAACTGGCTCATGGACCTATAATCCGCTCCTTGGTCTTGCTGACATTGAGTAGAAGATTGTCATTGTCATGCTTCTTAAAAAAACATCTGCCAGTTATGGACCTAAATATTCTCTTCAAGAATAAAAAACATCATAAATCTTTCACTTAAATTGTGGCAACATCATTCTTTTCCAATTTTCTGCTTCCCCTATGTGCTTCATATTTTTGCCCTCTTTTTGTCCTCATTTGAAACAGAGCAAGAATCTATTGACTTTGTCCATCCTTTTTGTGCATAATATATCATCTGAAACAAAAGCCAGAAAAGTGGTAACCCCTGGTCTAGCTTGGGAATTAGGCATGGTATTATGAATTTCTCTTTTAATGCCTGCTGCACTCACTACATGTTACGATGGTGTTAGCACGAGGAATAAGTTTAAGAATAATCTAGTTGAAGAATTTTGTAAAGCGGTATTTGAAGGACAGATTGGTCCTGCTGTCTCTAATTGCCAAATACAGAAATTGTTCTTTTCCAGTAAAATTGCCCAACTGTTCTTGTCTTGCTCATTTTCATGCATGCATGGTTTTCACCTCTGTGAAATGCTTTATCTGTTGTTCAAAACAGATGTCATACTCATTAACTCAGTCTATTTCACATTCCTGACAATAGTAACTTCCTTATTAAAAGGTGATCTTGCTGGAGGCAAACAATTATAGATGAACCAATGAATTTTATAACACTATCAGATCAAGCTTAGAAAGTCTGAAAAAGCATACATTGAAATGGAAATGCAGAGCTAGTTTACTACCTGAATGGCACCTGTTTATTTTGTGATTATATCTTCACTTTGGTTTACATTCATTGCTCTAGTGTTAAGAAAACTTGAAAAAAACACACTGGGTGTAAGAAATTAATAAATTATTATGTATTTTAGTGTAACAAAAATAACTTGCATAAATATAGTATATTTTACCAAATCACTGCATTATCTATTTTAGCTGCTTGAGACAAAGTGGTGACCAAAGCTTTGGGATAATTTTTCTCACTCAATTTTAAAATAATGCATCCAGCTGAGAAGTTAAATAAAGCATTGTTTTTACATCTTAAATATCAGAAAATTCCCTCAGGAATGCTTATTTTTAGTGCAGCCCACACTATTCAACAATTGCTTTGGCAGAGGTGCAGATGTTCTTGAGCACACTGGGGAAATATAGATGCAGGAAATACCAGTTTTCTGGCAATACAGATTGGATTCCTGCATCATTTCAAAGTTTAAAGTTCAAAATAATTATCAAAGTATGCACTCAATATGTCATCATATCCTACCATAAGATTCATTTTCTTGCAGATATTCACAGTAGAACAAAGAAATAGAATAAAATCAATGGAAAAACTACACACAAAGAATGACAAACAACCAATATGCAAAAGACTATTTAATCAGACTGACAATTCATCAAACTCAATATGTCAAGCATGCATCTGGAGATTGTTGCTTATTACCAGGTGAATCCATGCGTTATTTAAAGGGATCTTCAGAATGCATATTGATTATCATTGCTTCGAATAAGTGCTGGCTGCTCAGAAGTATGTTAGCTATTTACAAAGGTATTAGCAGTTTGTGAATTCTTCAAGAAGGACGGCAGACATGGTGTGATTTAGATGGTCACTGTGTACTGTGTCATCAATGGCTCCATCTGAATGATTTGCCATAGAGTTGCAAGCTATCTGCAGTTTGTGGAGATGGAGGAATATGGTTTATCTGAAAAATGGTTCTAAGTTACGACCTTCCTGGTGAGGATTCAGGCAATTCATGGCCAGTAGCATACCTTTGCTCTCCAGATGACCTACAAGTACTAACTGTGTATCTGTCTGAGCTGGTGGCGGCTAGTGTGAGATCAGGTGCCATATTGTCTCATCCATTTCTCATTCTGTATGCAACTGTTCACAGTTCCCTGAAGAAATACACACTAATACCCCAGAAGAGATTGGGTGATGAAGAAGAGTGAATAGTGAGTAGCAGGATGAGAGCAAGCTTTACCTCTGAAGTATCAGGCACTCTCAAGGCTGAGCCTCATAGTTTAACAATAAACCAGAAGAGATTGGGTCAAATGGGTGGTCACTGCTAAATTGTCAATTGGATCATAACACTAATTTTGTGCATTGCACATATTCTTCAAACTTAGTCTCCACAGTTACATATTAGGAAAGTTTTTTTTATTACTTATTCAGAATTTATATGTCATGTTACTATGATTCTGTATACTTACTGTATAAAATGCAAAATAATATTAATTGGAACTGATAAAACAGGTGTCTGTTTGTATCATTGAATAGATGGCAGGGGAGACATTTACAGCACAACTATTTGTCAAATGAACCTCTCCAGGCTTTTGTTCATGACTCAAATGCTATGGAAGATGCATTGTCGCTGAAACTATATAAAGGTGATTATTCAGATCAAATGTTTACCTATAGATTAATTACAAAATTGTCTTCTCATCAACCAAAATCTCCATTTCCTGTCTGAGTAAGACTCCAAAGGCTTATACATTGTAACAAATTGAAAATATGCTAATCAAGTCAGTTAAATATAATTCAATATACGTAAAGACATTAAGCTCATTGTTTCATACACCTACTTCTGGAAAGCAACCTCACAAAACTTTACAGATAATGAACATGCTAAAGGAGCAATACATTATTAAAGCAGGCAAATATACATTGATTTTCATGTACCATTCAAAGTCATTTTGAAATGGAATTTTCATCTGCAATTACATCTGTAAATATCTCAGAAAGACAAAATGTGCACACACTCCTTTAAGTTATATCATCTGAAAAGCTGCAGGTTTTTGCTTTCCTACTAGACTAAATTACTACAGACTGAAGAGAATGAAGCATCTTTAATTCAGTTCGCACCATTTTCACAAATAAATATGTTAAGTTTATGTTAAATGCCATGTTTTGTATGATCAGTTGTATATCATTTGTATGATTACATCATGACACTTCCACAGTCCCAAGACCTATCTATCCTTCCTAGCACTGCATTCTTGTTGTCCCATATCCCACTGTGTAGGTAACTGGAAACACAATGTGAAGGAAATCTGCAATTGTTACCTTCAGCAGCTTGCAAACATTAGAGTAATCAGATCAGACAAATCGGAGATTTGTCCTTGACTCAGAATGCTACCTGGGAATAGTTGAACAGACTCCAGGGATGGATTGGCTGTTTCTATGCTTTCCTCAAAATGTTAGCTGTAGCTCAGTGTGTGGCATTTTTGTCTCTGAGCCAAATAGCTATTTGCAAAGATACTACTGCAGGAGGCATCACCGTCACCATCTAAGCAAACAAATTAGTAGAGTGTATAGGTGATGAGATGCAGGTACCATCATTCAGATGTTAGATGACCCTCCATTTACTCCTCTAGACTGATCTAGAAGTAATGTTGGAGAAGAATGAGAATTCTCTAATGTCATAATCGATGTTAATATAAGAACTTATAGTCATCATCTAATTGAGAATATCATCAAGTCGCCTTTTGGACATCCTCCTTGACAATAGTTTCCAACGTTTCAGAAGTATTTAATACAATGAGGAGCTGAAAGATGTTAGGGAAATATATTTTTTGTACGTTATGTGTGTAGACACCACAGAGATTACATGTGCAGGCACTGCAATCAGTGAATAAGATGGGTGAATAGGATGCGGTGCCAAAAATTGGAATTATTCACTCTAAATGTAATAGTCCCTAAAAGACCTGTTGGAAATTCAGGTCTCTTGAATTCTAGTGTTGTTTTCCTGAGGCTGTGCAGTCTGCATTGATTGTTAGGATGCCTTGAAATAACCTTCCCTGCTGTTTAATGCCAAGCTACTCCTGAGAGCATGTCAAAGAAATCTAAGTTAAGAGCATATTATTGTATAAAGACGAGGAATAGTTTAAGAGCAGAATGTGCACATCATAGAATTGGTTCTTACCCCTTCCGGGACGACCTTTTTTGATGTTTTGACAATTATTCAGCTTTCAGTATTTGATTTTTATTTCTTATAGTTTGACCTGTTCACATTTTAGAGTAATGTTTCAGATGCACTACAATTTCAGACATGCTGACTATACACGGGCCTTGAAAGAGACTACTCAATATGGAGTGAGTTGATTGGCTATTTTTCCCCTATGTCATAAAGAGCATAGACTGATTCCATCCTTACTTATTTTGAATAATAAGTGAATCAGGAAACACTGGATAATGATTGGAAAAGCAATAGCTTAAATATTCTCTGCCCATAAGTTGTACTCAAAATTCTCACTTAAAGTACCCTTTTAAATAACTTTTGTCTCCGAGTGTTCCTACACATTCGTGTATGGTATGTTGTTGATGATATAATATTCTCATGTTTGAAAGGCACTTTCCACTCAATTGCTCACAGTACATTAAGTAACAGTGTATAACACTTCTTATTTGATTTTCCCTAGCCTATATCTTAAGGTAAGTGCACATTTTACTGAAGAATATTGAGGATAATTTTACTATAAACACTTATGAATTGTACTATTGTTAGCTATTATCTCACTTCATTTTCACAGACCATTTTGCTTATCACATGTGGATGCATTACTGCATTGTTCAACAATTAAATCATTTGTTCAACATGAAAAATAAGAAATAGGTGCATTAACAAGTTGAACTATCAAATACATTGACATTATTATACTGTTCTATAACTGCAAACAATTCAATGCCAGGAACAGAATATTTTTTCTTTAAACTAAGTGTGTTTAGATTTTAATGTCCTTACTACAGCAGGCTGGCCTACCATTTTACTTATGATCTATGGATAGTGAGACCTCATGAGCTTCAGAGTTGCTTTAATAAGAAAGCACTATTTACAGAGGGCATGAAAATAATTGGGTTAGGTCAAAATTTGAGGTGGTATCCGAGGGAGTAAGGAAAATGTGAGGTATGAGTGGGAGGAGGGGGATGATTAGGTTGGTAAGGAGGAGTTGGTCATTAAGAGTCAAATAGCTAAGTCCATGGGGTTGGGAGGACTTTACTGTTATCTAACTGGTGTGGGGTGGTGGGGGGGGGGGGTGGTGTACGTAGTTGATTTGCAAAGATAAGTCAGTGATAGGTTAGGGGAAGTTAGATAGCAAATGCAATCAACAGGCTGAATTAGGGGAGATTGGAAGCAAAGCAAAGCCAGGGAATAAGAGGTAAAGATGTGACGGTGAGAGAGAGGTATGAGATGAGAAACAAATGTAGAGAGGGTACAGACAAGAGCATATATTGTTGTGCCCATGGCCGTGGATAGCATATGCTGACAGTATAATTAGTATTTACTTATTTCTGTGTGTGTATTGGGGGTTAGTTAATTGTGGGCACATATCTGTATGTGTATACATAAATCAAAGCAGGCATTCTAGCTTCCAAATTCAAGTTTAAATTCAAGTTTAGTCATCTTTCTACCTACATGAAAAGAGCCAAACAAAACAGTGTTCCTCCAAGCCAAAGGTGAAAACTTATTACAAACAGCACGCAGCACATTGCACATTGTATGATTATAGTAACAGAAAACATGCAGTTACAAAAAATAACAATACAGCCCAAGTCCCTGAATGGCATCGCCTGAACAGTGATAGTGCTCGAGATGTTGTCCTGGTCCAGTTTGTTATTCCACTGAACACTGATGGGACAGGCCAGCCCCTAACCCAGCACATATTCCAGAGTGTCCGCATATCCCTCTGTTCTCTCCAACTTCCCCTTGTTGTCTCTTCTCCTGGGTGGCAGCAACAGTTGGCCCTATAGCCTGAGGGTATAGTCCTCACTACAACTGAGATAATGCAGCTCCCCTGCTGTCAGTTCCACCAATGAACTAGTGAACCAGACTTGCAGTATTCTATATTACCAATCTCCAACAGGGTTTTGCTATCACAACAAAATTACCCAAGACCATCAGTTTGTTGGACTGCACACAGCCTTGATACAACAACAGTACACAATAAAACACAGGACATAATAAGTCCAGCTCCATCGCTATCAGGCAACTTGCTGATAGGGTAGACCAGCAGTGTATGATTTCCTTGATAATAAGCAGTGTCTTGTGATAGTAAAAAAGACAAACAACAAAACAATTGCATCTTTTAGGTTGGACTCAGAGTGGATGTTGCCTCCGGGTACATGGACATCATACCAGAAATCACCTTGGTCATCCTTTACACACAGGTTACCTTGGTTATCAGCCACTTTGGTCTTCATTTACACAGAGAGTGGTGGGTGTGTAGAACATCCTGTGAAGAATGGTGGTAGATGCAAATACATCTGGGGCATTAAAAAAATTCTTAGATAGGCACATGGATGAGAGGAAAATAGGGGGCTATAAGGGAAGGAAGAGTTAAATCTTAAAATAGATTTAAAGGTTGGCATAAAAACGTGGGCCAAAGGGATTGTACTGTGCTGTAAAATTCTGTGGCCTGTTTTCTATCTTCCTTACCTTTGGACTAAGACTTGATCTGTCAAGTCTGATTGGTAGTTCCTGTGCAACATTACAGATAGGCATCTCTCACTCTTCTCTCTAGTGGAAGTAATAATCATCAACCCTAGAGGCTACCTAAGAAAATTTCTGACATTTAAATCAAAGAACACATCATAGTGAATAACCTGAAATATTATGATCCTTCCAGCTGGGATTTGCCAAACAAAAAAACTTGTAATCATTTAATTTATTTATTGATGATGGAGGAATGTGGAGCATAATCTGTTAAACCATGCAATTATTTAACTGGGTAGTGGTTTTACTTTACAAGCAATAGGTGCAGGTAAATTTAATATAAAGTAACTTGGGCTGTACCCACAGTAATCCAAACCTCACCACAAGAAATGTCCTCTGTTTGCAGCAGTGAGCTCCAGTGGAACTTTTCTGAAAATTGACTATCTATGAGATTTCCAAGGGACCTCTTCAGATGGAGTTTAATGAAGGTTGTGAAGTGTAGTGGAATGCAATAGAGTATATCTTGATTTTTGGTTTTGAAGAACTGATGTAGTTGCAAATGGTATTCTTCACAGAAATATACACAAATAAAACAGATTGGAAATCACAACCATAAACAAAAGAATTTATGCAGATATTGTAAATCCAGTGGCATAAATAAAATGTTGGAGGAACTCAGCACGTCAGGCAATATTTTTGGAGAAAAATAAACAGTCAAGAGTCATTTTGGGCATGACATCAATTGTTTTTATCCTTTCCATATATTATGCCTGATATACTGAGTTCCTCCAGCATTTTGTAGGTGTTAGATTGGAAATCACATTGCTTTAACACCTTTCATGAAATAAAAGGGTCCATTATAAATAGTGCAGTCTAGTTAAGACTTTCAGAAGTTAATTTTATTAATTATCTCCACTTTATTTGATAGGAGACAAAATCATGAAAAAGCAATCTTCAAATGAATTTCCATTCTATCTGGGTCAATAATGTTTTCCAGCAAAAGGATCATAAATTCCTCAGTGACTAACTCCTCAATCCCCTGTGAAAAAAACAGCCTTTTCTCAGATGATTTGAATTGGTATCTATGCGACTTCATCAGAAAAAAAATGCTTCTTCCAGCTTCATTTATTAATTCTCCAGGTACTTCTCTTCTAATCTGTTTCCAAAACCACACAGAAAATAAATGATAATCATGCTATGTAAAGAGCTGTCACTGATTTTAGTAATATTAATATTTTCTTCAAAGAAATGCTTACATTAAAATTTAACATATTACATACAACACCATATTTTCACTTAAGCCCTTCAAAAACATGCAAACTCAAACATGAGGAAATCTGCAGATGCTGGAAATTCAAGCAACACACACAAAATGCTGGTGGAACGCAGCAGGTCAGGCAGCATCTATAGGAAGAAGTACAGGTGACATTTCGGGTCGAGACCCTTCATCAGTCCTGATGATGGGTCTCGACCTGAAACGTCGACCATGCAAACTCAAGACTTTTTTTGAGTCTTGAATGTTGATTACTGCGATGGTGTAGGAGAGTAGATAAGATTTACAGTTTCCTATTAATCCTTTAGACTAACTCTACACAATTGGAAGGCTTGTTGAGTGGTGAAGAGCAACATTTTCTAAAAAGGTAGAAAAGTTAAGTGAGGCATAGCTATATTCTGTCATGAAGCAACATAGTCATGGACTTCAGATTCAGATTTATTATCACCGGCATGTGATATGAAATTTGTTAACTTAGCAGCAGCAGTTCAATACAACACATAGTATAGAAGAAGATAATAATAATAATAATAATAATAATAATAAATACATACATTACAGTATACGTATAGTGAATAGATTAAAAAATTATGCAAAAACTGAAATAAGATATGTATTAAAAAGTGAGGTCGTGTTCACAGGAACAATGTCCATTTAGCAATCAGCTAGCAGAGGGGAAGAAGCTGTTCCTGAATCGCTGAGTGTGTGTCTTCAGGCTTCTGTACCTCCTACCTGATGGTAACAGTGAGAAAAGGGCATGCCCTGGGTACTGGAGGTCCTTAATAATGGATGCTGCCTTTCTGAGACACCACTCCTTGCAGATGTCCTGCGTACTTTGTAGGCTAGTACACAAGGTGGAGTCGACTAAATTTACGACCCTCTTCTTTTGGTTCTGTGCAATAGCCCCCTCCAACCGCCATTCCAGACAGTGATGCAGCTTGTCAGAATGCTCTCCACAGTCCATCTATAGAAGTTTTTGAGTGTTTTCGTTGACATACCAAAGGCCCAGATTCTGTAACTTCTCAATCAGAATTGTGGGGATGATGGTGTTAACTGCTATAGTCAATGAACAGCATCCTGACGTAAGTGTTTGTATTGTCTAGGTGGTCTCAGTCCGTCTGAAGAGCCATTGAGATTGCATCTGCCGTTGACCTATTGTGGAGATAGGCAAATTGAAGTGGGTCCAGGTCCTTGCAGAGGCAGGAGTTCAGTCTAGTCATGACCATCCTCTCAAAACATTTCATCACTGTAGATGTGAGTGTTACTGGGCGATAGTTATTAAGGCAGCTCATATTATTCTTCTTAGGCACTGGTATAATTGTTGCCTTTTTGAAGCAAGTGGGAACTTCCACCCATAGCAGTGACTGGTTGAAAATGTCCTGGTTGGTTAGAATCATGGTTCATATGCCATCACATAAAATTGAGATGGATTTCTGTGGGCAGTCAGATTTGGGAAGCAAATCCTGATGAAGGGTCTTAGCCTAAAGTATCAATTGCTTATTCCTTTCCATAGATTCTGCCTGACCTGCTGAATTCCTCCAGCATTTTGGATGCATAACTCTAGACTTCTAGCATCTGCAGAATCTCTGAAGTTTCAGGCTTGGGAAGACTGCTCTCCAGTTCCTCCTGATTTATGACTCAAAGCCTGTTGGGAGGTTCTAAAATGCAATGCAAGGTTGTTTGATACTGCTCCCTGCAATTCTCTTAGAGTTATTGTGTGCTGAAGATCACGTTCACTCTGCCCATAAATGGATGAAATCTATATAGCGAGTGGGGAGCCGTTCTTTGGCCATTGGGAAAAGGAGGGTAAGGAGGACTCTGGTGATGACTCATGCTCTGATCTTAAGACTCCTCTGTAGTTATACAGTTGTGCATCTACTTTCTCAATAATTATCAAAAATATGGCTTTCCTATGATGGTACAGCTTAACATACTTTCTCCAGATACAGAAAATGAGGTTGAGAATTTTGACTGAAGCTCTTCAGTGTCAAAGATTAGATCTTCAGTGAAGATAAACCTGCTGTGGTAATCTGAAGATTTTAGTTGGCACGTGGTAACTTGCTCACTTGTTCAATTAACCAGCAACTCCAGCAATAAATTTCACATAGCTCAGGGTCTACTGTGCAACAAAGATCACTGCCTTTCTCACATGCTCAAAAGACCTGGACCAACAACAGCAATCATCTCAAAGCACTCGAGAGACATTAACACTGCCTCTGCAGAATTCTGCAAATCTATTGACAGGAACAATGAACCAAAGTCAACATCCTCTCCCAGGCCTATATTCTCAGCATTAAGTCATAATCACATCTTCTCAGCTATGTTAGATAGCAAGACCATAAAACCACAAGACATAGGAGCAGAATTAGCCCATTGAGTCAGCTTCGCCATTCCATCATCGCTGATCCTGGATCCTAGTCAATTCCATATATCTGCCTTCTCACCATATCCTTTGATGCCGTGACTGATCAGGAAACTATCAACTTCCACCTTAAATATACACCCAGTCTTGGGCTCCATCGCAGTCTCTGGCAGAATATTCTACAGGTTCTCACTCTCTGGCTAAAAAAAAATTCCTCCTTAGATATTTTCTAAAAGTTTGTCCCTCAGTTTTGAGGCTGTGTCCTGTAGTCCTGGATATACCCACCATATGAAGCATCCTCTCCACATCCACCCTATCTAGTGTATTCAACATTCGGTAGATTTCAATAAGATCCTGCCCTGCATTCTTGTAAATTCCAGTGAGTACAGGCCAAAAGCTGCCAAATACTTCTCATACGTTAACCCATTTATTCCTGGAATCATCCTTGTGTGCCTCCTCTGGACTCTCTCCAGTGACAACACATCCATTCTGAGGGATGGGGCCCAAAACTGTTGACAATATTACAAGCATGGCATGACTAGTGTCTTATAAAGCCTCAGTGTTATCTCCATGCTCTAAATATTCTGTTTTCCTTGAAATAATTGCCAACATTGCATTTGCCTTCTCTACCACAGACTCAAACTGTAAATTCACCTTCTAGGAATATTGCACGAGGACTTCCAAGACTCTGAATCTGTGATATTTGAACCTTCTTCCCATTTAGATAATAGCTCGCACTATTGTTCTTTTTAGCAAAATGCATTATCATAAATTTCTCAATACTGTATTCCACCTGTCAGTTTTTTGCCAATTTTTCCAATTCATTTAAGTCCAGCTGCAAACACATTGCTTCCTCAGCTCTAACTATTCCTCCACCTCCCTTTGTATCATCCGCAAACTTTGCCACAAAGCCTTCAATTTCATTATCCAAATCATTGACAACCATGTGAAAAGTAGCAGTTCCATAACTAATCCCTGAGGAATACCACTGTTCACTGGCAGCCAACCAGAAAAGACCCCTTATATCCCCACTTGCTGTCTCCTGCTTGTCAGCCACTCCCCTATCCATGCCAGTATCCTTCCTGTAACGCCTTAGGATTTCATCCTATTAAGCACCCTCAAAGTGTGGCACCTTATCGAATGCCTTCTAACAGTTCAAGTAAATAACATCCACTGCCTCTCCTTTGTCCATTCCGCTTGTTACTTCCTCCAAGAAATCCAACAGATTTGTCACACAAGATTTCTCTTGACAGAAACCATACTGACTTTGACTTTGTCTCCCAGTACACCAAAACTTTATCCTTAATAGTAGACTCCAAACTTTCCCAAACACTGAGGGTAGGCTAACTGGTCTATAATTTCCTTTCTTAAAGAGTGGACTGACACTTGCAATCTACCAGTCCTCTGGGACCAAGCCAGAGTCAAGTGATTCTTGAAAAATCATGACCATTATTAACACCAGCATTATTTTCCAGTGGTCCATTATTAATTATCACCAACCTTTTACTCTTCATATAACTGAAAAAACTTTAAGTATCCTGCTTCATATTGTTGGCTAGTTTGCCCTCATATTTTATCTTCTCGCTTCTTATAGCTTTTTGAATTGAATCAAATTGATTTTATTTATTACATCCTTCACATACATATGGAGTAAAAATCTTTACCTTATGTCTCCATCTGAATGTGCAATGTGCATTTTGTAGTAATCTTTCTGATGGCCTGTTGGAAGAAGCTCTTCTGGACTTGTTGGTCCTGGCTTTAATGCTGCGGTACCATTTCCCAGTTGGTAGCAGCTGGAATAGTTTGTGGTTGGGATGATTTGGGTCCCCAATGATCCTTTGGGCCCTTTTTACCCACTGGTCACAGTAAACTTCCTGAATAGTGGGAAGTTCACATCTGCAGATGCACTGGGCTATCTGCAGCATCCTGTGATTGAAGGAAGTACAGTTCCCATACCAGCCAATGATGCAGCCAGTCAAAATGCTCTCAATTGTGCCCCAGTAGAACGACTTTATCACTTGGGGACTCACGCTAAACTTCTTCAACCGTCTGAGTTGAAAGAGGCGTTGCGCTTTTTCTCATCACACAGCCGATATGTACAGACCATGTGAGATCCTCGTGATGTATATACATAGGAACTTAAAGCTGTTCACTCTCTCAACCCCAGATCCATTGATGTCAATAGGGTTTAGCCTGTCTCCATTCCTCCTGTAGTACACAACCAGCTCCTTTGTTTTGGCAATATTGAAGGGGAAGTTGTTTTCTTGACACCTTTGTGTTATGCTGATGACTCCTTCTCTGTAGGCTGCCTCCTTATTATTTGAAATAAGGCCAATTAATGTAGTATCATCAGCAAATTTAAAAAGCAGATTGGAGTTGTGGGTGGCGACACAGTCATGGGTATACAAATAGTAAAGGAGGGGGCTTAGGACAAAGCCCTGAGGGGTACCTGTGTTGAGGGTCAGAGGGGAAGAGCCCACCCTTACCACCTGCGGGAGATTTGACAGGATGTCCAGGATCCAGCTGCACAAGGCAGGGTGAAGTCCAAGGTATATGAGCTTCTTGTCAAGCCTCGAGGGAATTATGGTGTTGAATGCTGAACTATAGTCCAAGAGCAGCATTTTCATATGAACATTTTGTTGGATTTTAGTTGCCTTTTGTTGGATTTTAAAAGCTTCCCTGCCATCCAACTTCCCATTCACTTTTACTACCTTATATACACTTTCCTTGACTTTTATGTAGTCCTTAACTTCCCTTGTCAACCACGGTTGCCTAGGCGGGTCATTTGAGAACAACTTCTTCTGTGGGACAAATCTATCCTGTGCCTTGCAGACCCTCTCCAGAAACATTGGCCATCTCTTCTCTGCTGTCAACCCTACCCGTATCCTCCTCCAATCCAGCTGGGCAAGCTGATCTTTCATGAATCTGTCATTCCATTTATTCCATTATGATACTGATGCTTGCGACTTAACTTTCTCCCTGTCAAATTGCAGTATGAATTTAATCATATTTTGATCATAGCCTCCTAAGAGTTCATTTACATTAAGCCTCCTGATCTGTGTTATTACACAACACCCAATCTAAGATAGACATTCCCCGAATAGGCTTAAGCACAAGCTGCTCTAAAAAGCCATCTCATAAGCATTCAACTAATTCCCCCTCTTGCGATCTGATACCAACCTGATTTTCCCAATCCCTTTGTATATTGAAGTTCCCCATTGCAATTGTGACATTACCCTTATTACATGCTCTTTTCCAGGTCTCTTTGCAACCTCAACCTCACATCTTGGCTACTATTACCTGTGGCAATCAAACTTTACAACTTCTCCCTCGGAGTGTCAGACACCCTGAGCCAATAGGCTGGTCCTGGACTTATTTCCACTTGGCATGATTAACTTATTATTATTTAATTATTTATGGTTTTATATTGCTATATTTCTTCACTATTCTTGGTTGGTGCGGCTGTAACGAAACCCAATTTCCCTCGGGATCAGTAAAGTATGTCTGTCTATTTGGCAGCTGATATATAATCCCTATAATGTTTTTTTTATCCTTGAGGTTTCTTAACTCCACTCGCAAAGATTTAATATTCTCTGACCTTATATCACCTCTGTCTAAAGATGTAATTCCATCTCTTACCAACAGAATCCCACCACAGGCTGTGCCATGCTGCCTGTCCTTTTGATACAAATTATATCCTTTGATGTCAAGCTGCCTACCATGGCCTTCTTTCAGCCATCGCTCAGTGGTGCTCACCATCTCACACCGACCAATCTGTAACAGCATCATGAGATCATCCACCTTATTCCAAATGCTACACGTATTTAAATACAGCACCTTCAGTCCTGCACTGACCCAGAAATCTGAATTCCTGCTCCCTGCTCCAATTCTTCAACCACTCATTTAGCTGCCACCTCATTCTGTTCCTATCCTCACTGTCGCGTGGCACAGGCAGCAATCCTGTGATTACTGTCCTTGAGGTTCTGCTTCTCAGCTTACTTCCTGAATCCCTGTATTCTGTTTTCAGGACCTCCTCCCTTTTTCTATCTATGCTGTTGGTACCAATATGTTCTACAACATCTGGCTGCTTACCCTCCCTTGTGAGGATATTGAGGACGGATTCAGAAACATCGCAGATAGCCCTGGAAGGCTAACTACCATCAGTGTTTCCTTTCTGCATATACAGAATTACCTATCTGTCCCTCTAACTATAGAGTCCCCTATTACTATTGCCATCCTCTTCAGTTCCCTACTCTTCTGAGCCACAGAGCCAGACTCAGTGCCAGAGGCACAGTCGTATTTGCTTCCCCAGACTGGTCGTCACCCTCAACAGTACTCAAAATGGGGTACTTATTGTTGAGCAGAATGGCCACAGTGGCACTCTCTACAATCTGATGTTCTCCCTTCTCTCTCCTTACCGTCACCCATTTATTTGTCTCCTGTAGGTTTGGGGTGACCACCTTTCTGTAGCTCCTGTCTATCACCTCTTCACTTTTCTTAACAAACCAAAAGTCATTGACCTGCAGCTCCAGTTCCCTAACACGGTCTCTAAGGAGCTGCAGCTCAGTGCACCTGGTGCAGATGTGGCCATTGGGAAGGCTGGTGGTCTCCTGAAATCCCACATCTGACACCCGAAATAGAATACCCGCCCTGCAAACACACCCCTTATTCTCTTAAGAGTTAATTCAGAAAAAAAGGAATAAGTAATCAGGAATAAACTTATCAACTTACCTTGCCTCCACCTGATATCGCCGAAGCCTTGTTAAGTTAAAGCCTTCCTACTCTGACACAGTCTACTCCGACGAGACCTCTCCCATGATGACCACTCTGCTAGGTGGTACCCATCTTTGTAGAGACTGGGTTTTTAAAGCTCTTCACCAGACCTGTGCAGGAATGCTTCTGTTGCATCTGTGCAGTACTCCAATCAAAGATCCATGAACCAGTCCTCATCAGGTTAGTATCTTTAAATTCCTTGTGTTATCATTTTGGAGTACCTGTCCTGGGTCCTGTACATAAGTATAATTACAAAGAAACCTCTAATTCCTTAGGATTTTGTGAAGATTTGGCATGACATCTAAAACTTAACATGCTTCAATAGATATGTCATGGGGAGTATACCAACTGACTGCATCACAGTCTGGTATGGAAACATCAATGCCCTTGAATGGAAAATCCTACAAAAAGTAGTGGCTATGGCCCAGTCCAACATTGATAAAGCCTCCCAACCACTGAGGACATCTACATGAAGCATTGTTTCAGGAAAGCAGCATCAATCATCAGGAACCCCTAGCACCCAGGCCATGCTCTCCTCTTGCTGCTGCTATCAGGAAGAAGGTACAGGAGCCTCAGGCCACACAGCAGCAGATTCTGGAACAGAATACTACCTCTCAACTCTCAGTCTCTTGAAATAAAGGGGTTAGCTTCACAGCTTTCGTGGCATTGTTGGCCAGAACAAACTACTTTCTACAAATCGGTAAGTGGGAGTGAGGCAAGGAGGATGGAAACAGGCAACGCAAAAATCCTTGAAAATCATGTGATGGCAAGAATGGAGACAACCATTTTGTGAGACTGTCCTCTCAGCTGTCATATAGTAAACTGTCTGGTGAAGTGATTCTAACTCCTGGATAACTTAATTGGAGCAGTTGAATGTGGTGATGATCTGCCAAACCTGAGACAATTCCCATCATGCATTTTATCCACTCTGAATAAAAAGTTAGCATGTAAATAAATATCACAAATGAGAAAATCAGTAGATGCTAGAAATCTGAACAACACACACAAAATGCTGGAGGAACTCAGCAGACCAGGCAGCATCTATGGATAAAAGTACAGTAGATCTTTCGGGCCGAAACCCTTCAGTAGGACTGGAGCAAAAAAGCTGATTAGTAGTGTTACGAACGTGCCACAACTCTGAGGTGCCGAAGGGTACAAAGTAGCCCCCTCCTTTTTGAGAATCGCAAGATCGCTATTAATTCGGGTCTGGGACCCAGGAAATGAGAGAGAGACACGCAGAATCCACAAGGGTTTGCAATGTGTGCAAGGCGGAACCATTGATAATGGCCATTGTTCCTTGGAGACGGAATTGTGTATTGAGTACTGTACTATTCATTGAAGCCCTCAGGGAATGACCAGAGTGGACTGGTTGAGGGATGGCATCATCCCAACCTGATTGACATCTGAGACCCCGTGAGTAAGGATAAAAGAGGGTCTGGGGAACAACCCCTTTAGACGCACCAGGAGAAACGCTAGAAATCCCGTGACAGCATTTGGTAGCGACAGCCGGTGGGAGGCTCGTGTGCGTCCTTTCCCTTTGCCGGGATTGGGGCCTTACCACGGAAGAACGGCTTTAGCTAAAGGAGAAACCAACACCAACGAAATTTCGAAGGATCAACATCATAAAAAGGAAAAGCTGGCAAGTTTATAAAATCTGTCTCTCTCCAACCAAAAAGCTACAGCCTGAATGAACTGAGTGACTTTTATATTTCCTTCGGACAATACATTATCCCCTAGACAACGATAGAGCTTATTTCTTATTGATTATTATCATACCCGCACTTTTAGATCTAGTATTGACGACATATAGTATCTGTATGTTTGCATTGATATTATTTTTGTGTATTTTTACCAATAAATACTGTTAAAATAGTACCGTCAGACTTCAACGGACCTCTCTATCTTTGCTGGTAAGTTACCCAGTTACGGGGTTTGTAACAGTAGAATTAAAGGGGGGGTGAGGGTAGAGAGAAACACCAGGTGATAGGTGCAACCTGGAGGGGGCAAGATGAGGTAAAGACCTGGGAAGTTGATTGGTGAAAGACACAGAAGGCCATGGAAGAAAGGTAAAAGGGAGAAGGAGCAGCAGAAGGAGGCGATGGGTGGGCAAGGAGATAAGGTAAGAGAAGGAAAAGTGGATGGGAAATGGAAAGTAGAGGGGTCTAAGGGATATTACCAGAAGCTTGAAAAATTGCTGTTCATGCCATCAAGTTGGAGGCTACCCAAACGGAATATAAGGTGTTGTTCCTCCAACCTGAGTGTGGTCTTATCATGACAATGGAGGAGATGCTTAATGTCACCAAAACCAAGGAGATGATCGTCGATTTCAGGCGGTCTCAGCCTGAGCACACACCCCTCAGCATCAGCGGCTCCACAGTGGAGAGAGTGGAAAACATCAAGTTCCTTGGGGTGCAGATCTCGGACAATGTCACCTGGTCCAGGAACACCACTGGGATTGTGAAACGAGCCCAGCAGAGATTGCACTTTCTGAGGAAGCTTAAACAAGCATCACTCCCCACTAACATCTTAACTACATTCTACAGAGGTGTGGTTGAGAGTGTGCTGACCTTTTGCATCACAACCTGGTACTCCAGCTGCAGTGCTGCTGACAAAAAAGCCTTGCAGAGGGTGGTTAGGGGAGCAGAGAAGGTTATTGGGGTCTCCCTACCTTCTGTCCAAGACCTCTTTCAGAGTCGATGCCTCCAGAAGACACGGTACATCATTAAAGACCCCTCACATCCTCTCCATGAACTGTTTGTTCTTCTGCCATCAGGTAAACATTACAGGAGCATCAAAACAAAAACCACAAGGCTACTAAACAGCTTCCTCCCACAGACAGTCAGACTGCTAAATAGCTGGTCTACCTGACTCTGCTTTGGACACTTTTAACTTGCATTGGACACTTATAACTTATAACTGACATGTGGCTGTTGTGTTTTACTATTTATTGTTGTGTTTATTATTTCGTGTTGCGTTTGTTATGCTATGATTGCACTGCTCCTGGGAAACGATGTCTCATTTTGCCCTGCAGAGTTGATGTACGGTTAGAATAACAATAAAGTTTTTGAATCTTGAATCTTGACTATGGATGGACGTATCAGAATGGGAATAGGAAGTGGAATTAAAATGGGTGGCCACTGGGAGATCCCACTTGTTCTGATGGACAGAGCATTGATGCTCGGCGAAGCGGTCTCCTAATCTATGTAGGGTCTCACCGATGTTCAGGAGGCCACACTGGGAGGACTGAACACAGTAAGTGACCACAACAGACTCACGGGTGAAGTTTTGCCTCACCTGGAAGGACTGTTTAGGGCCCTGGATGCTAGTGAGGGAGGAAGTGTAGGGGCAGGTGTAGCACTTGTTCCGCTTGCAAGGATGAGTGCCAGGAGGGAGATCAGTGGGGAGGGATGAATGGACAAGGAAGTCGTTTAGGGAACAATCCCTACAGAAAGCAGAAATTGGGGAGGAGGAAACAATGTGCTTAGTGGTGGTATCCCTTTGGAGATGACGAAAGTTTTGGAGAATTATACACTGTCCATCAAGATCACAGAAAGCTAAATGAGAAAAATAAGCTATAGTTTTGATGAAGTCGTTCCTTGAACCAGTACAATTAACACAAATCTGCAGATATGATCTTCAGCACTGTTAGTTTCAACTAACTTAAAAGAACAAGAAAACTTGAGGATGATTCTCTCACTTGCGTGTTTTTGTTTTCTTTTCTAGCCACGCATTTATGTATGGAAACTTAATTCCAAATTACGTTTTTTAAAAAGGATCATTTATAGCATTTAGAACATCTGTGTTGTTCTCTATTTTAACAATTTAAATGTACTCAGTCCCAAAAGATTTGTTCAATCCCTATATTTGAACCAAAATTTGGATTGATTTGTTTACTGGGACAAGAACAATATTGTAAATTTAATGGTTATTCGTTCCGGTGTCATTGACTGAATGGTCTGCTTTGTTTTTCAATGAGACTATGACAGGATATTGAAGATGGTATCAATTTGAGCGAATTTCGTGATAGATTTGGCTTAGAATCAATGAACTAACTTAATTATGAATATATATTTGGGAGAAATGATAAAAAATAGTAGCTTGAAAAATAAGTAAAGTAAGGCAGTACATAAATCTATGATCCCAGTGGTGATAACTTTGTTGCTTATTAATTTTGAAGACATCTATACACTTAATCTCACATATCAGGTTTGTGCTCCAAATGCATCAATTGAATATGAGAATTTGGCTCTCTGGGATAAAGCTAAAATTATTTGAAGTAATTTAACTAATATATGATTGCATTTTATTTAATGGATTATCTAAGATACAAGCTAGAGCCCAAGAGAAAGGATAGTTTAAATTTGAAAGCAAAATAACTAAGCACTAAAGAGGATAAATAAATCCAGGTTATGAAGCTGACCTCTGAAATTCTCCTGCAGGAATTGTTGTCTCCAAACCTGCTAATGAAGCTACATTTAGAGTAATTGAAAACCACAGCACTGAAACAGGCCCTTCGATCCATCAAGTCCATGCTAAACCATTTAAGTTGCCCAATGCCATCTGCAGAAATGTGGTTTTTCAGAAGAATAATGAAACTATTGTTGAAAGACAGAGTAACAAATAAGGAAGTGTTGCCAAAAGCTGGAGTAAGAAAGAGCTGATTTCATCGATCAGGAAAGGGCAGCTGGAATCTCTGAGACAAGTACTGAGAAAAGAGAAGCTCAAACGTCTTGCAGTCATGGGAAAAACTTATAGAAGAAGAAGTCGACATTAACAGAGGATGACATCATGAGTTAGGTCAAGGCTAGACAGGCAAAAATTTGAAGAGGTTATTAGAACTTCTCAGATTAAAGACAGATGAAAGACCACGATTGTCCATGTCATATCATAATGAGGATGATGGTAGAAACATAGAAAACCTACAGCACAATTCAGGCCCTTCAGCGCATAATGCTATGCCAAACATGTACTTACTTTAGAAATTACCTAGGGTTACCCATAGCCCTCTATTTTTCAAAGCTCCATGTACCTCTCCAGGAGCGCCTTAAAAGACCCTATTGTATCCGCCTCCACCACAGCCGCTGGCAGCCCATTCCACACATTCACCACTCTCTCCATAAATAACACCACTGACATCCCCTCTGTACCTATTTCCAAGTACCTTAACACTGTGCCCTCTCATGTTAGCCATTTCAGCCCTGGGAAAAAGCCTCTGACTATCCACACGATCAATGCCTCTCATCATCTTCTACATGTCTATCAGGTCACCTCTCATCTTTCGGGGCTCAACTGAGAAAAGGACAAGTTCAATCAACCTATTCTCATAAGACATACTCCCCAATCCAGGCAACATCCTTGTAAATCTCCATTGCACCCTTTCTATAATTTCCACATCCTTCCTCAAGTGAGGGGACCAGAACTGAGCATAGTACTCCAAGTGGAGTCTGACCAGGGTCTGATATAGCTGTAGCATTACCTCTTTGCTCTTGAACTCGGTCCCTCTGTTGATGAAGGCCAATGCACTATATGCCTTTTTAACCACACAGTCAACCTGCGCAGCAGCTTTGAGTGTCCTATGGACACGGACTCCAAGATCCCTCTGTTCCTCCACGCTACCAAGAGTCTTACCATTAATATCATATTCTGCCATCACATTTGACTTAACAAAATGAACCACCTGACACTTTTCTGAGTTGAACTCCATCTGCCATTTCTCAGCCCAGTTTTGCATACAATCGATGTCCCGTTGTAAACTCTGACAGCCCTCCACACCATCCACAATACCCCTAACCTTTGTGTCATCAGCAAATTTACTAACCCATCCCTCCACTTCCTCATCCAGGTCATTTATAAAAATCACGAACAGAAGAGTTCCCAGAACAGATCCCTGAGGCACACCACTGGTGACCAATCTCCATGCAGAATATGACCCATCTACAATTACTCTTTGCCTTCTGTGGGCAAACCAGTTCTAAATCCACAAAGCAATGTCCCCTTGGATCCCATGCCTCCTTTCTTTCTCAATAAGCCTTGCATGGGGTACCTTATCAAATGCCTTGCTGAGATCCGTATACACGACATCTACTGCTCTACCTTTATCAATGTGTTTAGTCACATCATCAAAAAATTCAAACACGACCTGCCTTTGACAAAGCCATGCTCACTATTCCGAATCATATTATGCGTCTCCAAATGTTCATAAACCCTGCCTCTCAGGATCTTCTCCATCAACTTACCAACCAGTGAATTAAGACATACTGGTCTATAATTTTCTGGGCCATCTCTACTCCCTTTCTTGAATAAGGGAACAACATCTTCAACCCTCCAATCCTCTGGAACCTCTCCCCTCTCATTGATGATGCAAAGATCATCGCCAGAGGTTCAGCAATCTCCTCCCTCACCTCGCACAGTAGCCTGGGGTATATCTTGTCTGGTTCCGGTGACTTATCCAACTTGATGCTTTCCAAAAGCTCCAGCACATCTTCTTTCTTAATGCCTATATGCTCAAGTTTTTCAGTCCACTGTAGTTATCCCTACAAATGCCAAGATCCTTTTCCATAGTGAATATTGAAGCAAAGTATTCATTAAGTACCTCTGCTATCTCTTCTAGTTCCATAAACACTTTTCCACTGTCACACTTCATTGGTCCTATTCTCTCACATCTTATCCTCTTGTTCTTCACATACTTGTAGAATGCATTGGGTTTTCCTTAATCATGCTCATCATGGCCTTCTCATGGCCCCTTCTGGCTTTCCTAATTTCATTCTTAAGCTCCCTTCCTACTAGCCTTATAATTTTCAAGATCTCTATCATTGCTTATTTTTTTGAACTTTTTGTAAGCTTTTGTTTTCTTCTTGACTAGATTTTCAACAGTCTTTGCACACCATGGCTCTTGTACCCTATTATCCTTTCCCTGTCTCATTGGAACTTACCTATGCAGAACCCCACACAAATATCCCCTGAACATTTGCCACATTTCTTCCATACATTTCCCTGAGAACATCTGTTTCCAATTTATGCTTCCAAGTTCCTGCCCGATAGCCTCATTATTTCCCTATACTCAAATTAACCACTTTCCTAACTTGTCTGTTCCTATCCCTCTCCAATGCTATGGTAAAAGAGATAGAATTATGATCATTATCTCCAAAATGCTCTCCCACTGAGAGACCTGACACCTGACCAGATTCATTTCCCTATACCAGATCAAGTACAGCCTCTCCTCTCGTATGCTTATCAACATATTGTGTCCGGAAACCTTCCTGAACACACCTAACAAACTTCACTCCATCTAAACCTCTTGCTCTAGGGAGATGCCAATCAATATTAGGGAAAAATCTCCCACCACAACAACTCTGTTATTATTGCATCTTTCCAAAATCTGTCTCCCTATCTGCTCCTCGATGTCCATGTTACTATTGGGTGGTCTATTAAAAAAACACCCAGTAGAGTTATTGACCCCTTCCTATTCCTAACTTCTACCCACAGAGACTCAGTAGACAAACCCTGCATGACTTCCATGATGATGGGTCTTGTGAACCAGAATGCGGACTTCAAGCCTCCATACCCCTCCCATCCATGTTCTGATCCAGACTTCTATTGAACTTTGAAATCAAAATTGAATCCACCACCAGCTCGTTACACACCCTCACATTCTCTGAGTGAAAAAGTTTTCCCTCATGTTCCCCTTAAACTTTTCACATTTTGCCAGTAATCCATGACCTCTAGTTGTAGCTCGACCAAACTCAGCTGAAGAAGCCTGCTTGCATTTACTCTATATAAACACCTCATAATTTTGTATACCTCTATTAAATCACCTCCCAATCTTCTATGTTCTAGGGAATAAAGTTCTAATCTAAGCACTCAGGTGCTCCAGTTCCATAAAAACACCTTTGTAAATTTTCTCTGTGCTCTTTCAACCTTACTTATTTCTTATCTGTAGGTAGGTGACAAAATTTGCATACAATAATCCAAATTAGGCTTCACCATCATCTTGTACAACTTCAACATCACATCCCATCTCCTGTACTCAAAACTTTTATTTATGGAGGCGCACGTGCCAAAAGTTTCCTTAATGAACCTATCTATCTGCGACACTGCTTTCAATGAATTATGAACCTGTATTGTCAGATTCCTTTGTTCTACCATGATCCTCTGTGCCCAACCTATCACAGTGTTAGTCCTATCCTGCTTGGCCCTTCAAAAGTGTAACGCCTCACATTTGTCTATATTAATTTCCATTTTCAGACATTTTCAGCCCATTTTTTCTAGCTGGTCTAGATCCCGCTGAAAGTTTTGATAGTCTTCCTTGCTGTCCACTATACTCCCAATGTTGTTGTCATCTGCAAATTTGATGATCCCAATAACAACATTATTATGCAGAATATTGATATAGATGACAAACAACAATGGACCCAGCATTAATCCCTGGGCACTTCACGAGTCACAGGCCTCCAGTCAGAGAGGCAACCATCTCCTACCACTCTCTGGCTTCTCCTACAAATCCAATGTCTAATCCAATTTATTACATCAATTTGAATGCCAAGTGGTTGAACCTTCTTGATCCACCTCCCATGCGGGACTTTATCAACTGCCTTTGCTAAGGTCCATGTTGACAACATTCACTGCCTTGCTTTCATCAGTTTTCCTGATAACATCCTCAAAAAGTTCTATAAGATTGGTTAGACATGACTAATAATGTACAAAGCCATGATGACTCTATGCAATCAATCCCCGTCCATTCAAATACTTATATATCCAATTCCTTAGAATATCTTCCAATAACTTTCCCAATTCTGATGTCAGGCTCACTGGCCTATAATTTCCTGGTTTATTCTTAGAGTCTTAAACTGTGGAACATGATTGGGTATCCTTCAATCTTCTAGTACCTCATGTGCTGCTAAGGATGATTTAAATATCTCTACTATGGCCCCTATAATTTCTGCACTTGCCTCCCACAAGGTCCAAGGAAGCACCTTGGCCTGCCCAGGGGATTTGTCCACCCTGATGTGCCTCAGACATGTCATCATATCTGGACAACTTTGCAGGACGTTTCAAAGGGTTATTGTAATTAAGTATAAAGGAACCCAAGTGAAGACAGAGGTAAAAAGCTTTCTGCAGAGCAGAACTAAAAATACTCTAGTTCATGCAGATGTCTAACTGGCAATTTTAAGAAAATTGCCTGTTAGCCATGTTGCATGTGGCAGTGTCTTATGGACATTTGCAGTGGTGCTCTGCATCATGGAAGATTAGAACCTACTGGAGGTACCTAGATTTATGATTGAGTTAAGAGGCAGAGGATACTATCAGATTTCTAATAAAAGGTCATCAGTCTAAAAGATGAGCTCTACCTACAACTATTCACTGGTCTTCAGAATATTTCCAGCATTTTCTATTTCCATTTCTGATGGAAAGGTAGCTTTTCTAAAATTAATCATATATGATTAGCTTTGCTTACTTCTTCATTAGAGTGTCTTAGTGATTCTGTAAATTTAACTCTGGCTAGCATTGCTGCTTAAATGTTATTTAAAAAAATAGATTCTAATATCAAAAGGACAGGACCTCCAGGGTTGTAATGTCAAGATTGATATCCATGCCACATGCTAGTGAAGACAGAAATAGTAATATCATACAGTGTAACAAGTGGCTAAGTAGTTGGTGTAGGAGGGAGGGCTTCAGATTTTTGGATCGGTGGCCTCAATTTTGGAAGATGAGACCTGTGCAGAAGAGACTGTTTGCTCCTAATATCCTAGTGGGAATGTTTGCTGCTACTTCACAAGGGGTGTGTGGGGAGAGGTGAATTTAACTAGAGCTGCAAGGGGATAGAAACCAGAATGACAGAGCAGATAGTAGACTGGTTGTAGAGACAGATGTCATTAAGGCCTCAGTCAAATTCAGGAAGCAAAATGTTTTGCATGGAGCAACTTGCATTCTGAGTTGCATATATTTCAATGCAAGATGTATAGTAGGAAAGGCAGATGAGCTCAGGAAATGGATCAACACATGGAATTATGATATTGTAGTCTCTAGTGAAACTTGGTTGCAGGAGGGGCAAGGCTAGCAGCTCAATATTGTATTAGACGTGATAGAGTGGGAGAGATTAAAGGGGAGAGGTGTGGGGTTACTAGTCAGGGAAAATGTCATGGCACTGCTCAGTCAGGACAGACTGGAGAACTTGTCTAGAGAGGTGTTATGGGGGGAACTGAGCAATAAGAAAGGTATGAACACATTAATAAGGCTATATTATAGACCACCTAACAGTCCGTGGGATTTAGAAGAACAAATTTGTAGAGAGATCGTAGACTGTTGCAAGAACCATAAGATTGTGATAGTAGGTGATTACCACATATTGACGGGAACTCCCATATTGTAAAAGGAGTAAGTGGGACAGAGTTAGTCAAATGCATTCAGGAAAGTTTCTTTAATCAGTACATAGAAGTTCCAATGAGAGAATGTGCAATACTTGGTCTCCTCCTCGGGAATGAGATAGGGCAGGTAACAGAATTTTGCGTAGGGGAACACATTGCATCTAGTGATCTTATTGCCATCACTTTCAAGGTAAATATGGAAAAGAAAAGGTCTGGTCCATGACTTGAGATTCTAAACTAGAGAAAGGCCAATTTTGATGATATCAGAAGAGATCTGACAAGTCTGGATTTGAGAATGCTGTCTTCTGGCAAGTGTGTACTTAGTAAGTGTGAGACTTCCAAAAATAAAATTTTGTAAGTACCATGCTTGTATGTGTTGGCCAGAATGAAAGACAAGGATAACATTTTGAGGGAACCTTGGCTTTGGAAAGATATTGAGACCCTGGATAAGGAAAAAGGAGGTGCATAGCAGGTATAGGTAGGGAGGAACAAATGAGGCACTTATGGAGTATAAGAAATTCAAGAGAATACTTAAGAAAGAAATCAGTAGGACTAAAAGAAGGCATAAGGTTGCTCTTGCAGACAAGGTGAAGGAGAAACCTAAGGACTTCACAGATGTTAAGAACAAAAGGATTGTAAGAGACAAAATTGGTTCTCTAGAAATTCAGAATGATAAAGTGTGTATGGAACCAAAGATATAGGGCAGATCTTAAATTGATTTTTTGCATCTGTAGTTACTCTAGAGAAATACATAGTGACTATAGAATTGAGGCAAAGCAACAGCAAGGTCATGGTCTCTATACAGACTACAAAGGAGAAGGTACTTACTGTCTTGAGGCAAATTGAGTGGATCAATCCCCAGGGATTGACAAGGTGTGCCTTCGGACTTTGTGGGAGGCAAGTGCAGAAATTGCAGGAGCCAGAGCAGAGATATTTAAATCATCTTTAGCGACAGGTAAGATACCAGAAGACTGGAGGATAGCTAATACAGATAGCTAAGAAAGGCTCTAAATCTAAACCAGAAAATTATAGGTTGGTGAAGCTGACATCAGTAGTGGGAAGTTATTGGAAATTATTCTAAGGGACTGGATATACAAGTGTTTGGATGGAAATGGATTGATTAGGGATAGTCAGCATGGCTTTGTGCATGGTAGTTCATGTCTAGCCAATCTAATAGAATTTTTCTAAAAGGTTACTTGGTAGCTTGATGAAGACAAGGTAGTGGATGTTCTCAACATGGACTTCAGCAAAGCATTTCACAAAATCCCACATGGGAGGTTGGTCAGGTAGGTTCGGTCATTTGGAATGCAGGATGATATAGTGAATTGGGTTAGACATACAGAGAAGCCAGAGGGCGGTAGTAGATGGTTGCTTCCCTGACTGGAGGCCTCTGACTAGTGGAGCACCGCAGGAATTGGTGCTGGATCCAGTGCTGTTTGTCATCCATATCAATGATCTCAATGATAATGTGGTTAACCGGATCAGCAAATTTGCGGATGACACCAAGATTGGGAGAGTAGTGGACAGCAAAGAAGAATAACTGAGTTTGCCGTGGGATCTGGATTAGCTGGAAGAACAGGGTGAAAAATGGCAAATGAAATTTAATGCTGACAAGTGTAAGGCATAGTGCTTCAGCAGGACCAAACAGGTTGGTCTTACATAGTTAGTGGTAGGACACTGAGAGTGCGGTAGAATAAATGAATCTGGGAATATAGGTGCATAATTTTTTGGAAGTGGTGTCACAGATGTAAGTTCAAAGTCCAAAGTTCAAAATACATTGATTAACAATGCACGTATACTTCATACAACCTTGAGGATTGTCTCCTTTCAGGCTGTCACAAAAAAAACGAAACTCTATAAAACCCATTAAAAAGAGAAGACCCAACATGCAGCCGTCATACACAATAAAAGTAGTAAATAGCATTCTGAACAAGAAGTTTACGAAAGTGAGTCCACAGACAGCCAATTCACTTCAGCAAGAGCAGGCCATAGCCACAGATCTGTGCAGAGTCGAGTAAACTTCATGGAGCACCGAGCTGAACTGGCCTCTGCTTTGCCTCTGGCTCTGACACTCCGACATTTTCAGTCTAGTATGGCACTTAATTTGTCTAACTTCAGGTCACTCCTTGCTCTCAGATCCAGGCTCTGCCCCATCAATACTGCCCGTGCTCGACCTTTCCAATTTGACCTTGTGCTTAAATCGATCAAGCCTCAGATCTTTCGCAGCTCTTTGGCCTGGGACTGGGTTCTGCCTAGACTCTGTCTCACCTCAAATTGCCTCCAAGTCTGCTTCACCAATGGGCAAACATTGGCTTATTCCCCACTCTCTGTCCTGGGCCCTGCCGCCTCAATTTGGCCCCACCATGCAGCAAACCCTCTGCACCTTTGAGAGTTTAGTTCACAACAAAAAAATGCTAGGTCATACAATTGGTTCAAATGCTCAGCTCTGAAAGGGAGGCTATTGTCTGCAGTGATCTTTCACCAAAAAAAGGGTTCTTAATAAATTGATTGGTTGTTTCCATTGTTTTGTTTGCCACCGATAATTACTCACTGAGCTTCACGAGTGTCGTCTTAAACCAGAAATTAGGGTCGTAGAGAAAGCTTTTGGCACATTGGCTTGCATAAATCAAAGTATTGAGTACAGGAAAGACATTGAGGCTTGATTTGGAGTACAGTGTGTAGTTTTTGGTCACTTGCCTAATGGAAAGATATAAATAAGGTTGAAAGAATACAGAGAAAATTTATGACATATTGCCAGGACTGGACAACCTGAGTTATCAGGAAAGATTGAATAGGTTAGGACTTTATTTCTTGAACTATAGATGTTTGAGGGGAGATTTGATAGAAGTATACAAAATACTGAGTGCTTTAGATAGGGTAAATGCAAGCAGGCCTTTTCCACTGAGGATGGGTGGAATTACAACTGGACATCATGGGTAAAAGGTGAAAGATGAAAAGTCTAGGGAACATGAGGGAAAACTTCTTCACTCAGAGTGTGAGAGTGTGAAAAGAGTTGCCAATGTAAATAGTGCATGCAAGCTCTATTTCAATGTTTAAGAGAAGTTTGGATTGGTATATGGATAGCAGGCATTTGGAGAACTATGGTCCAGGTGCAGGTCTACTGAGTAGGCAGTTTAAATGGTTTGACATAGACTAGATGGACTGAAGGTGCTATACTTTACTATGATTCTATAATTCTTATCTTGGGTGGAAGGGCAAGTTTTTGTGCTGTACTTTTCTATGATTCTATGAGGCTGGGCTAATAGAGTTGGTTAGATGGTATAGGACATAAAAATGATAGTGGAAATATATTATTAAAATATGAATATGTTTTTCTCTTCAGGTAAAGAAACATAATTCACAGCTCACTTTTTTAGTTTATTAATTCTCCCACTTCCAGGTATCAAGCTTAATATTGCTGCAGACAGGTTAAACATTAATAATACATTTCAATCAATAATACTGGAGTATCCTTATTTATAGATTAAAAAAAAATTCTACTGGAAATTTAAAATGCAGGAATGATTAATTACATTTATATCACGTATAGCAAAGAAAATCATATTAGGGAAAAGAATATGAAATTAAAAGAGAAGCAATAAACTGAAAAAAGTCCATTGTAAATGATTTTCTTAATTTCTAAATATCATTTCTCTCTGAGGAACTGAGATTCCACACATAAAATTAACTTTTCGCTGTAAGAGAGACATTTCTCACTGAAGATGTTACTCAAACTCAGTCATAAGTTGAGCACTAGGTTAACTTTTTTCACAATTTTAGTTTGCAGCTAATGTATTATTCCGTCAAATTACACTATTATAATGTTTTTAGTGCAGAGTCTACTGGTGAAGCCTGCAATTATTTGTAGTACAAAGGAGCAGTGACTTGTAGATTTCTGAATTAACCCTGGGAGTGGACACCAGAAGTTCTTATCAGAATGAACTCACAACTTCAGCTTTATATTTAAAGCAAAACAATGGTCAACAGCTTTGATCCAGCAGGGTAGTAACAACATTTGAATTTGAAGTTACTAAGTTTTAAGAAACACAGCACTAAGCTAGAATTAGTATTAATGCTGGGGCAGCAAACTGAAACCAGACAGTAAGGCACATTGATGTTAGGATCTTTTATTACATCATTTATGTTCATGGTCAGCAAAAATGCAGAGACCCTACCAATCCAAAATCAATTCCCATTCCAGCCACCAGGTATGGCAGGGCTTTTCTATTCTAGCAGGTTGCCAAATGAAGTCAGACCTCTTTATCAACAGTAGCACTTAAGTTCCAATGAGTTTCACACATTCTATGAACGTTTTAAACAGAATGGAACAGGTATATCACCAACCACTCGGACAGTGCACCTGAATCTAGAGACACTGGTGAGGAGATCAGTCTTCCAGAGGGTGAACGTGTGGAAAGCATCAGGTCCAACTGGTGTTCCTGGCCATGTCCTTAGATCCTGTGCAGATCAGCTAGCATGATATTTCCAGGTATTTTTAAGCTCTCCCTGCATAAGGCTATAGTTCCTGGTATCCAAAGAAAACAAGATAACATGCCTTAATTTCTACTACCCAGTGGCTCTAATATCTATCATCATGAAGTGCATCAGAATGATGGTCATAGGCACATCAGTTCCAGCTTGCCAGACAATCTCAACGCACTGCAGTTTGCTTACTGCTGAAACAGGACTGCAGTGGACACAATTTCCCTGGCCGTACACTCATCTATTGAGCATCTGGTCAGTAAAGACACGTAATTCAGACTATTGCTTATTGATTGCAGTCTGCCTTCAATACTATTACTCCATGCAAACTTCTTATTAAACTCCAGTCAATGCTTCCCTCTGCAACTGATCCTTGACTTGCTGACCAACAGATCACAATGCGTAAGGATATGCAGAAATACCTCCACCACTATTATTCCAAAAACCGTTGCTCGGTTAAGTTGTGTGTTCAGCCTCCTACTCTACTATCTGTACATCCATGATTGCATGGCCAGGTTCTGCTCTAACGCATCTACAGAATTACAGATGATACCACTGCAGTGGTCCACATCTCAAATAATGATGTCGATACAGGAAGGAGAAAGAGAACTTAGTGACATGGTTTCATAACAAAAGCCTTTCCCTCAATGTCAACAAAACAAATGAGCTGGATATTGATTACAGAAGGTGGTGGGGGTTGGGAAGGGGGAAGTGCATATGCTCCTGTTTGCATAAAAGATGTTGAGGTTGAGAGGTTTGAGAACTTCAGGTTCCTATGTGTGAATGTTCTGGTCCAATCATATTGACGTCACAGCTGAGAAGGCTTACCAACACTTCTACTTCAAAGGTTTTAAAGGTACATTTAATGTTGGAGAAATGTATACAATATACATCTTGAAATGTTTTATCTTCGCAACCGTCCATGAAAATAGAGCAGTGCCCCCAAAGAATGAATGACAGTTAAATGTCAGAACCCCAAAGTCCCCCCCAGCTCCCCTCCCTCCTGCGCGTAAGCAGCAAGAGAGCAACGATCCCCTCTGCCCACCAGCAAAAAAAAGGCATCAGCACCCACCACCGAGCATTCAAGTGTGCTGAAAAACAACAGCAAAGACAGACTTACTGTACCCCAAGACTACTCGTTCATCTGGCATTCGATATACCACAGGCTCACTCTCTCTCTCCCTAATAAGGGAGAAAGAGGTGTCACAGCTAGAGGGGAGACATAACAAACAACTCGCTGGTTTACAATGTTAAAATTCTGTTGCGTTGCTTTTGCCAAGCTCTGTGCCCAAAGATCTCGGGTCTCTGGGCACACAGCCAGAAATCTTCAAACTCCCACGGTACACCGATTTCCTGCCGGGACACTGACCTTTGATCCACCCATCTCCAGAGCCACACGATCCCGGGCCTCCGAAGGCAAACTAAGCTTTCGGGCCGTATCCTTGGCATGTCAGATAACAACCAGTCATGAAACCCCGAGAGCGGGTCCCATTCCTGCAAAGAACCGAAGTCAGCGTGGAACTCCAGGAGGCTAAAGAAATTCAGCATGTTCCATCAACTCTTCCAAGTTTTATCAACGTACCATAGAAAGCATTCTGTCTGGATGCATAACTACTCGATATGGCAACTGTGCTGAACATGATCATAAGACACTGCAGGGAGTTGTGAATACAGCTCAGCATATCACAGGACTCCATCTATACTTCTCTCTGCCTCAGTAAAGCAGCCAGCATGGTCAAAGACAATATCTATCCCAGGCATTCTCTTGTCCCTCCTCCCATCAGACGGAAGATACAAAACTCCTGAAAGCATGAACCATCAGACTCAAGGACAGTTTCTATCCCACAGTTATTAGTGTCTTAAATGGACCCTTTGTGCAATAAGATTGACTCTTCCTCAGTATTATCTTGCAATTTATCAGATCATATCAGATTCATTTATTTATCACATTGACATGAAAGCATACAGTGAAATGTGTCATTTTCATTAACAACCATCACAACCTAAGGATTCTGATCAAACACCAATTGCTGTGAGCTAAAGCCATATACACTGTGCATAGTATTCTTCACCTTAATAACCCAGTACAGGGCTGAGTTCCAATCACAGACATTGCTTTTCTTTATCGTCAGCCTTATTTCACCAAGCGTTTTATTGTGTCACTCCAGTAGTCCATTACTCCAAGGACTGTATGCCTCTGTTGTCCTTGTTTCAATGTTAAAGTTCTCTGCCATATCTCTGAATTCATCATTATTAAATTCACCATCATCATCACTTTCCGAGGGGTCCATGCACACTTATCTAGGAATGGATGAAGTTTGTTTTACTCTCTCTGGGGTTCTCTTTCTATTTACGATGCTACCAGCACTGAAATTGTGAAGTCATCAATGACGTGGAGATACCACACTCCTTGCTCCAGCTCATGTAGGTCTACGGCCACTGTTTATTGCATTCAGACCAACTGCAAGCTTGGGCTTGGGCTTTGTAAACTATTGGCATGTCTCACAGCTGTCAATTATTTGCTCTAGAATGTAAAAATAATCTTCATCTTTGTTTCCTGAACTCCTGAGCAGTTTCTGAAATCTATCAATTGAAGCGTGACCAAACTGCTTATGAAGTTTGAGCAAAGCTTTGCATTCCTTATTTATGGTTATTTTTTGTGTGACAGTTCATAATTCATTCTCACATTGGTCCTCAGTAATGTCTTTTTTCTAGAATGTTCACGCACTAACATCCAGAGTTGGTGAGCTCAAAAGAGACTGGCTGTTGGAACATTGTTCCTTGGTTCTTCTCCATGTGCAATATTGCTCCTGCTTTCCTTAGGGAAGCTTTACTCAAGAGTAATAAAATGTTCACTGGTAGCTCATCTCTTTCAATGTAACATTTTGTCTGCCCTATTTTTGCTGGAATTTTTACTCTTTTGGTGGAATGTACAATCTTTCCATCTCCAAATTTGAATGCTTTGTTACTAGGTGTATCTGTGTTCACCGGTTTCTGCACTTCATTCTGGTTTAGTTCAATAACGTAGATTTCAAGCTATTTTTCTCCACACACTCTGCGTATGCATTTTGTATTAATAACAACATATCTGAGAGATTCTATCACCAAAATCTCTGCCTCATATGTTTCTGCATTAGAAAGTGATTTCTTCACAATCGGTCTGTTATGGTACTGTTCTACATCTTCACATTTGTTATTTCCTTCAGTTAGCCTAACTTTTTTGGTTTTGTGCACACAGTTTTTTGCCCACTGGTAAATACTTTGACATACTGCATATTTTGATCTCCTATCATACTTGTTTATTGGATTTGTGCTGGGCAATGCCCTCACCATCCAGGTCTTGCCCTTTTTTTTGTTACTGCTATCAGGGAGGAGGTACAGGAGGGTGAAGACCCACAATCAGTGATTCAGAAACATTTGTTCCCCTCCACTGTCAGATTTCTGAATGGTTCATGATCCATAAATACTACCTTGTTAATCTTTCTGCACTATTAATTTTGGAATTTCAAAGTTCAAATCAGACATGACATTGATAATAATCCTGATTCTGATTATAGTTACACAGAGGAGGAATTTGTATATGTTACTTGGCTTTCATTGAAATTACTAGGATGAGATTAGGAAAGACGTTATGTGACCATTTCTTAAATTAATACATAAAGACTATCCCTACCATTTACAACATAGTTCATGACATATTTGTTTTGTCAATTAATGTTCTGATGTTTGTTTATCCATGGAGCCAACTATAAAAACGTGGTAATAAAAAGTAAAAATGTTTGGTGTTTGAGCTTCTGTGACCAGAGGCTTTCAGAATACCCATGGTACTTAAACTAAAGTACTGTCAGTTGGGATCTGCTCCAACTTTAAAAATTACAGATAAAAAAAGTTTCTTGATGCTGCAATGCAACTTAAATTTTCTGACCACGAGGAAATCTGCAGATGCTGGAAATTCAAACAAATCACACAAAATGCTGGTGGAACACCAGCATTTTGTGTGTGTTGTTTAAATTTTCTGAGCTGGCTAGTTTATGTTAGCCATTTGACAAATATATTAAACACAAAATTCAAGATTATTTAATGTGATTTCACATCCACAGGTGTAAGGAGAATGAAATAATTGTTTCTCTGGATCCAATGTGGCACAAAACCACAAAAGGTAAAAAATACAACAGTAACAACAACAAAAGCACTCAATAAATATAAATACATAAGATAGCTTATATACATAGATTGATTGTATGTCCATAAGGTGATGCTAAGCTGTACACAATCATCCTACTGCTTGGGGCAAGTAACTGTTCTTGAGTCTGGTGGTCTTGGCATGAATGCTATGTAGCCTCCTCCCTGATAGGAATGGGACAAACAGTTCATGAGCAGGGTGTGTGGGTACTTCATGATATTACTGGTTTTTTTCTGGCATCTTTATGTTAAAATGTTCTTGATGGCACGTAGGCTGGTGCCAGTGATATGTTAAGCAGTTCTGGCTGCTCGCTCATCACAGTGCAATTTCAGTACCAAGCAGTGGTGCTCCATTCAGCCTCCTCAGCAAGTAGAGGCTTTGGTGAGGTTTCTTGGCTGTGTAGATTCGTTCCATATAACCATATAACAATCACAGCACGGAAACAGGCCATTCTGGCCCTCCTAGTCCGTGCCGAACTCTTAATCTCACCTAGTCCCACCTACCCGCACTCAGCCCATAACCCTCCACTCCTTTCCTGTCCATATACCTATCCAATTTTACCTTAAATGACACAACTGAACTGGCCTCTACTACTTCTACAGGAAGCTCATTCCACACAGCTATCACTCTCTGAGTAAAGAAATACCCCCTCGTGTTTCCCTTAAACTTTTGCCCCCTAACTCTCAAATCATGTCCTCTCGTTTGAATCTCCCCTACTCTCAATGGAAACAGCCTATTCACGTCAACTCTATCTATCCCTCTCAAAATTTTAAATACCTCGATCAAATCCCCCCTCAACCTTCTATGCTCCGATGAATAGAGACCTAACTTGTTCAACCTTTCTCTGTAACTTAAGTGCTGAAACCCAGGTAACATCCTAGTAAATCGTCTCTGCACTCTCTCTAATTTATTGATATCTTTCCTATAATTCGGTGACCAGAACTGTACACAATATTCCAAATTTGGCCTTACCAATGCCTTGTACAATTTTAACATTACATTTTTGTTCAGGGACAAAATTGCTTCCATTAGGGAGAATATAGTTACAGATTCTGGTAAGCTCAATAGACAACCTTTAAAAGATGGCAACAATGTGAAAATTTATAAGTATTTCCGATTCAGAATTCTGTAAGATTGTAACGAAGAGTAAACCATATTCTTGCTGTATTGACCCTGTCCCCACTCCATTAAAAGGCCCCTTTTAGTAGAGATTTCAATTCTGTTTAGAAAATTATTAAATCATCCCTTGAAACTGAAAAATGTCCAGATGCCTTCAAAATTGCTGCTGACAAACACCTACTTAAAAAGCTAATCTTGATAGTGAGGTACTAGCTAGCAACAGGCCTAAATCAAATCTTCCCTTCCTTGGCAAGGTTTTAGAGAAAGTCATTTTCAACCAACTCAATAACTTTCTGTATGAATACAATATTCTAGAAAAGGTTCATTCAGGTTTTAGAGCGAATCGCAGCTTGAAGATGGTCCTTATCAAAATTTTCAGCAACCTTAGGCCAAGCACTGATGCCAACAATGTCTCAGTTTCAACTCTTCTAAATCTAAGTGCTGCCTTTGACACAATTGACCAGAGCATTCTTCTAGATCACTTTGAGAACTGGATTGACCTATCTGGTAGCACCCTTAATTGGTTTGACTCAAATATCTTAGAGAGAAAAAGTGTTGGAGACAATTTTCTAAGAGATATGACATACCTTTAGGTATAGTTTAGGGAAGCTGTCTTGACCCCTACTGTTCTCCTTATACAAGTTCCCCTTAGGAGACATCATTAGAGGGCATAAACTTGATTTTGACATTTATGCAGATGACATACAATAGTACATCTTGGTTGAACCTGATAATGATAACACCCTATCTTCTCTGACTTCTGGTACATCTGCAAAAAATAAATGGATGAGCATTAATTTCCTAAAACTAAATTAAGATGAAACAAATAATTTTGGTTGACCCCCCAAAACCAAAAGAGATAAACTTCTTGATAAACTTGGGAACTTGGCTCCCCTTGTAAAATCAGAAGTAACAAGACTGGGTGTAATTCCAGATTCAGATTTGAATTTTAAAGCCCATATAAAGAAAATGACGAGAGCAGTATTTCTACATGAATGAAGTATTGTAAAGGTACATTGTTTCTGTTACACAATGACAGTGAAAATCTAATTCATGCCTTTATATCAAATAGACTAGATACGGCAACACACTTTTTACTAGTGGAGTGGTGTCGCAGCAATAACTTGGCACTCAACATCAGTAAGACGAAAGAGTTGATTGTGAACTTCAGGAAGGTAAGACAAAGGAACACATACCAATCCTCATAGAAGTGGAGAGAGTGTGCAGCTTCAAGTTCCTGGGTGTCAGAATCTCTGAGGACCTAACCTGATCCCAACATATTGATGCAGTTATAAAGAACTATACTTCATGAGGAGTTTGAAAAGATTTGATATGTCAACAAAAACACTCAAAAACTTCCATAGATGTACCGTGGAGAGCATTCTGACAGGCTGCATCACTGTCTGGTATGGTGGGGGGAGGCTACTGCACACGAAAAATGCTACAGAGGGTTGTAAATTTAGTCGGCTCCATCTTGGGTACTAGCTTATAAAGTACCCAGGACATCATCAAGGAGCGATGTCTCAGAAAGGCAGTGTCTATTATTAAGGACCTCCAGCATCCAGGGCATGCCCTTTTCTCACTGTTACCATCAGGCAGGAGATACAGAAGCCTGAAGGCACACACTCAGCAACTCAGGAACAGCTTCTTCCCCTCTGCAATCCGATTCCTGAATGGATATTGAACCCGTGAACACTACCTTACTTTTTAACATATACATTTTCTGTTTTTTTGCACAATTTTAATCTATTCAATATGTAGTGTAGTATGCAGGCCTCCATTAGTCTCGATAGACCATGGATTTGCACCTTGGAAAGTTTCCAGGGCGCAAGCCTGGGCAAGGTTTTTTTTTATGGAAGACAGGCAGTTGCCCAAACAGCAAGTCTCCCCTCTCCACACCACCAATGTTGTCCAAGGGAAGGGCATTAGGACCCATACAACTTGGCACCGGTGTCGTCACAGAGCAATGTGTGGTTAAGTGCCTTGCTGAAGGACACACACGCAAGCCTCAGCCAAGGCTCGAACTAGCTACCTTCAGATAACTAGACAATCACCTATTCAATACATACATGCTGTAATTGATAACCTGTTTATTTATCATTATTATTATTGTTATTATTATTTTATTTTTATATTTTTCTTCTTCTATATTATGTATTGCTTTGAATTGCTGCTGCTAAGTTAACAAATTTCACGTCACATGCCGGTGATAAAGTAACCTGATTCTGATTCTGATTCAATCTATTGACAAACTTCAACACATTTAGAACATTGCAGCTAGACTTTTAACTAAAACTGAGATAAGGGAGCATATCATTCACGTCCTAAAGAGTCTGCATTGATTTCCTGAATCTTTTAGAATTAATTTTAAAGTTTTCTTAACTGTTTTTAAAGTTGTCAATTGTCTGGAACTGGAGTACATCACAGAATTGTTTTCACTTATAATCATGCTCAAGCTCTCGGGTCTTCTTCTGCTGATCTCTTAAATGTAAACAATCTTCCTCAAATGATAATTGGCAGGTCAGATTCTTTAATCTATGCTTCTAAACTGTGACTCTCAATACCTAAAACTATAACAAACAAGCAAACGTATGCAGATGCTGGAAATCCAAGCAACACACACAAAATGCTGGAGGAACTCATCAGGCCGGGTAGCAGCTATGGAGAGTATAACAGTTAATGTTTCATGCCGAGACCCTTCATCAGAACTGATGGGTTCTGATGAAGGGTCTCAGCCTGAATCATCAACTGTTTACTTGTTTCCAGAGATACTGCCCGGCCTGCTGAGTTCCTCCAGCAGTTTGAGTGTGTCACCTAAAACTATAAGAGATGCAGACTCAGTTGACACTTTTAAACACCAGCTCAAATCCTATTTATTTCACCTTACTTTTATCTAACATCTTTTTTGTCTTTTATTTTCATGTTTGCACTTTATCCCATTGTAAAGCATTTTGAACTGCTATATCATCTGTTTGAAATGTGCTCAATAACTACATTATTTTTACTAAATATATAATTCTACAAAATTACTTGTCTACACTCAACTATTATGGGTAAGTAAGCAATTATAACCACTAAAAATACTTAATGGCTTATTGCTACTTTTGTGCTGAAAAGGTATAAGATCCCTTCTGTACTCCAGGATGTTGTAGGAATATCCCCACAAGAGATGAATTGGCCAGAATGATTGCTTGTCAAGCTGAATAAAGGCCTTTGGCATCAACAGCTAAAGTCACTGAATAGCTCATTCACAGGCTGGAGAATATCATATTTGCTGTTCCTTAAGTAGTTTTCAAACTATGAATAATTTAGAGGAATGAAGACAGGCAGTATTCCAGCAGAAACTTTTGCCCATCATATAAGGAAAGAGATTCTTCTGAAGGCATTTGAACAGCAAGGGACAAAATTTAAACACATAAACAAATGGCGTTAATAAGATCAGAGAGATAATTGATGCAAAGATTCATGTGAGAGAAGTGGGTTTAAGTTTGTTGGTCATTGGCACCACTGTTGGGAAAAGGGGAAGCTTTCTTCAAAACCTCCATCAGCACAGGAGCACTGCAGGATGTGTACTTAGCCCCCTGCTCTGCTTGCTTTAAACCTATGACTGTGTGGATACGTACAGACCCAACACTATATATGAGATTGGCGATGACATCATTGTTTTAGACCATATCAAAGGTGGTGATGAATCTGCATACAGGAGGGAGATTGAAAATTTGGGTGAGTGCTGCCACAACAGCCTCTCATTCAACGTCAATAAGACCAATGAACTGATTGCAGACTTCAAGGGTGGGAAACCAGGTCCATGAGCTGGTAATCATTGGAGGATCAGAGGTGTAGAGGGTCAGTAACTTTAAATTCCTGGGTGTCACTATCTCAGAAGACCTGTCCTGGACTCATCATATAAATATAATTGCAAAGGCAGTACAACAGAGCCTTTACTTCCTCAGGAGTCTGCGGAGATTTGGCATGTCATCAAAGACCTTGGTAAACTTCTATAAATGTTCGGCGGAAGGTGTGTTGACTGGCTGCATTACGGCCTGGTATGGGAATACCAATGTGTTTGAGTGGAAAATACTGCCAAACATAATGAATTTTGCCCGGTAGATTACGAGTAAAACCCTCCCAGCCATTGAGCCCATCTACATGAAACATTGACGTAGAAAAGCAGCAACCATCATCAAAGATTTTCACCATTCTTATCTCCCTGCTGTCAACATGTAGAAGATACAGATGCCTCAGGACTCACACCACAAGCTCTAAGAACAGTTAATACCGCTCTTAAACAAAGTGGGATAATTACACTCACTTAAGGGCTCTTTTATCTCATTGTTTCATGCTTGTTATTTATCACTACTTATTTATTATCTTCATTTGCACAGTTCTTTTGCAGTTTACAGTTCTTGATCTTTGCAGTTTACAGATCCTGTTTACATTTACTGTTCCATAGATTTGCTAAATATGCCGACAGAAAAAAGAATCTCACCATCGTATGTGGCCTGATAATACATTTTACTTTCAATTTTGAATCTTTGTGGGGAGAGTTAAGAAGCTACAATGAATAAAAATCCATTATGGGTTTTATTTGAGTTAAGTAAACTTAATTGCACAGGCATGACAGATTTGCTGGCCAGAGTTGATTGGATGGAGACACTAGCTGGGATGATGTTACAGCAGCAATGGTCAGTAATTAGACCATTATGGGAGTAATTCAAAAGATGCAGGATGGACTCCTCTCTAAGAAGAAGAGGCATTCTAAAGGGAGAATAAGGAAACCGTGGCTGACAAAAAGGTCAAAGTCAGGATAAGTGCAAAAGGGAGATTATGCAAAAATTCATGGAAAGCTAGATTTTTTTAAAACTAAGAGAAGGCAACTACAAAACAATAAGAAGAGAAAGTTGAAATATGAAGGTAACCCACTCATTAGTAAAGAAGAAAATATTGGACATTGGACTACTGGAAAATGATGCTGGAGAGGTTGTAATAGGAACAAAGAATTAGAGATGAACTGAAGCAGTGTTTTGCATCAGTGTTTTTTACACCAGTCATTGAAGGTGGGCATGCAGGTACAGCAGGCGATGAAAAAGGCAAATGGTATGTTGGCATTCATAGCAAAAGGATTTGAGTACAGGAGCAGGGAGGTTCTACTGCAGTTGTACAAGGCCTTGGTGAGACCGCACCTAGAATATTGTGTGCAGTTTTGGTCCCCTAATCTGAGGAAAGACATTCTTGCCATAGAGGGAGTACAGAGAAGGTTCACCAGATTGATTCCTGGGATGGCAGGACTTTCATATATAGAAAGACTGGATCGACTAGGCTTATACTCACTGGAATTTAGAAGATTGATGGGGGATCTTATTGAAACGTATAAAATTCTAAAGGGATTGGACAGGCTAGATGCAGGAAGATTGTTTCCGATGTTGGGGAAGTCCAGAACGAGGGGTCACAGTTTAAGGATAAAGGGGAAGTCTTTTAGGACCGAGATGAGGAAAAACTTCTTCACACAGGGAGTGGTGAATCTGTGGAATTCTCTGCCACAGGAAACAGTTGAGGCCGGTTCATTGGCTATATTTAAGAGGAAGGTAGATATGGCCCTTGTGGCTAAATGGATCGGGGGTATGGAGAGAAAGCAGGTACAGGGTTCTGAGTTGGATGATCAGCCATGATCATACTGAATGGCGGTGCAGGCTCGAAGGGCCAAATGGCCTACTCCTGCACCTATTTTCTATGTTTCTATGCATCAGCCTGCACTGTGAGAGATACCAGTAACATGTCAAAATTTTGAGACTGTCAGGGGTAGAAGTTAATGTAGTCCCTATTAATAAGGGGAAAATCCTAGGGAAGCTGAAAGGTCAGAAGGTAGCAGTTGGACTACACCCCAAGGCTCTGAAAGAATTCATTGAAGAGATAGTGGAAGCATTAGATTCTGGAATTGTTTTGAAGGACTGAAAAATCACAAATTTAACTCCACTCTTAAAGAAGTAATGGAGGCAAATGACAGGAAATGATAAATCAGTTAGTCTGACTTCAATGGTTGGCAAGATGTTGGAGTCCATTATAAAGGATGCAGTTTCGGGGTACATGGAAGCACACTATAAAATAGTCCGAAGTTTGCATGGATTCCTTAGGGGAAGATCTTTTCTGATTATATGCAGCAAGAGCACCACAGAATAAATCAGAGCTTGATGGATAAGATGATAAATTTTATTTTTTTCACAGCTCAACAAGGAGAGAATAACCCCTGGCTTATAAAGAATGATATCATTTGTTCCAGATCATAACATTGATCTGATAACACCAGGAAGTGTTCTTGCCAGTTTGCCTTTCACTCCTTTGTTTGGTAGAATATCCCAAATCCTGATGCAGGCTCTTACTTGATTCCTGACAGTGATGGGAAACTTCACAAGGCCGAGGCTTTCATTCAACCTTGTTGCTGTAATCTTACACACCTTTTATTTTTGACCTGAACTATAATATAGGGATGCTTCATACCATTTCTCAAAAATTTCCTTTAAGTCACCTTGGCAAACTGCCTACAATAGTCAAGAATTTGAACTCAGGATGGTTTTCCCACCTGAACTGAAAGGAGCTGCTGTTGTTTAGAAAGCAGTCAGCAGATGAGGGAAGCAGTGCATACCAGGGATGGAATCTGGAACTTAAAACTAGTTTTAATGTGTCTGCTCAGAAACAAGTCCCGAGTCAGTACTACTGGGCTTACTATAAAGAAGCAAATGTGTGTTCCACACCACATCAACATCTGGTTCCATTGAAGCAGAATTGTTAAACTGCTGTTAGTCAGAACATTTAGTGCTTCTGAACTGGAGTTGAATTTGTAGGTGAGCTACACATAAACACAGAGAAAATGACACTTTGGAGCAACTCGAAGGAAGCTATCACCAGACTCTGCAGGCTTCCACAGCTTGATGGGCTCTTTATATTGCTCTTTTATTTCAGTCTGCTGATCCGTTGAGCTCTCCTCTCGATCTGGTGCCAGTCATTTTCAATTTCTGTACTGTCAGATGCCCCAGTCTTTAGAAACACAATCTGGCTAAAACCAGTGCATGCTTGCACCAGCAGATTACCTCCTGCATAGAAATGAGGGTTGGTGCTGGAAACTGATCAAGTTCACGGTGAGAACAGTATGCTGACACCCATTAATCCCAGCTCGGTGCATGCTAAAGAAATAAACCCTCCTCCATGCTGCAAGAGTCTTTGTGCATGCAGTGGCCACTTTATTAGGGACACCTTTACTCCTGCTAGTTAATGCAAATATCTAACCCCAGCCAATCATCTGGCAACAACTCAATGCATAAAAGCATGCCGACATGGCAAAAACATTCCGTTGTTATTCAGAGTAAATATCAGAATGGGGCAGAAGTGTGAAGTAAGTGACTTTGACTGTGGAATGATTGTTTTTTGTCGGAAAGGTAACTTGAGTATCTCAAAAGTTGCTGATCTCCTTCGGCTTCCATGCACAGTGGTCTCTAGAGTTCACAGTGAATGTTTTGAAAAACTAAAAGCGTCCAGTGAGTGGCAGTTGTGTGGGTAAAAATACCTTGTTAATGAGAGAGGTCAGAGGAGACTGGCCAGACTGGTTCAAGCAGACAGGAAGGTGACAATACTCTAATAACCATGCGTTACAACAGTGGTGTGAAGAGCATCTCTGAATGCACAACACGGTGACCCTTGATGTGGATAGGCTACAGTAGTAGAAGACCATGAACATACATCAGTACAATCAGTGGCCATTTTATTGCATACCTCCTGTACCTAATAAAATGGCCACTGAGAGTATAATGAAGTTTCAACCTCATGTCTAATAGTCAAAGTTAAAATAGGTCCAAAGGCAGCAAATTCTAAATATGCAATATTTGTGTAGTAATTTCTGAAGGGCAAAGATTGAACAAAATAAGAATAGGCATAAAGGGCAAATCAAAATAAATCAGCTCATTCCATTTTGATTCATATGATTTGGCATTTCTGAGTGAACATCCATTTTACTTTAGGTTTACTTTGCTATTTAATAAGCCATGTTAAGTTAGCTGGAGACAACAAGAATCAGAATCATTGACCATACGTTAACTGAAGAGGACAGATGATCACTGAGCTCCAATTAACTTACACTTCCTGATCTCTATTAAAGGAAAATTTACTTTGGATTTCAGGATTATATCCCACATTGTACAGTACTTCCAAATACTCAAAAAAAGAGAACTGAATTTTATAATCTAATGGAAGTATCTATATAAAATTTACTGTATATGTCAGCAAGATAAAAAAGAAAAGTTTTCTTTGCCTCTAGATAAATTAGGAAAGGAAATAAAGACTGAACCATACAGTTGCTTGAAAATTCACAAGGGCTTCAGAAGTGTAATCCAAAGATGACCACAGTGGAAATATAAAGGGTTAGTTAACCTGTATGTATTGGATGTAATGTGCCACTCCATGAATAGGAAATGGTTTGGATGTCTAAAATTGTAAAATACATTAATTATGCTTTTTTTGTTAATTTACTTGACAGAATACACATTCAAGTTCATAGTGCTAGTATATGTTTCATTAACTATACTACTTCCAGTTACAGCTCAGTGATTCCATCACCGAGTGACAAATCTATATTTAAGGTCATAACTTGTGAGAGATCGGCCCCCAACTTTGCAGTCTGAATGCCCTGTGTTTCTCTTTGAACAAGCTTCCCAAACTATTGGTGTGACACTGATGAATTTAATTTCAGATTGCTACTTTCAGAATATATTTTTTGAGTGGCATTTTCAGACCTTTCTGACATTGTTAGGCACAGTCAGCCAGAAAGATCACCATTATAAAAAACTGTCCCTGTTCAGAGATTTTTATGCTCTGGTTGCTAATCTTTCTACATGTTCAGAGCACAGTAAAAAACATCTGAACCTAAATTCATTTATATACAAATTCCAGTTGGTAAAGTGCCAATGAAGTTCAATGTTCTTTGTGTATTTCTCAAACTAAACTTGATGTTGTGCAGCATTGTTTTGCTTTATTTCGGCCCATTAAGTTCTTGCTGATGATCAAGCATAAGTGTTTGTCAATCCTACAATTTTATTATACTTCCGACTTTCCCATCAACATATCTGAAATTCTACCACTCAACTATATGGTAGTAGCAATTTGTAATGGCCAATTATCCAACCAATTTTGGATGTGGGAGGAAACTGAAACTTCCTCTTTCACAAGAAGAATGTGTTTGCTCATGCTTCCTCCCACATCCCGATACTTGCTCATTCTTCAGCCCTTCTTTATCTGGATTGTCTCCACAGTTTTCAGTACAGCTAATAAAGGCTGCCGTCTATCTTGTACTCTGCTACCCTGTATTAGAGTGACATTCGAAAGCCTATCCCTACTGTAATCCCTCATGGATTTTTTTTTAGAGGCTGTCTCCACATTCCAGTGCAATCCACTCTAAAAACATCTGCATCAACAGTCGCTGTTGACCTGAACTCAGCACCTCTTTCACAAGGGTGGAAACTCAGATACAGAGTAATCAGAAAATGACGAAATTTAGGAACAAGATGGTGAGTACACTTTTTCTGTAAGGACTAATGAGAAATAGAATGATATTTTCGTGCAGAGGGTTTTGCTGTTAATGATGACTCTGCTTGGTGTCATTGTGACTCTCCTTCTCAGATAAGATTCATAGAAAAATACAACACCTTCAGCCCATCTGGTCCATTCCAAGCCCATTTAACCAGCCTACTCCCATTGACCTGCACAGGGACCAAAGCCTATAAACCCCTCCCGTGCATGTACCTATCCAAGCTTCTCTTATAAGTTGAAATCCAGCTTTCATGCACTACTTGCATTGACATCCCATTACCCTACACTCTCACTACCATCTGAGTGAAGTTTATCCTCATGTTCTCCTTAAAGTTGTCATCTTTCACCCTTAACCCATGACCTCTAGTTGTAGTTCCATGCAATGTTAGTGGAAAAAGCCTGCTTGCATTTACCCTATCTATACCCCTCATAATTTTGTACACCTCTGTCAAATCTCCCCTCAATCTTCTACGTTCTGAGGAATAAAATACTAACCTATTCAATCTTTCCTTATAATTCAGGTCCTCCAGTCCTAGTAACATCTTTGTAAATTTTCTCTGTACTCTTTCAGTCTTATTTATATCTTTCCTCCGGGGTGGTGACCAAAACTGCATACAATACTCCATATTAGGCATCAATAACATTTTATGCAACTTCAACATAACATCCCATCTCCTGTGCTCAATATTTTGATTTACAAAGGCTAATGTGCCAATTGCTTTCAGTATGACCCTATCTATCTGTGACACCACTTACAATGAATTATGGACCTGTATTCCAGATCCCTTTCTTCTACAGCACTCCTCAGTGCCCCGCTGTTCACTCTGTTTGGCCTACCCTGATTGCTCCTACTGAAGTGCAACACCTCAAACTTGTCTGCATTAAATTCCCTCTGATATTTTTCAGCCTGTTCTTCTAGCCAGTCCAGTTCCCATTGCAATCTCTGATCGTCTCCCTCACTGTTCACTACTCCCCTAATCTTAGTGTCATCTGTAAATATGATTATCCAGTCAACCATATTATCATCCAGATTGTTGATATAGATGACAAAAAACAACAGACTTGGCACTGATCCCTGTGGCACACTACTAGTCACAGACATGCAGTCAGAGAGGCAACCATCTACTACCACTCTCTGGCTTCTCCAAACAAAGCCAATGCTCATCCAATTTCCTACCTCATCTTAAATGCCGAGCAATAGAACCTTCTAGACCAAACTCTCATGTGAGAACTTGTCAAATATCATGGTAAAGTCCATGTAGACAACATCAACTTCCTTGGTACCTTTCTCTAAAAAGACTGTAAGATTGGTTTGACCCAATCTACAATGCACAAATCCATGCTGACTATTGTAAATATGTCCATGCATATCCAAATACTTGTATATTCAATATCTTTCCCATTACTGATGTCAGGCTTACTGGCCAATATATTCCTCACTTAGTTTAGAGCCTTTCTTAAACAGCATAACAATATTGGCTATCCTCCAAACTTCTGGAACCTTATCTGTCGCTAAGGATGATTGAAATATCTCTGCTATTTCTGCACTTGCATCCCTCAGGGTCCAAGAGGATGTCAGGCCTTGGGGACGTATTCACCTCAGACAGCAAACATCTCCTCCTCTGTAATCTGTGTAGGATCCATGAAGTTGATTCTGCTTTGCCTTACTTCTATAGACTCTGTATCCGGCTTCAGTAAATACAGAAGCAAAAAAAACATTTAAGATTTCTCCCCATCTCTTTTGGTTCCATGCATGGATTACTATTCTGATCTTGCAGAGGAACAATTTTGTTCCTTATTCTTTTAATATATCTGTGGAATCTGTGAGGATTCTCCTTTACCCTGTCTGGAAGTGCAACCTTATGCCTTCTTTGATTCCTTCTGGTTTATTTCTTAAGTTTTCTCTTGCATTTTATTTACTCTACCCCATAAACACCTCATTTGTTCCTATCTGTCTATACCTGCTAATTATCTTCTTTTTTTCCTTAACTAATATCTCTTCAGTCCATGGTACCCTACACCTTTTATCTTTATCTTTTATTCACATACAAGCTTTATACTCACAAAATTTCACTTTTGATGGCCTCCCATTCACCAAGTACACCACTGCCAGAGAACAGTCTGCTGTAATCCTCACTTGCCAGACAATTTTCCCCCTAATTTGTAATGAACAATATGCGTAAAAATCTTGTGCTGTTGATTTTTTTTGGCCAGTGACATCAAAATGTGCACACTGAATAATTTCTTCAATAAAAACAGAATGAATAAGCTAGTTCTAAAATCTGCAGACAAATCATCGCAAACTCCATTTTGTCAAAACCGGCTGCCTCAGAAACCAGAAAGAGAAATGTGATTTTGTACATTCATGAAATATACTAAACATGCCAATGGCCAATGAGGTAGAGGGTGACAACCTGTTTTTGCAGTTTCAGTTCCTTTGTGAATTTTGCAGTTTAAATTCCTTTGTAGCAAAAGATTTGTACATGTGCACACCTTAGAGGGAACATTATTGCCAGATCTTTTCAGATACCATCAAAATTGGCCTTTCTCCAATTTAGAATCTCGAACTGTGGATAAGAGCTATCTTTTTCCATAATTACTTTGAAACTTACGGCATTATGATTACTAGATGCAATATATTCCTCTACACAAACTTCTGTCACCTAGCCTGTCTCATTGTCTCTTAGCAGATCAAGTATCGCACACTTTCTCATAGGGATTTCCTGAGTACATTTGACAAACTCTATCCCATATAGTCCTTTTACATTATGAGAGTCCCTGTCAATATGTGGGAAGTTAAAATCTCCTACTATAACAATCTTATGTTTCTTGCAAGTTTCTGCGATCTTTCTACAAATTTGCTCCACTAAATCCTGCAAACTGTAGGGTGGTGTGGTCATGCCTTCCTTATTCTTCAATTCAGCCCATGACTCCTCACTAGACAAGTACTCCAGTCAGTCCTAACTAAATGGCTCAGAATGCTTGTTTACTCTCATGTGTACCCATTACACTATCAGCCACAGTTCTGGAAATGAAGAAAGGTGGACTTCTAAATAAAACCTTGACCTGTTTCCCAGAGGGAGACAAATACATGAGAGCATAGTCTTTCTCAGCAGCGAGATGCACATCGGATCTCATAACAAAATGCTTGACCATAGAGTGTATAAGATTATACAAACTGCTGAGACACTTGAGGATGTTTGCATTACCTGGACCAATGCATGTAGAGTGAGCTCTGCTTAATCTGATCTGTGTCTTCATCAGCATCCACCAATCTAATTGCAGCAGAAACAATGCAGCAATAAAATCAATGTTGAAAACCTCAAGAACCCATAAAATTCTTCTTCTTCTCTGGATGGGCCTCAATCTGACAATACCTAACTAAGAAGATTTGCAGAATGGTCAGTAACATCTAGATTGCCCTGAATTCTACTGTGCATAGCATCTGTAAAGGATTCATCCACATCCACTAAAAAAAACAACTGGACTGGTTTGATGAGCATGACCAGGAAATCAAAGAAATAATTAACAGAAAATACAAAGCTTTATTTTGATAGCAATTGCTACCATTATTCAATAGTTCCATGAATAATTGTGATTCTGAACAGCATATCCAACAGAATCAAAACAGAATCTAAATCAGTTTTATTGTCACTGACATCAGTCATGGAAATAGTTGTTTTTTTGGCAGCAGTACAATGCAGGAATAACAAGTTGATATAAGTTATAATAAATAGTTAGACAGATGGATAGATAATCAGTTGAAAAATGGAAAAGTGAGGTAGTGGTCTTGGGTTCATGAACCATTCAGAAATCTGATGACAGAGAAGAAGCTCTTTCTAAAACATCTTTGTTTCTCTGTATCTCCTTAATGATGGTAGTAATGAGAAGAGACCATGTGCCAGAGTGTTCTTAACAATGGATGGTGGCAGTTCTTGAAGTACACCCTATCCTTGTTATGTGCGTCTTCAGACAATGTGGATTCACAGTTATGCGTGGAACCTATTTCTACCAACGTCTCCTGATATGCGTCCAAAATTCACAGTTATGCGAGGAGCACTGCTTTCCCGCCAATACAAGTCACGTGCGTGCGCCTCACAGTCTCTCTGTTGGGATGAGAAGCACCACTTTCCCGCCAATACAAGTCAGGTGTGCGTGCCTCACAATCTCACTCCCGCAGGTCTCGCATTGGTTTTGGCAAGGTGTGGATGTGCGATCTTGCGCTCTAAAACTTTTGTTGGTTTTACGGACAGTGCTGTGATTTTGTGCTTGAAATATTTAACTATGCCTCCTAAGCATCCGTTATCATGTGCTGGGCCATCAGCCGAACGGCAGAGAACTGCTTTAACACTTGAAAAAAAAAGTTGGAAATTATAAACAGTGCAGCATCAGGTAAAGGTAACACAGCTCTGGGGCACTACTGCTGGGAACAGAACCTTGCCTTTAAAGTTCTTTTGTTGCTTGACAATGCGCCAGCCCATCCTAAACATTTAGACAGCATTCATCCTCTCATAACAGTGTGTTTCCTGCCGCCTAACACAACATCACTGATTCAACCACTCAACCAAGGTGTGATCCACATTCAATGTGTATCTTTTTTATGGCAAACTATCTCTCAGATGCTGCTAGCAACAGACAATTTTGAAAATCCCGGGAGTTTACCAACGGTGAGGGAATGGTGGAAGTCAGAACACTTGGTACAAATGGCGATGGACATGGACCCAAGTTTAGAACGGAGTCAGCATTTCAGTCGTTCCCTGCCATCAATCCTTCTTCCCTACAAGGAAATTTATGCTGAAAAACAAAATGCTGCCAAACAAACAACCCTCGCCACTTTCTTCAAACCAGTGTTATCTCCTGCTGCCAGCAGTTCTAAGGGTGCTGTGAGTCTTCCTTCACCCCTTGTTGTGCTTGGTATGATCCTAACGACCCACAACCATCCACCTTATCCATGTAAAGCTGCCCGACACCACAACAACCACTCATCTCCCGGAGCGAACACACCTGCCACTGTTGGTGAGTACTGTACATCCTAGCATGTTAACTTTCTATGATTATTACATTGAATATTACCTTAAATTGATGAAATATCATACGAATGTTGCCTTGTGGTACTGCTTTTGTGTTGTATTGGTATGAAAATGTGAATAAATTACAGATAAAACATATTTATGAAGCCCTCTGGAATGCATCACTATTTTCTCCATTTAAATAATTACTCACATTATGCGTTGACTGCGAGGAACGTATCCCCCCACATATAACAAGGATAAGGTGTACTGCCTTTTAAAATTATCCTCAAAGGTGGAAGTACTTCTGTCTGTGATGGAACTGGCAATACCGTACATTGGCATCTCCATACTAGACGGTGATGCAACCAGTTAGAATACTCTCTGCAGCACCTCTGTAGAAATCTGTTAGAGAAAACATGTACCCAAAAAGAGAGGTTGTTGAGAGGGAATAGATCCAGAAGCTTGTTGATAATGAAGTATAGATTCTTCAACACTGTATAGAACACCTAAGACACATATCAAATGTCTACCCCACCGTGCCACAAATGGAGGGCAGAGAGGCAGTCAACACTTGCTGTATTGACCACTTCGAAGAACTCCTAATAGAGCTAGAGCGTTGTTGAGTCTATATATCTACAGAACCTTTGTCTTATATCCATGGTATATCACAATCTTATGCGCAAGATCAACAGGTATACATCAATGTTAACTGCTACCAAGTCCCAATACTTCTCACAATTTTTCTCACTATGATGCCGCATTTAACCACTGACAGGCTTCCGAATCGAGAAATGCTAATCAGCAGACAGCTAAACACTTGCTTATGTTTCATTACCTCCATAACAGAAAGTCACTCTACCACAGGGGTTCCACCACTCAGTTAATGATAGAGGGTTCATGGCATCAAAAAGGTTGAGAACCTCTGTTCTAGCATAATTCCTCAAGCAGTGGCATACAAATGGCATTGGGAGGCTGGGTTCTTTGATCAGTGCTTATTCATTGAAGCTTAAGAGACAGCAGCCCATAAGACCATAAGATACAGGAGCAGACGAAGGCTATTCGACTCATTGAGTCTGCTCTGCCATTCAGTCATGGGCTGATCCAACTCTTTCAGTCATCCCCACTCCCCTGCTTTCACCCCATACCCTTTGATGCTCCAGCTACTCAAGAACCTATCTATCTCTGCCTTAAATACACCCAATGACTTGGCCTCCATAGCCACTCGTGGCAACAAATTCCACAGATTTACTACTCTCTGACTAAAGTAATTTCTCTGCATCTCAGTTCTAAAAGTACATCCTTCAATCCTGAAGTCATGGCCTCTTGTCTTAGAATCCCCTACCATGGGAAATAACTTTGCCATATCTAATCACTTCAGGCCTGGGAGGTTAACCTAACTAACATGGGAGGTTAGTTAGGAAGATTCCGTTGCTAGGTATACCTGGAGCGGTAGTAAATTGGATTAGACATTGGCTCAATGGGAGAAGTCAGAGAGTGGTAGTGGAGGATTGCTTCTCTGAGTGGAGTCCTGTGACTAGTGGTGTGCCACAGGGATCAGTGCTGGGTCCATTGTTATTCGTCATCTATATCAATGATCTGGATGATAATGTGGCAAATTGGATCAGCAAATTTGCTGATGATACAAAGATTGGAGGTGTAGTGGACAGTGAGGAAGGTTTTCAAAGCTTGCAGAGGGATTTGGACCAGTTGGAGGAATGGGCTGAAAAATGGCAGATGGAGTTTAATGCGGACAAGTGTGAGGTATTGCACTTTGGAAGGTCAAACCAAGGTAGAACATACAAGGTAAGCGGTAGGATACTGAGGAGTGCAGTAGAACAGAAGGATCTGGGAGTACAGATACATAATTCCCTAAAAGTGGCGTCACAAGTAGATAGGGTCATAGAGAGAGCTTTTGGTACATTGGCCTTTATAAATTAAAGTACTGAGTATAAGAGTTGGAATGTAATGGTGAGGTTGTATAAGACATTGGTGAGACTAAATTTGGAGAATTGTGTGCAGTTTTGGTCACCTAGTTACAGGAAGGATATTAATAAGGTTGAAAGAGTGCAGAGAAGGTTTACAAGGATGTTGCCAGGACTTGAGAAACTGAGTTACAGAGAAAGGTTGAATAGGTTAGGACTTCATTCTCTGGAGCGTAGGAGAATGAGGGGTGATTTGATAGAGGTGTATAAAATTTTGATGGGTATAGATAGAATGAATGCAAGCAGGTTTTTTCCACTGAGGTTAAGGGAGAAAAAAACCAGAGGTTATGGGTTAAGGGTGAAGGGGGAAAAGTTTAAAGGGAACATGGGGGAGGAGGTGCTTCTTCACGTAGAGAGTGGTGGGAGTGGGGAATGAGCTGCCAGATGAAGTGGTGAATGCGGGCTCACTTTTGACATTTAAGAAAAAGTTGGACAGGTATATGGATGAGGGATTTGGAGGGATATGGTCCAGGTGCAGGTCAGTGGGACTAGGCAGAAAAATGGTTTGGCACAGCCAAGAAGGGCCAAAAGGCCTGTTTCTGTGCTGTAATGTTCTCTGGTTCTATGTTCTATGGCCTTTTAACATTCGGAATGTTTCTATGAGATTCCCCCTCATTCTCCTGAACTCCAGGGAATACAGCCCAAGAGCTGCCAGATGTTCCTCATACGGTTCCTGGAATCATTCTTGTGAACCTTCTCTGAACCCTCTCCAATGTCAGTATATCCTTTCTAAAACTGCCCAGAACTGCACACAATACTCTAAGTGTGGTCTCACGAGTGCATTATAGAGCCTCAACACCACATCCTTGCATGCCATCTTGGACAATGACTCCCATCCACTCCATAATGTACTGGTTAGGCACAGGGGTACGTTCAGCCAGAGACTCATTCCACCGAAATGCAATACTGAGCATCATAGGAAGTCAATCCTGCCTGTGGCCATCAAACTTTACAACTCCTCCCTCAGAGTGTCAGACACCCTGTGCCAATAGGCTGGCCCTGGACTTATTTCCATTTGGCATGAATAACTTATTATTTAATTATTTATTGTTTTATATTTCTATATTTCTTCACTATTCTTGGTTGGTGCAGCTGTAACAAAACCTAATTTCCCTTGGGATCAATAAAGTATGTCTGTCTGTCTGTCTGTATACCTCTAGAAATGCATGACAGCATTGTATTTGCCTTCTTCACAAATGACTCAACCTGGTGGTTAACCTTTAGGGTATCTTGTACAAGGACTCTCAAGTCCCTTTGCATCTCTGCACTTTGAGGTCTGTCCCCATCTAAGTCTGCTTGCTTATTTCTTCCACCAAAGTGCATGACCATACAATTTCCAACATTGCATTTCATTTGTCACTTCTTTGCCCATTCCCTTAAACTATCTAAGTCTCTCTGCAGGTTCTCTGTTTCCTTAAGCCTACCTGCTCCTTCACCTATCTTTGTATCATCGGCAAATTTAGCCGCAGATCCATTAATACTGTAGTCCAAATCTTTGATATACATTGTAGAAAGCACGGTCGCAACAGCGACCCCTGTGGAACTCCACTGCTCTACACTATCTATACCCATGACTGTGTGGCTAGGCATAGCTTAATTGCCATGTATAAATTTGCTAGTGATACAATCATTGTTGGCAGAATCTCAGGTGGAGATGAGAAAGCGTACAGGAGCGAAATATACTAACTAGTTGAGTGGTGTCATGGCAACAACCTTGCACTCTACATCAGTAAGACCAATGAGCTGATTGTGAACCTTAGAAAGGGTAAGACGAGGGATCACAAACCAATCCTCATAGAGGGATCAGAAGTGAAAAGAGTAAGCAATTTCAAGTTCCTGGATGTCAAGATCGCTGAGGATCTAATTTGGTCCCAACATATCAATACAACTATAAAAAAGGCAATACACCAGCTACAGTGCCTATAAAAAGTTATATTTGTAATTATTTTAGATCATTTTGTAGGGATCTGTTTTCACTTTGACATGTCTTTTTCTGTTGATCTGTATCAAAAAAAGCCAAATTAAATCCATTGAGATTCAATGTTGTAAAACAATAAAAAATGAAAACTTCTGGGGGGGGAGTGAATATTTTTATAGGCACTGAATATTTCATTAGGAGTTTGTGGAGATTTGGTTTGTCATCTAAGACAATCGGAAACTTATACAGATGTACCATGGAAAACATTATGAGAGACTGCATCACTGTCTGGTACAGAGAGGGTGTGGTACTGCACAGGAACGAAAGAAGCCATAAAAAGTTGTAGAATCAGTCAGTTCCGTCTTGGGTACTAGCCTCTGTAGTATCCAAGACACCTTAAAGGAGCTGTGCTCAGAAAGGTAGCATCTGTCATTAAGGACTCCAATCATCCAGAACATGTCTCATTGTTACCATCAGAAAGGAGGTACAGAAACCTGAAGGCACTCACTCTGTGATTCAGGAAAGCTTTCCTTTTGCAATCCAATTTCTAAATGGACATTAAACAATAGCTCACTAGAATTATTTCTGTTTTTGTGCTATTTTTAATTTAACTATTTAATATGCCTATATATACTTATTGTAATTGACGTTTACTTTTTTCTCTATATTATCATGTATTGCAATGTACTGCTGCCACTAAGTTAAAAAATTTCATGACACATGCTGGTGATATTAAACCTAATTGTGATTCTGATTCTGGTTCTGACTCCTTCTGATCCTATGTCACTTCTTTTTAAAGTTTTGATTTCATTGTTATCAACAAAGCTGCCCCAAATCCTCTGCCCATCTGCCTGTCCTTTTGATACAATGTGTATCCTTTGTTGTTAAGCTCCCAGCTGTGATATTCTTTCAACCATGACTCTATGAAGCCTACAACATCATACCAGGCAAATTCTAACTGTGTTACAATCTGACCTATCTGATTTTGTATACTGCGTGCATTCAAATGTAACACCTTAAGTCCTGTATTTATCACCACCCTGCTACTCAATTTCTTCTTCAAGTTGCTTGAAGATAAATTCTAAAATTTTGGCCTTACTCTTTTCTCTGGAGACATCAAAGTTCAAAGTTCAAAGCAAATTTACTATCAAAGTACATACATGTTACCATATACAACTCTGAGCTTCATTTTTCTGTGGGCATATGCAATAAATTAATATATCCACCCTCTTCCCATGTAAAATTCTTAACCCTTTTTAAACATGTTGTCTTTTTATTTGTAATGGTGAGTTTGTGAACATCCCTCGCACTGTCCCTTCGCTTTTACTTTATTCCCACTGTACCCATCAGTTCAACACCCCCACCCCCACCCCCCTTCCATTTAGTTTAAAGACCTATCAATAGCTTCTTTTTTTGAAATTCACCCAGCAGGGCCCTGGTTCAGATTCAGGTGGAGCTTGGGTGGAAGAGCTTCCTCCTTCCCTATAACCTGAATTCAATCCTATTTCTCTACCCCCAAATTTTGAGCTATACCATTAGCTCTCTGATCTTATTAACCCTTTGTCAATTTGCACATGTCTCAGGTGATAATCCAGGGATTATTACCGTTTTGGTTTTTCATTTTAATTCCGTCCCTACCTGCTCAAATTTCCTCAGCAAAACCTCTTTCCATGTTCTTCCTTGGAACCCACAATGCAGCATGGCAATTAGATCTTTCCCTTCCTTTTCCGTGTTTCTCTGTATGTCAGAAGAGATGTCTTCAACACAGTCATCAGGCAGACAAAACATCCTTTAGGACTCTTGTGAAAAAGCATTGTGTCTATTTCCCTGACTATATGACCCCCAATTACAATTACACTGTACTTCTCTTTCCCCATTGGATGGCTCACTGAACTACAGTGCCACAGGTTGTTCGCTCGTCCTTCTTATGGGCCACCCTCTCATCCTCATAGGGAGCAATAAAATGTGTCCTATTGGTCAACCTCCAGGACTGAAGCTGCTCCTCTTGGATCCTCTACCTGCCTCATTTGCAGTCAAACCCTTATGTCCACAGCCACAGTGAATTTGAGGTAGTTAATCTAAAGGGCGTGATAACCTCCTAAAACATGGTGTTCAGTAACTCTACCCCCTTCTGATGAATTAAGCTAAAATTCCTTGTGCAAATCATAGGTGCATTGCGAAGTAGGTTCCCAGCATGTAATGCAGTCAAAGAGATGACAGAATGATCTAGTGCTGTATGCAAATCATTGTTGTGGGTGGCACAAGCCTTCCAAATGTTACAGGTTGTATTACAGTTTTCTATCAATCTAAGTATAAGCTTACTCCTGCTGGGGTTAGTTTTTTATTGAAAGGCTTTGGTCCTTATGATTTTATTTTCACAAAGATCTACAGACGGGCTGCATCACTGACTTGTATGGAGGGGCTACGGCACAGGACCGAGAGAAGCTGCAGAGGATTGTAAACCATAGTCAGCTCCATCTTGGGTACTAGCCTACAAAGTACCCAGGAAATCTTTAGGGAGTGGTGTCTCAGAAAGGTGGCATCCATTATTAAGGACCTCTAGCACCCAAGATATGCCCTTTTCTCATTGTTGCCATCAGGTAAGAGGTACAGAAGCCTGAAGGCACACACTCAGCGATTCAGGAATAGCTTCTTCCCCTCTGCCAACCGATTCCTAAATGGACATTGGATCTTTAGACATTAACTCACCTTTTTAAAAAATATATAGTATTTTTGTTTTTGCATGTTTTTAAATCTATTCAATATATGTAATTGACTTGTTTATATATTAGTTTTTAAAATTTTATTTATTAACATTATTTTTTGTCTCTGCTAGATTATGTATTGCATTGAACTGCTGCTGCTAAGTTAACAAATTTCACATCACATGCTGGATAATAAACCTGATTCTGACTCTGACTCAGGGTTACTTGCTAACTATTCTCAAAGTTTACATAATATTTGAGCTAATTTTCTACTTATAAGCCATAATCACTGAAACACTGTAACTTTGCTTTATTAGTTGTAATAAGTGGCATTATGAAGCTCTCATTTAATCACAACAATGCAGGAGAAGCTTTTGACAGAATATTACTTGTGTAAATGACAGAGTTTCTCAACAAGGTGGACTTAGGGGACAGAAGTGGGTTTGGATTCAGCTGCTCTACTGGCAATAGTAGTACACTCCAAACCCCATCAGATTTGGAGTTCGGTAAGGCTGCCAACATTGCTCCATCTTGTTTCTGTGTTGCACAGAACTTTTTGACAAATCCAACAGGAAGGATGCAGACATGAAAGAAGTGAGGATGCCAAGCAGAGGGACCACTCCAAACAAGCCTTCCCTGTACATACATCATCAATGTCTTCTGATTAGATCCATCATCAGCCACAAATAGATTAATATCTGTGACCATTTTGAATAGGCATTGGGAGCCAGAGTCAGCTGCAGGATGAACAAGGCCATGATCTTTGGCAATTAACTCCACCAATTCTTTATTCACTCCATTTAAATCTCACAACCTGAAGGTGCTGTGGTGCTGCTTCGAAGGATCAAGACCCTGGAGTGAGTAGACAAGGTTAAACAAAATCTGAGCATGCAGTTGTGATAATGGGCAAGAGCATGGTCATCAGGTGGAAGGTACTCTTGGTGTTGCTGGATGCTATGTAGATGTAGTTAATACCCTGCTCCTCTACCACAGCAGCCATCTGAGCCATCTTCTATTGCATCTGGGATCAAAATGGAGCTTGACCAATGAGCACAATGCACATTTTGAGATAATGGAGTGGGAGAGAGGAGAGAAGTCTACTCAACACCTCTTCACCCTGATGACCTTCACATAAATAGAGCTCTGTTTAAAACCAAAGTAACCAAAGCCCCATAGTCAATATGTCATTGTAGACAGTGAAGAATTTTGTCAAAAAATTCACAGGGGGATTTTGACCAGCTAGGTAACTGGACTGAAAATTAGCAAATGGCTTCCATTTCAGATAAGTACACAGTTTTCTATTTTGGAAGTAAGGCAGGGCAGGGCTTACACAGTGAATGGTGTTGGTGATCTTTCATGCTTGTTTATTGCCTTATAATGACTGGGTTAAATTTTAGTTGACCCTTGTGAATGAAAAGAATAGGTTTCCTATATACATAACACCTTTTACCCCTGAACTTCCATTTCAGCTTTTTTACCTATTATTTCAATCACAAATGCTTCTGGAATCTTTATTCATGCTTCTGCAGCCCCATGTATTCCCTCATTTCACTCTCCACAATTTTAACACCACATTTAACGTGGCTGCCCGTTTTAACTTTCCAATTATATTTAACACGTGATCATATTAAATTGCTTAACTGCAGAGTAAAATAGGTCAATAATATGATGCTATCACTGTTCAGTCCATCATTGTTATAGGTTAGGGAACCTTGAGAAACCATATCAAAGGCATCAAAATTTTATTTATAGGAGATTTACCCGTGGAAGATGTTTTGGTGTTATAGTGCTCATTCAGGTATATGATTAAACACCTCATTGTTAAATTAGGCCAAAACAATCTTTGCAAAAATTCTTGTCACTATGTGACTTTGTGATGATGTATGCATAATCCAAATCTCTGGGCATCCAGGTGGAAGTTACACACAGATGCAAATGGTTCATTTGCTCTGTGCATTATCACTTTAAATAAGACCTAGAATGAAAATTAGCTTTTGGGGAATCATGTAAATTCACAATTTCACTTTGTGTATTATTTCACATTAAAACTTAACTGCGTAGATATACTCAAGTATTGATCAACAGCAAGGAGTATCTGTATATTGAAGGTGAGTTTTGTTTGAAAGTTGGTCAACCAACATTTTTGATTATTTGGAATCAAGATATTACATTCGGTGTAGGGAGTTACAACAGCTGCTTAATTTATATTATAATCTTTGTAAATTAGTAATTCTTTAGTAATTAGATAGGTAAATAATTTGGCTCCAAATCTAAAGAAAAGGCTTACATAGAATTCTAGTTACATAGACTCTGTATAAATGGAGTTTGATTATTAGTTCCTTTGTGTTTATTTTTGACTTGTAACATTAATTTAGTACGTATGTTTACTTCTTTTCAAAGAAAAGAACTTCTGTTGGACAACCAGTTTTGAACTCTATCATGCTTTCTGGAAGAAACCGGAAGAGCTGCATTTTATAGCATCTTACACAGTATCTCAAAGGCTTGTTTGATCAGTGAAGCTGTAATTCCTATTGTAGTTTACATGTCATAGCATTTAATTTGTATGCTGTATGATAGCACAAATAATAAAGTAATAATATTCATTTGTTTTATGGGGTGCTCATTGATGGATAAATGATGATCAGGTTAACAGTGATAACTTCCTTATTCATCAAAATGAACCTTAACTACAACCCAAGAGACAAATCATGACAGTAATTAGAAAGGCAGCGCCTCAACAATGCTGAACTTCCTCAGTGTTGTGTTAAAATGTCAACATAGATTTATGTACACAAGGTCCTCTGGAAGAACTTGAGCTCACAGCTATCTGACTCAAAGGCAAAAAACACCACTAATTGAGCTACTGTTGATGCTTTCAGTTAAAGATTCAGTTGGGTGTATGTTGCCTATTATTCCAACAACAGCATACGTTTCTCTGTGGGTATTCTTTTTCAACTCTCTTTTTGAGGGATTTATAATCTCCTGGAGCATGTGTCAAAGGGTCAATGAATCCTTAGCATTTCTGATGAAGATCCTTGTGACTGCATCTTGTCCACAAATGTCAATTGTAAACCTGAGGTGAATGCAGTGTGTTACCCATTTGCCACCATCTAATTAACCAAGCTTGTTGTTATCCTCAGCAAGGAACAAAAAAATGATGGACATGTTTTTTTTTATCCAGTACAAGAAGCATGGGTGTTGTTAACAAGATGTCAGAAAAATTGCAGTTACAGAACAAAGCTTGTATGAAGTGCTACTTTAAAGCAACTGTAGAAGAGATCATTTTATTATGTAAAGCCAAGTCAGCTTCCAATGAACTCTGTCATGTTACATTATGGTACTTACATTTTCACAGTGCTGCAACATACTGTAATCCAAATTGGTTAATGCTGTAGCTAACCATGATAAGTAGTGTGCAGTATGTTAATGAAATAAACTGAATGAAATAATTGTGTGATAATTTAACATACTAAATTATGATAGATGCACTTATGTCCTTTAATTCACTTTACCAGATGAATTAATAGTCTTGTGAGGTGTGATGTTGCAATCTTACAATGTATTTTTGTGCTGAGTTGCTTGCTTTTTAAGAAGGATTTGTACATTGTAAATTTGTAATTGGATTATATGGCAACATGCATCAGTGACTTAGCCTCTTATTTTAAAATATCATGGACAAAAGAACTGTAATTCAACTGAAAATTGCCTTTATGAAGAAAATTATACAGGCACACTAAAATCCATTTAAACAGAAATAGCAAAAAAGCATGGTGGTGTTATTGTACTTGATTTTAATGAAAGAATGTCAATGCTAATAAATGTGCGGCTTAATTTCATTTAAGTTTCAAACAGTCTGTAATTTTATACCAAGTTAGCAAACAAAAACATTTGTAACACCAATAGGAACATAATAAATGATTTATCTGAGTTGAAGTTCTCGATGCAAGGAATTCATAAATCATGAATTATCTCAGTACAATCTATTTAATAGTGTTTATGCTGCTATCTTGGCTAAGATCAATCTATTGTTACAAATTGTAAAGCTGCCAAGGTTATATATTCCAAATGTTGCTTCACTTGCTTTCTAGTCTAAATATTATTCTGTTTTCCCAAATGATATCTATCTGATTTATGTTAAGAAAGTTTGCTTGCACTGTATGTTGTTAACTACTTAATAACATAAATAATAACTGATAAATAATGAAAATATAATTTATTTTCAGAAATCCCACGGAGAAGCATGGTGGCATAATGGTTAGTACAATGCATTACAGTACCAGTGACCCAGGTTTAACTCCCGCCTTAAGTAGTTAGTACGTTTGTCCCATGTCCACATGGGTTTCCTCCAGGTTTTCCAGTTTTCTCCCAAATTTCAAGGACATAACAGTTGGTAGGCTAGATGGTTATTGTCAATTGTCCCATGATTAAGCTAGGTTTAAATTGGGGGCTGTGGGGCAGTATGCTTCAAAGGGCCAGAAAGGCTTATACCTCCTTGTATCTCAATAAATAAATAAAATGATTACATTTCAAACATCTATGAAAAATACATATAGTCAAATAGTAAAAATCTTAGATTATTAGTTTTATGACTACTGGTTCATAGGTTCTTATTGATGTGGAGCCTAACAAAACACGTGATATTATTTGTCAAATACCTGTATTACAGTCACCCAAAGTGATATTATATGAAATTAAAGAGTTGGTTATATTAATAGTATGTGGATAAACAAATAACATTTTCCTTAATAAACAAATAATAGAATATTACAGTCATATATGAAATACTGTGATAAAAAAGTTAAGTGTTCTAGCCCTCATAGCAGATATCATAACATGATCTCGGTCCTAAAATTACATCTGGTTAGCTAAATATGAATTCAAGTGATATTTTTATCATTAGTTAACAATTAGTTAACACTTGCCAGTCAATAAAATGTTTGACTTCATTCAAATCACTTCCAAGACTAACAGTTTATGAACTTTAATTACTAATATCATAATAAAGTTATGTATTGCTTATCATCTATCATGTATTCCATAGATAGGCAACAACTGTGAAGAGATAAAACTGTGGCAACTTTTCCAGATTAATGATGTTTCTCAACCATTGTCAAATAGCAGCTCTGGCAATGGCTATGTTTATTCTTCAGGCCTTCTTAAGATGGTATTGCAAAGAGTAATCTCAAGATATGTAGTTTTAATATTAAACCACAAAATATGTACAGTATCTTCTATCATTAAACAAAATGCAGTCCGCTGAAAACCAAGAGAAGTTGATTGCTAGGTTCCATAATAGAATGCATTTAAAAGTTTCTTTTCATTGTGAACTTTCAAGAGATCGGGTCAGTACTTCAATATTAAAAGTTAAAATCTCATTTAAAGTAAAGATCAAAATCCACAGTCTATATTTAAAATAACCTTTCCAACTTATTGATGTCTGTTTGTTGTTTTGGTCTGGCACAAATAAAAAAAAAATGTCTGTTGAACAAAGATAATTCTTAAGACGGTTTGGCTATGGATTCACATTTGATATACTGTAGACTGACAGCTCCTGTACTTAAAAACGCACTGCCTGAAAATGAACTTAATTCAAATGTCACAAAACTTCTCCATCACCTGGAAATTTGAGAATCTCCTGGAATATGAGTTTAATTTGAAGTGGACCGATAAGTATGTCTGAGATCCTGGCAGCACTCCAGTGTCTACAATGCACGTGCCTCAGACATGTGGTGTTCCATCTGTTGTATATTTTAATTAAAGACAGTAGTCAGATCAGAGTACATTAATCAGGGCAAACAGGGCAATCAAACCCAGACCTGATCAGTCATGACAGCTGCTGAAACAGGAGAATGTGTTTGCAATGCAATTAGATTGTGACCATGTCATTCTTACTTACTTTGACACAAACATAAAAGGGAAATGTTTTATATAAAATTTCAACAATAAAATTAATTAATTAAATCTACTGGAAAGGCAAATCAAACAATACATGTCTTGTCCTATTTATAATGTTATTAAGTTAATACATTCTACTGACAAAGCACCAATGCTATTGCTTTTCGAACAATACAGATCTCAGGAATGTGTGGCCTATCGCCCATGCCCCCCCCACCCCCCATCCCAGTATCTTATAGTGACAGGACTGCCGCCTGTAATCCTTCAGCATCAAGCTTCAGAATATCTCTTAGCATGTACTTCTGGTGCCTTAAATGTGCCAGTTGAAAGCATCCATTTAAGGATGAGAGGGCGTACAGGAGTGAGCTATGCCAACTAATGGAGTGGTGCCGCAGCAACAACCTGGCATTCAACATCAGTAAGACAAAAGAGCTGATTGTGGACTTCAGGAAGGGTAAGCCGAAGGAACACATACCAATCCTCATAGAGGGATCAGAAATAGAGAGAGTGAGCAGTTTCAAGTACCTGGGTGTCAAAATCTCTGAGGATCTAACCTGGTCCCAACATATCGATGTAGTTATAAAGAAGGCAAGTCAGTGGCTATACATCAACAGGAGTTTGAAGAGATTTTGTATGTCAACAAATACATTCAAAAACTTCTATAGATGTACCGTGGAGAGCATTGTGACAGGCTGCATCACTGTCTGGTATGGGGGGAGGGGATCTACTGCACAGGATCAAAAGAAGCTGCAGAGAGTTGTAAATCTAGTCAGTTCCATCTTGAGTACTAGCCTATGAAGTACCTAGGATATCTTCAGGAAGCAGTGTCTCAGAAAGGCAGCGTCCATTATTAAGGACCTCCAGCACCAAGGGTATGCCCTTTTCTCATTGTCACCGTCAGGTAGGAGTTATAGAAGTCTGAAGGCACACACTCAGTGATTCAGGAACAGCTTCTTTCCCTCTACCATTCAATACTTAAATGCTAAATCCTTGGACACTAGCTCACATCTTTTAATATACAATATTTCTGTTTTTTGCACATTTTAATGTATTCAATATATGTATACTGTAATTGATTCACTTATTTATTATTAATATTATTATTTTATATATATTTTTCTCTTCTATATTATGTATTGCATTGAACTGGTGCTGCTAAGTTAACAAATTTCACATCACATGCCGGTGATACTAAACCTGATTTTGATTATATTTAAGCCAAGATATAAAGTACTTGTCTCAGATTTTATTGCTACAGGCCCATATTCCACAGTTGTCCCTTGATGACCATTCACACAGATCTCTCTCTGCTGAAATCAGAGGTTGAGTTATGCTTGGCCAGCTGGTCCCAGAAGTCCATAATCCATAAAAATGATGAGCAAAACAATTAAGTAGTCACACCCACAGTGCACCTCTAAGTGCTTTTGATGACCAGCAGGGCCTAAACCTTCAGCTTTGATATCTATATTTCTTAATGTTAAAGTCATATAGAAATATCTTAAAATTCTTCAAAGGAACTAAAACATTAAAATATTTAAAGAATCACTTTCATCTAACTTAAGAAAAAGAACAAAAATACTTCAAAATGAAATAAATAAGATTCAAAAACTTCAAGTACATTTATTATCAAAGTATGTAGCGCAGAATGCAACCCTGCAATTCATCTTCCCACAGACAGCCATGAAAGAAAGGAACACCATTGAATCCATTTAAAGAAAAACATCAAACCCACAACACAAAAAAAAACCAAAAAAAAAAAATGAGCAGAAAGCACAGAATCAGTCCAAGTATGTTCGGTTCAGTTCTGTTTAGTTCAATCTAGCACTGTGTCACTCATTAACTGCAGGCCGCAGAGCCAGTCTGCCCAATCAAAATTGCACAAAACAACAATGAAAAAGGAGGAGCCAGAAAACATAAACACCTCATAAAATGAACTAAAAGTCCAATCCTTGCCCAGGACCCAAGACTCCAGCAACATTGAGTGAAAGGAAGAGAGATAGTGGTCGATGCAGGTACTTTCTTCCAGGAGCAGCAAGCAAGAAGGAGTCAGAGAGACTGGTCAAAACGCCCGCAGACAGTACTTTCTGCTCTCGTCCTCATTGATTTCAATCTTTCTCAACTCGTTAATCAGCAAGATTGGCGAGAAATTGAGTCGATCATGGGCTTGTGCCCTGTCTCCAGGCCACACACTTCGCTCAAAACCTTATCGAGCTCCATCAGAGACAGCAAAGCACCAGAATGCTCTTTTGGCCCTAAAACATACCATCAAAATGTAGATCCCAGGTACCAATAGTAGCAGAATCATATCTGAAAGAAGTAATTTTGTGAACCGTCTGAAGGATGTCACCTTTAGTTGCAATATTCACTGGTGCCCGCTGCAAAAAATTGTTGCCTGACCTACTGAATTCCTATAGTTTCAGCTTCCATTTGTAGAGATGTACCAACACAATGACACAAACTACAAATAGTTAAGAACAAAAATTATGTCCAAATTCTCTTTTATTTACTATATTTCTACTTTCTACAATCCCACTGAAATCAGTGAGCTCAGTCATTTCTGTATTGGATCAAATCTGGTGCAGGATTCGGAAGTTGACCCCTCAGTGTAAATAGAGTTGAATCTCAAAAATTCCAGCTCCACTGCTGGACTTTAGGCATTGCCTGCTGGTAGTGATCAGCCATTAAGTTTATAACTTCCACATTTGCACAGGTGTCCTGCAACCTATCACTGCTTGTGCTGAAAGAAAAATGTCACAACTGTATATGGGCACCACCATATATTCCTAATCCAAAGTTAGTTCATGCAGATAATTGGCAAGTACATTGTTTGGTCTGGTATAGACAGGGGATAATTAAAGTCAAGGTAATCAGTGAACGTCTTGTGTGTAAGTGCAATAGTCTGTATGATTGCATTCTCCTCTGATTAAGCCAACAAAAATTACAATAAAGTCCAAAGGTTTACCTAGTAGTAGTAGGAAATAAAATCTCCTTGTGAGAAACAGAGGGTATCCAGTTCTAAAGCATAGGCTGCTTATCACTTTTGACAGAAATATAAAGCAGAAAAGTAGTCTCAAGAATTGCCCAAAAGTATGCAACAACATATTTAAATAAAATATTCAAATGAAAGAGTTCACTTGAGGCATGTGATCTTCCTTTGAGCATGGTATATGTTCTCATAATTTGAATCTAGCAGGGATACTTGGGACTTAATTTTCATAATGAAATAGGAAGACATAATTGCTGCTCAGCTGTAAGCTCCAGCCAGAATAGTAGCAGCTCCATCAGTGAAGAAATTTTACTACTGATATCATTTGAAAACCATTAAAATTGATAGGAAATCAACCACAGTGCATGCATAGGTTCATACTTCTAAGAAGTCAGTTCCTGGTGCTTCTTCTTTAATTATTTGTCTCATTTCCCATTTGGTGGCTTCCTCTTCATCTACCTTGATGCTAAGCTGTGGAATTCGTTCCCTAAGCCTTTCCCCTCATTAGTTCTCTCTCCTCTTATAATTTTGAAAACTTAACTAGTTGAGCAAGCTTTTTGTTATTGTTCTTGATCCCTTCGATGGTAATGGACTCATACATGGCTGATTACAGCCTTCAGGTGTCTTGGGACACATTGCTATTTCAGTGCAAGTTATTGTACAAAAAAGAACACTACAAGGAGCCACGTTCAATACCAAATGGAAATGAATACCATTTTGAACTAGCATTACTTGAGATGTGAAATGGAATCTAGAAATTTTGGTCGTCCAAATACGAAGCTTTCTATAACTAGAAGAAATAATATCTTGGTGTGGGGTACATGCATAGTTTGGCTGTGTTATAGGTAGGTTGAATGCCATTTCCAGCATCCCTTATAGTATAGGATGTGACAATTCTACTTTGTTATTCTTAAAAAAACACAGAACATCAGATCCCAATTGTATACTTAAATGCAAAAATAATTCTGGCATTACAGTTTACATTAAGGAAAATGAAATAAAGCAGATTTTCTCTTGTTTGTAAATGAGTTAAATGTATCTGTGTACAAAGCATGAAAACACATTTGCCAAATTAGATGAAAATAGATTGAAGTTGATACATATATTAATGTCACTCTGCTTACTTTGTTCATATTGTTGTGTAAAGTATGTTAATTTAAGTTTATGTTTACTTATCATATTGGTAATGTAATGTGTTGCTGCTGCAAATTGCTACTTTTCATGGCAATTTTTCTGAAGTTTGTATGCCTAGGACAATGAACTTGAACTTGAATGCCATTGAATGGAAATGTGCAGTGTTAAAAAGAAAGCTTTCTGTATTTGTAATCCCATTCCCTGTTGTCTTCCTTGCATTCAGCGTGCCCCCACCCTGATCCATGAAAATCCAAATCTGATACTTGTCTATCATAGTACATAGTTGGGATGAGATGTTTCTTAATATGCAATCTGAAAAGCATGAAGCAAAATTGTTCCTTCAAATATCAGATTTTTGAGCTTTGTCAAGTAGTTGAAACCCACTGAACCTTTTAAAATGTTTGAATTTGTCAGAGAAGTGGTAATGAGAACCACTTGATTTGCACTTTGGAAATGAAAAGAATGAAGGGATTCCTAAGAAGATGAACTATACATCTGATCCTTATCCTGAATGTAAAAAGGACTTTGAACCAACATGATGGTCCAAGTCCAGTTTCAGAAAGCACATGAATATTGTCTATGTAAAAAGTGTTGCCCTTCAAGTTCCTATCAAATCTTTACTTTCTCAACTTTAACCTAGCTCTCTAGTTCCTAATTCCACAATCATGGGAAAAAGACTACATTCACAATCATGGGAAAAAGACTACATTCACCTTGTGTATGCCCCTCCTGATTTTATATATCTCTATCAGTTCATTTCTCACTCTCCTACACTCTGAGGAAGAAAGTTCTTGCTTGTCTAACCTCTCATTATAATGCAGTCCCTTGAGACCTGGTAGCATCCTTGCAAATCTCTGAACTCTTTCCAGTAGGTGAAATTTTACAACATGTATTTTACACTCCTGAATTTATACTGATTGCTTTTGTAAAACGCTCTTGCAATTTGTCATAAGTTCCAAACTTCTCTGGTTTAATAAGTCTTCTGCATGTATAATACTTAATATTCCTTCTTTTTGCAGATTTACCTGAATACATGAAATCAGTCTACTTCTCCCATTTAAACATGTGGTAGTCGCAGAAGCTCAATTAGAATTGTAAATATCAATTTAAGTTTAAAGGTTTTTTTTCAGAGGTCTTATTGTAGTAGATCTGAAATTCATAGAACTGCAGACATTGGAAATGACAAATAAAAATAGAAAATGCCTGAATCACTCAGTGAGTCAGGTAGCACATGTAGGAAGATAAACAGTTAACAGCTTCAGAACTCTTCTTGGAAATTATTCTGTTTTTATTTGTGTTAGATCTGGCCTTGCTACATGGTTAATAGAGCATAAGATTTATTGTGCATTTTCACTTTGAAGATGACAATAATCATGATTGTTAACTAGATTATGTAATTTTCCTGATTAAGCAGAATCGCATGAATACAAAGAATTGACATGGCCAATGGTGATGGAAGTTTTGGGAAGAGTAAATTGGAAAGATTTCATCATTTGACTTGGAAATGAACGTTACCTTTTGCACATTTAAAGTTAGCATTTCTGACAATAACCTCTGGGTAATTTTCTTATTAACTTAATTTGTGTTGCTAGCTAACTTTTAGGAAAAGATACCGCCTTCTTGCCTTCATCCACAATTAAGTGATTGTATTACTTGGCCTCAAGTGCTGTCCTTTATTGGGAACAGAAAGTGTCTGCAGAGACTGTGTTGTCTCATAAATAATGCAGTAGATCTTTCTGGCAGCACAATGCCGTTGCTTATTTGTGTAAGGTTTCCTTCTGAAATATTTTGCATATAAATGTGCCACTGTGTGTGCATCTTTTCATTTTGTGGCTTACTTTGATTTACACACAGAAAGCTTTTATTAAAGGATATGTACCAGGCAAAGCTTCATTTAACCATAGCACTGTTCAGTCCTGCATGATCTTGTGCTGCCTTGCAGTGCCATCTAGCAGATCCTATCCTGCTTTGATAGTTGCATTAAAATCTTTTTATGTAATAACATTTTCAATGCATATATTTTATTGCAATGAGAAGTTAGTTAAATCAGATGAATATATTGTCAGGAATTTTTGACATTGTTAGTTACCAGTTCAAAAATGATTACAAGCATACTTATTGAGGAGCAAAGAGCAGCAACTATACTTCCCAGCATCAACTTGGTGTTCCTTAATGTGTTGGAATAAGGTTGAGTTTACTATGAAATATAACATTTCTCCTTTCCCTCCCAAATCGTTGGTATTGTGTTTAACAGGAACTGTATTAAGGAGTTGATACTAGGAAATGGGCATACTAGCACATTAGGAGCAACTTCTAATAGAGTGATGAGTAAGGGAAGTAAATTACTTTGATGAAACACCAAGTAATTACTTAGATGTTACAATGAAAATGTCAGGCTCATTCCCTGCTTGTCTGTAATTTGGACACCAGCCTCCATTGTGTGAGTAATAAAATTGTGGTTATAAAGTTGCAGTGTTGTAAAAAAATCCATTCCTCATTTACAAGCATAAGTTTAACACAATTTTTCATCAATGGATCAATATCTGTAGTTACACAATCATTGGATACCAAAATGAATTAATCTAATCAATGCTTCATTTTCCGAACAAAATTGAGATCAGCACACATAAAAAAATATATAATTTTATCTTTGAAAATGGGCCTGCCTTTGGTTCATGTGAACCAGTTATGATGCCTCTCTCCCATTTCTAGATCACTCTGTCTCCATCAAAGGAGACAAACAATCCATTGATATTTACTACAGACCAGGTAACTCTCACAGTTACTTAGGCTACACCTCTTCCTAGCCTGTCTCTTGTAAGGATGCCATCCTTTTCATCCAGTTTGTCTTTCTCCACCACATCTGCTCTCAAGAGAAAGCTTTCTGTTCCAAGACATCTGAAACGTCCTACATTGTCAGGAAGCATGAGTTCCTTTCTGCTGTCATTCATGGAGCCTGATTTCCTTTTCAGACTTCTGCTCTGACTATGCCTCCTTACAGACAGTAAAAGAGATAGCGTTTGCCTTTCACTTTCCACATCCAACATATCATCCTTTATGATTTCCACTGGCTGCATTAAGATTCCATCACCAGCTACCTCTCCTCCTCACCTCTATCTCTCTTCTGCAGGGACCATTCCCTCTGTGGCTCCCTGGTCCACTCATCCCTCTGTACCCATCCCTCCTTTACATCTGGCTCTTCCCTTGTCCTCATAATAGATGTATCACTTCTTCTTACACCTCTACCCCCATCATCATCACCTAAACAGTCCTTCCAGATGAAACACATGCATCTCCTCCAACCTTCTCTACTGCATTTGATGCTCCCAATGTGTCCTCTTCTATATCAGTGACACCAAACACAGTCTGTGACAGTTTTGTAGAACAATTACACTATGCTCATGCTACAATGACTATCCTGAACTCTCAGTTGCAGACCATTTCGACTCCCCTTCCAGTTCCCACATTGACCTGTCCATCTTTGGCTTCTCTGCTGCTAAGATGCAGCCCAACAAAATCTATAGGAATAGTATTTTTTATTCCACCCGGTGGTCTACAAGCCAATGGCATAAAGATTGAGTTATCCAAATACAGGCAACAATCCTTTTCATTTTTCTCCTCGTCCATCATCTTCCTTCTCCTTCAGCCTCTCCTTTTTATACTCCAGTCCTCCCATCTTTCCCAACCTCTCCCCTTTTTCCCACTGTGGCTCCATCCACCTGCTTCACACACAGGCTCCTGCTCTCCCCACAGGCCCAATCAAATTCCATCTGATGATCAACTCCTCCCTAATTTTCAGACTCTCATTTTCACTTTCTTTACATAGCCAACTTCTGTAGAACTATCTGTTTTACTTATCTCCCTCCAGCAGCTGTCTTCTGCCCTTACACCCCTTGCCCCCAAGCTTGCTCCATCTGTTTTGATTTCTCTTTCTCTCTCTCTGTCTGCCTCCAACTATCATTTATCTGCCACATCTCCCAACTCTACCCCCTGTCACTTCTCCCATCTGGTACTACCTCCTTATCATCTCAAACCCTTCCTCAGTCCACCTGTCAGCTCAGAATCCTTTTTCATCACTGCACTTCTCCTCTCCGTGGCTGCCATCTCGGCTCTTCATGCTCAGTCCTGATGCAGAGTTTTGTCCCAAAACGTTGGTGATTTCTTTTTCTGCGCACATGTAGCTTGACCTGCCCAGTCCCTCCTGTATACTGTTTATTACTCCTCAAATCCAGATACTGGTACATTACAAAAACATTGTGCTACCCACTTTTCCTGTAAAGTTATACTGGAGATGCTGTACATGAAGTATATAACATTTACTCAACTGTTTCATAAAATTAAACTGTGTGTTATCCTACTGAAGTTTATGTCATAACATGAGATTACATGAACTGATATAAAACACATCAGACCACTTCATTAAGATGTCAAAATCTGCTGAGATGCAACCAGCTTCTCTTTTATCACATTCAAGCTGCCACCAGCTGCTCTTACCTCAACAGCCAAATTGTACATCAATGTTTAATGAAATTCAGTGTATGAATTTGTTGGCAATTATAGACTTTATCAAACACAAACACGTGGGGTGGTGCTCCAACATTATAAGATTCGTTTGCAATTAGATATAACTGTGACTTTGATTTTTTTTTCGTGTTTCATCATCTCATCTGCATATTTTGATTAGAGTGATTACACACCTGTTACTGGAACCTTTGTCACAAGCAAGCTTATTGATGTAAAGTTCCACTAAATTTCTTTGGTAAGCCAAGATTTTTCAGACTGATGAGAACTTTATTTTCATCTATATCTTACAGCAGTGTCTTCAAATATTTAATTGACTTCAGGAGCAGAGCTGTGCATGACATTAGGAAAGTCAATGAGAAAGTTGTCTGTGTCAAGCACTGCAGTATTGCCCATCATATCCAACATCTTCTCTCTCCTGCATGAATTATTTGTCAATGTTAGCAGTCATTGTTCTTGTCTTTGTTAAGTTTGAAGTTGTAGCTGCAGGAACTTACTTAACTCAGGTCAAATTTCAATGCTATATTTCAGTTAGAGTAATAGCTGTAAAATATTTAATATCCAGTTGCTTAAAGAACAGGAAATCTGTATGCTGTCTACTTTGGAGTGAACATTCAGATAGATGACTTCATGATTAAGTTATAAGCTGGTAAGTGTTTGTTTCCTCCTCTTGCTTAAATGCAGGAAATGTAGAAGTTGCTGCTGTTCCTTGGATTGGACTACCAAGATCTTTAACTCACATGATTTTTCCAACTATGCATTAACTATAGGGAGCTTTGCCTGGTGTGATTGAAGATATGAACACTTTGATCAGATTTGTGAGTGAGGAAAGTGCTCCAGATTTTGTGCAAACTGGAAATAATGATTGCACAGAGTGAGCCTCGTGTTTTTCAATCCTTGAAGATGCTGGGATGTGAAAGTGGAGCTATATCCCACGCATATTCCTAGTTTCCATCAGGACGTACTGAACAGCTTTCAAGAGATTGAACAATGATTAATACTAATTCAAGTCTCTGAGGATCCTCATTTGTCACATTACTCTATTTACCATTGTTGTTCTGTGGCCTCCATTTCATGCACAAAACCTTGAGGTCAACTTGATCAAATGCTGTAGGGTTTCCATGTAGATAATATCTACAAACATTCACCTTCCAACACAAGTACCTCCACAAAACAAATCAATTAACCAAAATGGACATAACTTTCCCTACACAAATCCATGCAACATCTCTAAAATAGCTCAAGGTTAATTATTTTTGCCTTCCCCTTCTCTATTCCCCATCTCCTTTGCCCTTGCTCTCTTCATCTCCTTGCCTGCCCGTTGCCTCCCTCCCTTTGGTGCTCCTAGACTTTTTAATTTCTTCCAGAACCTTCTGTCCTCTCCTATTAAATTCTCCCTTTTTCAGTCCTGTATCTCTTTTCACCAGTCAACTTTCCAGCTCTTTATTTCACCCCTCCCCCCTCCCAGTTTCACCTATCACCTTGTGTTTCTTCCTCCCCTGCCCCCACCTTCTAACGCTGACTCCTTGTCTTTTATCTCCAGTGCAGCCGAAGGGTCTCAGCCCAAAATATTGACTGTACTCTTTGCCATAGATGCTGCCTGGCCTGCTGAGTTTCTCCAGCATTTTGTGTGTGCTGCTTGGATTTTCAGCATCTGCAGATTTCCTCTTGTTACCGTATTTGTTTAAGATCTAGTAAAGAACTGAAAGTGAAGGAAAACGAGTGCAGCTACATGATATAAAAACCTTGAAAGAAACATGGCTTCAAATACTGGAAGATAAAATCTTGAATAGAATATTCATTTCACTGATATTTTTTTAGCAGAAACAGATAAGAAAGTTAGGGAAGGGAAACATAGCTGAAAATATAGCCTAGGCAAACTGGGGTAAACTGGGGGCACGGAGGCTATATTTGAATACACTTTTCTAATCTCAAAAAAATCCTGGTTATTCGTTTATTTTGAGCCCATTATTGACAACAGAATAAAATAAACTAAAGGTGATATCTGGAGGCACATTAAAAAGGTTTACAATGGTCACTAAGTTATGGGCACATTAATCTTTGTATAGCATAGTGGAAATGTATTTGCTGATGAAATAGTTTATAAAATAGATTGCATTGCTTGTTGCACTGCATTGTTTTCATATTGGGTGAGAAATGATAAGAAGTTTGATATATGTAAAATGAAAACAGGAAAACAATTGGAAAATAGTGTTTGTAAAAATTAGATTCAATATAATTAGTGTAAAAATAATTAAAATACTAGAATGGAAATTAATAACATGAAAAATCAACTCAGCATAGCTTACTTGATCAAAATCCAGCAGTGTCAGACCTGAACAGATTTCTGGAGGTTTTATAAATAAGATGTGAAAGTTACACATTTAATATAATGCAACTAGGAATGCAAGCAGCACATTTTCCACTGAAGTTAGATGGCACTACTACTAGAGGTCAAGGGTTAAGAGTGAAAGATGAAAAGTTTAAGGGGAACATGAGGGGAAACCTCGTCACTCAGAGGGTCATGCAAGTGTGGAACGAGCAGCCAGCACAAGTGTTGCACGCGAGCTCAATTTTAACATTTAAGTTTGATAGGTACATAGATAGTAGGGATATGGAGGGAAATAGTCCTGGTGCAGGTCAATGGGAGTAGGCAGCTTAAGTGGCTCAACATGGACTAAATGGGCTGATGGGCCTTTTTCTGTGCAGTACTTTTCAATAACTTTTATACTTTATGACTCTATTTAAAGATGAATGTTCACTCGTAAATAGAGAGTTCGGAATCAAATGAATTCAGCTATATGCTGAATTTACAAGGAATAAGACAAAAAAGTATAAAATAAAGTAATAAAAGAGGCCAAGCCAAGAAATCTAAAAAGGAAATTTAATATAAACTAATGCTTGACACAGCAAGCAGCAAGGGCATTTCTAAATATAAAAATGTATAATCATAGTAAACAAAATAACCCATGCACTTACTGAAAGATGGCCTTTGCTGATTTGAACTGTTGACAGTTTATAAATTATATGACTAGCTTCCACATCACTACCTTTGCAGGAGACAAGAATTATTCTGAGTTAATTTCCCCCAAATCCTATTCGATTTGTTACGTACCCCGTAACTGGGTCACTTACCAGCAAAGATAGAGAGGTCCGTTGGAGTCTGATGGTACTATTTTTAACAGTATTTATTGATAAAAATACACAAAAATAATATCAATGCAAACATACAGATAATATACGTCGTCAATACTAAATCTAAAAGCATGGGTATAATAATAATCAATAAGAAATAGCTCTTTCGTTGTCTAGGGGATAATGTATTGTCGGATGGAAATATAAAAGTCACTTTAGTTCATTCAGGCTGCAGCTTTTGGTTGGAGTCAAGAGAGACAGATTTTTAGAACTTGCCAGCTTTTCCTTTTTATGATGCCGATCCTTCGAAATTTCATTGGTGGTGATCTCTTATTTAGCTAAGCCGTCTTCCGTGGTAAGGCCGCAATCCCAGGCAATGGGAAAGGACACACGTGGGCCCTCCACCGGCTGTCGCTATTAAACGCTGTCACGGGATTTCTAGCGTTTCTCCTGGTGCGTCTAAAGGGGTTGTTCCCCAGACCCTCTTTTATCCTTACTCACGGGGTCTCAGATGTCAATCAGGTTGGGATGATGCAATCCCTCAACCGGCCCCCTCTGCTCATTCCCTGAGGGCTTCCATGAATAGTACAGTCCTCAATACACAGTTCCGTCTCCAAGAGACAATGGCCGTTATCCGTGGCTTTGTATCGCAGAGGCCAGGACACATTCCAAATGTCTCTCTCTCATTTCCTGGGTCTCCTGACCTGAATTAATAGCGATCTTGCGATTCTCAAAAAGGAGGGGGCTACTTTGTACTCTTCGGCCCCTCAGAGTTGGGGCACAGGTGTAACACCCCCTTTCTTCAACGCGTTTTTACCATCGGTAAAAACGAAGTAATACAGAGTCTTACAGGATTCTAGAATCTAACACAATACAAAAGTTTTTTTTTCACTACAGAGTAATACAGTTATACATTCAGTTCAGCATCTAAACAGTTAACGATTACATTGTCACTTCCTTTAATATCTTAACATCTTGTACCTTATTAAAGTCTTGTAGCATCAGACTCCAATTTAATAACCACCTATTTTTTATTTTCTTTCCTTCAGCAAACAAAAACTAAAGAGTTGTGACCTTAGCTTACATGTATACTACAAAAATTCATGCAAATACTAATCTTTATGTTACTTTCAAACTTAACAGTCAAGCTTCCATGGGGTTGTCTTTATTATTCACATGCTTTGTCGAAATCCCTTAAAATCGGCTTCTGCTATTTAAAAATGGCATCCCATTAACCCTCGCCCCTTTTCCAGTTAACTCCCACGTGGTGAGCTTGTGCACCCTGGCGAAATAGACTTTCGCCCGCTCCTTTCATAGGAGTTATTTTATCAACAATGTGTTCCAAACTTAGACCATTTTCCGAATTTCCACACAATTCTTTAATTTTACGCAAGTTGCTAGTTTTCTCTTCAGGACCCTTCAGGTGATTAGTTCTCAATGCCAGCGATCCCTCTTTGTTCAAACAGCATTTCGAATTCTGCGGTTTCACACCACACTGTGAAATAACAATAGCGTGTGGGGCCCCTTTACTTTCCAACTCAACCTGTAATTGATTCACAGGCACCGCGGTACCAAGCCATTGTCTCTGTAGCCTGGTTGCTGCGTCTGACATCAATCCAGACTTTAAATTTTCTTCATTCGATTTGGAAACTACACTTTTCCCTTTTCCTTCAATAATAATATTCACCTCACCACCTGTTATCTCCTCACTAACTTTTAACACACCTTCGAGCACAAACACCTGGGAACTCTCACTTCCCACTATTACCAAGGTTAACCCTTTCTTCACTGAACCCAGTTCATCTGACCCACAAGGACTGCATTCCTTTTCAACTGAATCAAATACCTCAGACTTTTTCTGAGCTCCATTACTAGGTTCAGTACCACGTGCATCCACATCTTGGACACACTCAAACGGGACATTTGCCTCTTCCAGGCTTTCAACACCCGTACCCTGTTCAAATTCTAAATTCCCCTGATCCTCCCAACTACTCTCTGGGCAACTCCCTTCTGGAGTAAACTCAACCCTGCGGGCTGAAACAACCTCATCTGCCAACCCAGCAGACTTCTTCAAGGTAAGGGCACCCTTTTCATCTAGGACTGCCCTCATTTCATTATCGGGAACACCTTTAGAATTTTCAACTTCTTCAAACAGTTCTGCCAAACCAGACAGATCATCCATGTCCAACCCAGGACCTTTTAACAGCTTTATCTGTTTCTCATCTTTATTTCGTGCCTCTATAAATTTTCTCCTCGCTAAGGGGAGATCTACCTCCTCTCCCTTACTCTCTTTCACTTTACTACTCTTCGTTTTACCACCCTCTAAACCCTCGTGGTACAGGGTCGGTAAAAACCGTCTCGGCCAAATCGATACTGGCCGGATTTAAACTGCTCTCGTTCTCAGCTGCCTTTCTCGACATGCTGCAAGAAATAGCTCTATTGTTGCCTAGGGGATAATGTATTGTCCGATGGAAATATAAAAGTCACTTTAGTTCATTCAGGCTGCAGCTTTTGGTTGGAGTCAAGAGAGACAGATTTTTAGAACTTGCCAACTTTTCCTTTTTATGATGTCGATCCTTCGAAATTTCGTTGGTGGTGATCTCTTCTTTAGCTAAGCCGTCTTCCGTGGTAAGGCCCCAATCCCGGCAACGGGAAAGGACACACATGGGCCCTCCACCGGCTGTCGCTATTAAACGCTGTCACGGGATTTCTAGCGTTTCTCCTGGTGCGTCTAAAGGGGTTGTTCCCCAGACCCTCTTTTATCCTTACTCACGGGGTCTCAGATGTCAATCAGATTGGGATAATGCAATCCCTCAACCAGTCCCCTCTGCTCATTCCCTGAGGGCTTCCATGAATAGTACAGTACTCAATACACAATTCCGACTCCAAGAGACAATGGCCGTTATCCGTGGCTTTGTATCGCGGAGGCCAGGACACATTCCAAATGTCTCTCTCCCATTTCCTGGGTCTCCTGACCTGAATTAATAGCGATCTTGCGATTCTCAAAAAGGAGGGGGCTACTTTGTACTCTTCGGCCCCTCAGAGTTGGGGCACAGTCGTAACAGGTTATAGCAAGATTTCATACGTAGAATCCATGATTTTAAAGGATTACCTTATTTTAAGTTTCCAGTGGTGTAAATAAACAGAATTGGTGCAATTTGATCCCAGATAAAGGTGGAATCACGGGGTTATCTTTGATAGCAATTCAAAACTAATGAAATTAAAACATAACATCTGAATAATGTAGTTCTATATATGCAAATTTGATGAACATGTAGTGATGTGCTACACACAGCGCTGAAATAACGACACGCAGTCGGTAAGTCATTTCGAGACTAGTTTATTCAAACTTCGCAGCGCTGGCATTTAATCCCTAGCGCCCGCCCTCTCCGGGCGGAAATGACATCAGAGGTGCATTACCAAAGTCTCCACCCGCGCTCTGGCTATTTGTGAGCTGGTTCACCTGCGCAGAAAGTGAGTCACCACATAACCCCCCCCCCCCCCCGCAGAACCGGCGGTACACCCCCCAATGTCCACAGTCTGGATCAGCCTCTGTTTGGGAGGTTTGCCTCTGTGCCGCGGTGCCTGAACCTCGACCGGCTGCACCAAGTCCACATGGGCTGGTTTGAGTTGGTCCACCATGAAAACTTCCTCTTTCCCCCCAATGTCCAGAACGTACGTGGACCTGTTGTTGTTGATCACCTTGAAAAGCCCTTTGTACAGCCGTTGTAGCGGTGCCCAGTGTCCGCCCCTTCATACAAATACAAACTTACAGTTCTGCAGGTCTTTGGGTACATGGGTCGCGGTCTGTCCGTGCTGTGAAGTTGGTACAGGGGTCAGGTTGCCGAGCCTCTCGCGTAGTCTGTCCAGGACTGCTGCGGGTTCTTCCTCTTGCCCCCTTGGGGCTGGTATGAACTCTTCTGGGACGGCCAGGGGTGCGCCGTACACCAACTCGGCCGACGAGGCGTGCAGATCCTCTTTGGGCGCGGTGCGAATTCCAAGCAGGACGCAGGGAAGCTCGTCCACCCAGTTAGGTCCTCTCAGGCGGGCTATGAGAGCCGAATTCAAGTGATGGTGGAAGCGTTCCACTAGTCCGTTCGTCTGTGGGTGGTAGGCAGTTGTGTGGTGTAGCTGCGTCCCAAACAGGCTGGCCACAGCCGACCACAGGCTGGAGGTGAACTGGGCGCCTCTGTCGGAGGTAATGTGGGCCGGTACCCTGAAGCGTGCTACCCAGGTTGCGATCAGTGCTCAGGCGCAGGAATCGGCAGATGTGTCGGTGAGTGGGACCGCCTCTGGCCACCTCGTGAACCGGTCTACCATAGTTAGGAGGTACCGTGCTCCTCGGGACACTGGTAGGGGGCCCACGATATCCACATGAATGTGGTCGAACCTCCGGTGGGTGGGTTCGAACTGCTGCGGCGGGGCTTTAGTGTGCCACTGCACCTTGGCTGTTTGGCACTGCGCCCACGTTCTGGCCCATTCACTGACCAGCTTGTGAAGTCCGTGACACACGAACTTGCTGGAAACCAGCCAGACGGTTGTCCTGATAGATGGGTGCGCCAAACCGTGTATGGAGTCGAAAACTCGCCGCTTCCAGGCTGCCGGGACGATGGGGCGAGGTTGGCCGGTAGCCACGTCTCACAGTAGGGTCCTCTCACCTGGGCCTATGAGAAAGTCCTGCAGCTGCAAAACCGAGACTGCAGTCCTGTAGCTGGGCATCTCGTCGTCTGCCTGCTGTGCCTCCGCCAGTGCTGCATAGTCCACCCCCAGGGACAGGGCCTAGATATCTGGTCTGGAGAGTGCGTCCGCCACAACGTTGTCCTTTCCCGAGACATGCTGGATGTCCGTCGTGTACTCGGAGATGTAGGACAGATGTCACTGCTGGTGAGCCGACCAGGGATCGGACACCTTTGTGAATGCGAAGGTCAATGGTTTGTGGTCCATGAACGCGGTGAACAGCCTGCCTTCTAAGAAGTACCTGAAATGCCGGATTGCTAGATACAGTGCCAACATCTCCCGGTCGAAAGCACTGTACTTGAGTTTGGGTGGTCGTAGGTCATATATGTCAAACTCAAGGCCCGCGGGCCAAATCCGGCCCGCGGTGGAATTATCTTTGGCCCACGAGATAATATCTAATTACTATTAAAGCTGGCCCCAGTAATCGAAGCGCCTATGGCGTATGATATGGCTAATGCTGAGTTTATACAGGTACCAGGTTTTCAGGGTTTTTAGTGTTTATTTGGCAGTCTTGCTCGGCAGTCTTCTTCATAAGAAATGGAATTTGTAAAGTGAAACACTTTGTAGTTATAGCAGAGACTGAGACACATGAGAGCAGGCTGAAAAAACGGAGGCAACGAAAGCTGCGTTCGCACGCGTCCGACTGATCCGGCCTGCATGAAGCTGCATTTTGCTCAATCCGGCCTGTGACCTAAAATGAGTTTGACACCCCTGTCATAGGTGCTTGCTGAAGAACGCCAGGGGTTGCCAGTGCCCTTCGATGAGCTGCTCCAGCACCCCACCGACTGCTGTGTCGGATGCGTCCATTGTGAGTGCGGTCGAAACGTCTGTTCTGGGGTGCACCAGCATCGCAGCATCTGCCAAGGCTTCCTTGGCTTTAATGAAAGTGGCGCGGCCTCCTCATCCCAAGTAATGTCCTTGCCTTTACCTGATATCAGGGTGTACAAAGGGCGCATGATACGGGCTGCGGAGGGGAGGAAACGGTGGTAGAAGTTCACCATACCAATGAACTTCTGTAGGCCTTTGACCGTGTTGGGCCAGGCAAGGTGGCGAATCGCGTATACCTTGGCGGGCAGAGGTGTTGCCCCATCTTTGGTAATCCTGTGACCCAGGAAGTCGATGGTATCGAGACCGAACTGGCATTTGGCTGGGTTGATCGTGAGGCCGAAATCACTCAGGTGGGAGTAGAGCTGGTGGAGGTGGGACAGATGCTCCTGGCGACTACTGCTGGCTATAAGGATGTCTTCCAAATAGATGAATGCAAAGTCCAGGTCGCGTCCCACCGCATCCATTAGCCGCTGGAACATCTGTGTGGCATTCAGGCCGAACGGCATTCGGAGGAACTCGAACAGGCCGAACGGGGTGGTAAGTGCCGTTTTGGGGATGTCTTCAGGGTGCACTGAGATTTGATGGTATTCCCGGACGAGGTCTACTTTGGAAAATATTCTTGCCCCCTGCAGGTTTGCTGCAAAGTCCTGTATGTGAGGCACGGGGTAGCGGTCTGGAGTTGTAGCCTCGTTCAGTCTGCGGTAGTCACCACATGGTCTCCAACCCCCGGCTGCTTTGGGCACCATGTGCAGGGGGGAGGCTCATGGGCTGTCGGACCTCCGTACGATCCCCAATTCCTCCATCCTCTTGAACTCTTCCTTTGCCAGGCAGAGCTTTTCTGGGGGGAGCCTTCGTGCGCGGGCGTGGAGGGGTGGTCCATTGGTCAGGATGTGGTGCTGAATCCCATGTCTGGGCATGGCTGCCGTGAACTGCAGTGCCAGAATCGATGGAAAGTCCGCCAGGATTCTGGTGAATTCGTTTTCTGACAGCGTGATGGAGTCCAGGTGTGGGGCCGGCAACTTGGCTTCACCCAGGGAGAATGTCTGGAAAGTCTCGGCATGTACCATTCTTTTCCCTTGCAAGTTGACCAGCAGGCTGTGAGCTCTCAAGAAGTCTGTCCCCAGGAGTGGTTGGGCCACCGCGGCCAGTGTGAAGTCCCACGTGAACTGGCTGGTGCCGAACTGCAGCTGCACTGTGCGGGTGGCGTAGGTCCGTATCGTGCTGCCATTTGCGGCCCTCAGGGCGGGTCCTGGCTTCCTGTTGCAGGTGTCGTACCCTGTTGGGGGCAAAACGCTGATTTCCATTCCGGTGTCGACCAAGATGCGGCATCCCGACTGTTTGTCCCAGACATACAAGAGGCTGTCCTGGTGGCCAGCCGCCATAGTCATTAGCGGCAGCTGGCCCTTGCAGGGCGGGCGACAACAGCGGGCTTTTGTGCCCCACCGCTGGTGGTAGAAACACCACCATTCACTGGCCTCCTCACTCCTGCCTCTGTATTGTGTGTGCCCCCCTGCCGGGCCTGGTCTGGTCCGCTGTTGGGCATGAGGCCTGGTAATCTGACTGACGGACGCCACGCTCTCCCTCTTGGCTTCCCACAGCACGTCTGCCCGGGCCGCCACCTTCCGGGGGTCGCTGAAATCTGCGTCGGCCAGCAGCAGATGTATGTCCTCAGGCAGTTGCTCTGGGAACGCTTGCTCAAACATGAGGCAGGACTTGTGTCTGTCAGCCAGGGCCAGCATCTCATTCATCAATGCTGATGGCAGTCTGTCTCCCAAACCATCCTGGTGAAGCAGGCGGGCACCCAGCTCATGCTGTGAGAGGCCAAAGTTCCCAATGAGCAGCGCTTTGAATGCTTCATATTTGCCTTCTTCCGGGGGCGACTGTATGAAATCCGCAACCTGGGCGGCCATCTCCTGGTCAAGGGCGCTCACCACGTGGTAGTAACGCGTGGAATCAGAGGATATCTGCCGAATCTGGAACTGGGCTTCGGCTTGGCTAAACCACACGCGTGGTCGCAGCGTCCAGAAAGTCGGCAGTTTTAGCGAAACTGCGTGAACAGATGAAGAGTCGGTCATCTTTGGTCCAAATCCCGTTTGGACCGTCGGGGTCACCAATGTAGCGAAGTGCTACACACAGCGCTGAAATAATGACACGCAGTCGGTAAGTCGTTTCGAGACTAGTTTATTCAAACTTCATTGTGCTGGCATTTAATCCCTAGTGCCCACCCTCTCTGGGCAGAAATGATGTCAGAGTTGCATTACCAAAGTCTCCCCCGCGCGCTGGCTATTAGTGAGCCGGTTCGCCTGCGCAGAAAGTGGGTCGCCACAAACATATAAATATAAGTTGGAAAATAATTTATGGTGATGACATAAACAGCCTTTGAATTCAAATAGAAAGCTAAGTAAGTAGGGCATAAATATTCGAAGTCGTGAATAATATAAATAAATATGATTATATCCATTTTGGCAGGAAGATGAAAAAAGAGTTTTACTTAATTGTGGAAGAGTCAAACACAATGTTCAAAGACATTAGTTGAAACTTTACTCTATCACTCTTAAAGGCAAGTATATCCTTACATGAATAATGATACTAAAACTATATACAGTTGTAGACATTAAGGTCATAACACAAGGAAGCAGAAAAGGGCCATTCATCAAATCTTTTACGTCATTTGATCTTCGCTGATTTACTTTCCCTCTCAAAATCTCCCCATAACCTTTGATGCTCGTACAAAATAAGAAACTTTCAATCTCTGCTTTAAATATACTCAATAACAGCCTCCACAGCTATTTATTATATGAGCTCTACAGATTCACCACATTCTGGCTGAAGAAATTCCTCTTCATCTCTGCTTTAAAGGGACGTATTCTATTCTGAGGCTGTGCCCCCTGGTTCTGGACTCTCCTATTTATTGAACAGCCTTTCCACATCCTCTTTAAGTAGGCCTTCCAATGTTCAGTAGGTTTCAATGATACAACACCCACCCCATTCTTCACAAATTCTAGCAACTAAAATGCTCCTCATAATTTAACACTTTCATTCCCGGGACAATTTTTGTAAAGCTCCTCTGGACCCTGACCAATTCCAGCATATCCTACCTTATAGGCACATAGATTCTGCAGATGCAGCAGATCCAGAGCCACACACACAAAATGCTAGAAGTACTTAGCAGGTCGCACAGTATCTATGGAGAGGAATAAACACTCAACATTTCAGGCCAAGACCTTTCATCAGGACAAGCCTGAGTCTTGATGAAGTCAGCAGGGTCTGTGGGAGGAGCCACAGGAGCAGTCAGACAGGTATATCTAGTTCACAACAGTGTCTCAGCCTGAAACATTGACTCTTTATTCTTCTTCACTGGTGCTGCCTGTTCTGCTGAATTTGTCCAGCATATTTTGTGTGGTGTATCCTAAGATATGTGGCCCAAAACTTTTCACAATACTCCAAATGTAGACCAACAATGTATTCTAAAGTCTTAGCGTTACATCCTTGCTTTTATATTCCAGTCCTCTCAAAGTGAATGCTAACATTGCATTTGTCTTCCCCATCATAAAATGAAAAGTACCTGAGCCAATAATCACCCTGCAGGGCACCGGCATCTAACCATAAAAGAACCTCTTTATTCCCACTCTTTGCCTTCTGCCAGTCAGCCAATTTTCTGCCCATGCTAGTGTATTTCCTGTAATACCATGGACAGTTAGCGTACCAAGAACTCTTTACTCAAACTCCATTCTCCATATGACAGAGGCCAAAATACTTCAAGCCTTTGTGGGCATAAATAAATAGGATCAGTAGAATTCTCATTTAGAAACTTTAAATCAACTTGCATAATAAGTGCACACAGTTATTGTATGGACGTTTAAATCTGAAAAGCTCTTATAAATTATGTGCTTATTTTAATCTTTGAACATTTGGAAACAGAAGCTTACTAGATCTTAGACTTTCACAGTAGAAGCACTGAATGCAAATCCAGTGTAGATCCAGTAAACTCCTCTTCATGTGAATATTTTCTGAATTCTCACACAATTTTAAGTACTCCTGGATATAAGGAAAACACTATCAAAATTTTCATTGACCTTCATGATTTTTACCACTCATTCATCAAAAAATCAATAGTTCTGTGAAATATTTCAGCACTTAATAGTGCTACTTTAAACCACATGGTCAGTTGACGGAACGAAGAAACAGCTGTCATGAATAATATAACAGCACTACAAGTGTATCATCTTTGGTCCTGATTTTACTGAAGGGACTCATTAGCTTGACTGACCATCTGTGTGCATTACTGATAATTATGCAAAATAACACTTTAACATCTTACTTAGATAGGAGAGATGTGGAGAAGCATAATAGAAAACCAAATAAATATCTCAAAAGGCCCAGTTTTCTTAACAAAATATTGGCCTGGATTTTACGAAGAAATCAACTTTTCTCTGTAACTTGACAACAAAGGATCATAAAATTAAGGCAATTTCCTAAACATATTCCAGAGAAGTTACCCAAACAGCTGGCATTTGTTTAGACATAAGGAATGTAGATTACATCCTTTGAAGTTCAGATTTTCAAAGTAAATTTATGATTAAACTACATATATGTCACGATATACAACTCTGAGATTAAGTTTCTTGCAGGTATACTCAATAAACCCAAAGTAGAATAATAACCATAATAAAATCAATGAAAGACCGCACCAACTTGGGCATTCAAACAGTAAGCAAAATACAACAAACTGTACAAATACAAATATAAATAAATAATAATAGTAAGTAATATTGGAAACATGAGATAAAAAGTTCTTGAATGCGAATTCATAGGTTGTGGGAATATTCCAATGATGGGGCAAGTGATGATGAGTGAAGGTACTCCCTTTAGTTCAAGAGCCTAATGGTTGACGGTAATAACTGTTTCTGAACCTGGTGCTATGAGTCATGAGGCTTCTGTACCTTCATCCTGATGGTAGCAGCTAGAAGACAACATGTCCTAGCTGGTGGAGCTCCCTGATGATAGATGCTGCTTTCCTGCAACAATGTTTTCTGTAGATTTGCTCAGTGGTGGGGAGGGATTTACTCATGATGGACTGGGCTTTATCCATGAATTTTAATAGAGTTTTTTGTTCAAGGGTATTGATGTTTCCATACAAGACTGTGATGCAGCTAGTCAATATATTCTCCAATACATATCTATAGAAGTTTGTCAAAGTTTTAGATGGCATGCCAAATATTCACAAACTCCTAAAGAAGTAAAGGTGCTGACATACTTTATTCATAATTGCACTTACATACAGGGCCCAAGACAGGTTCTCAAAAATAATAACACTGAAGAATTTGAAGTTGCTAACCCTCTTCAGCTCCAACCCTCTGACAAGGACTGGCTCATGGACCTCTAGTTTCCTCCAGCTGGAATCAATAATCAGCTCCTTATTCTAACTGACATTGGGTAAGAGGTTGTTGTTATGGCACCACTCAACCAGATTTTCAATCTCCCTCCTAGATGCTAATTTGTCTGCACCTTTGACTTGTCCTACAACAGTGGGCTCATCAGCAATCTTAAATATGGCAATTGCTGTGTCTAGCCACACAGTCATACGTGCAAAGCATGTAGAGTAGTGGGCTATGCACACAGCTTTGAGGTGCACCTCTGCTGAAGGAGATCGTGGTGAAGATGTTGTTGTCAATCCAAACTGACTGGGATCTGCAAATGAGGAATTCAAGGATCCAATTGCACAAGGAGGTATTGAGACGAAGGTCTTAAAGCTTATTGATTAGTAATCAGGGAATGATTGTATTGAATGGTGAGTTGTAGTTGATAAAGAGCATCCTGATGTATAGATTTTTGCTCTCCAGATATTCCAAGGTTGAATGAAGAGCCAATGAGCTGGCATCTGCTGTGGACCTGTTGCTCCAGTCGGCAGAATGGAATGGATCCAAGTTGCTTCTCAGGCAGCAGTTGATATGCTTCATCACCAATCTCTCAAACCGCTTCATCACTGTGGATGTAGGTGATACTGAATGATAGTCATTGAGTCAGGTTACCATGTTCTTTTTTTTGGCATGGGTATACTTGAAGCTTGCATGAAACAGGTAGGTACCTCAGTCAGCTGAATTGAGAAGTTAAAGATTTCAGTGAACACTCCAGACAGTTGATCAGTACAGGTTGTTACTTGGTCAGGTACACTGACTGGGCTGAATACTTCTCCTGGGTTCACCTTTCTAAAGTGTGCTCACATGTTGGCCTCAGAGACTGAAATCATAGGATCATTGGTGGGTTCAGGAGTTGTGATGGTTATTCCATGTTGAGACAGAAAAAAAGAGCAAAGAAGGTATTGAGCTCCTGTGGAAGTGAAACTTTGTTGTCAACTATGTCACCTGATTTAACTTTATAAGAGATGATAGTATTCAAGCCCTGCCACAACTGTCCAGCGTCTTTCATTCATTCAAATTTAGTCTAGAATTGCCACTCCATACATGAGATGACTTTCCAGAGATCATACCTAAAACATTCTTGATCATCAAACTTGAAAGCATCTGATCTGACCTTCAGCAGACTGCAGATCTCATGGTCCATCCAGGCCTCTGGTTGGGGAAGACTCTGAATGATCTTGTGGCAACACACTCATCTACAACAGTTTTAATAAAGTCCATGGCAAACACAGTGCATTCATTCAGATCCACTGATGAGTCCTTGAGCATGGTCCAGCCAGTGCATCAACTTGAAGCAGTCCCATAACCATTCCTCTGCTTCCTGCAACCACCTCTTTCTTTTCCTAATCTCTGGAGATTTTTTCTTTAGCCTCTGCCTCTAAGCAGGCGAGAGAAGAACAGCCACGAGTTCCAAGATACTGAAGTGTGGCCTGAACATGGAACAGTAGGCAAACCTTATCTCAGTATAACAGTGGTCTAGTGTGATAAGACCTCTGGTGCTACAGGTCATATATTGATGGAAATTGGGCAGGGATTTCTTCAAGCAAGCTTAGTCGAAGATCCTGACTGTGGTTTAAAATGCATGTGGAGGGTGTTTCTTGATTGGCGACTGCATCAGGCAACATCTCAAGTGCTTGACTATAGTTGGCCATGGGTGGTATGTAAACTGTTGTCAGGATTATGGAGGAGAACTCCCTAGGTAAATAGAATAGATGGAATTTGGCTGTTAGGTGCTCAATGTTGGGGCAGCACCAGTTTGACAAAGATGCCACATCGGAGCACCATAGAGTGTTAATCATGTAACACACACTGGAAATGTTCTGAAATATTTGAGTGCACTTTTTCTTTTATGTCTTAAGATTTCAGTAAATAATGTTTAAATTTCATCAATAGTATTAGGTATTCAGGGGAAGTATCAAATCTGTTGACAATTTGACATCCAGCTAAGCTATGGGTATGACATATTCATTACTTACCTTCCATTAATATGTGACAGAGTTTGCCTTGACAATTTGGATCTGTTTGTGTATATTCAGGTTGGAGATCAGCAATATAAGTTCAACTTCTCTTATGTCATTAGTGAAATCAAACTGATCATTGCTAGCTTCTAAATCTGAGTTTAAAATTAATTCCCTTCAAAAAGTGCACCATAAAGTGTAACATAGAACCACACAGGCATTTGATTTGGGAATGAAGTTCATACACTTAAACTATGGAACATCAGTGCTGAAGACTGGAAAATCATACTCTTCTTTAGAGAGAGTTGACATCAAACACACCAAACTTCCTAAGTGACAAGTCAGATATCATGGTACCAGCATTAAATAGTCATTTCAAATTGCCCTTACAGTGAGTGTGGTCATTTACTGTATTTTATTGCCGTCATTCTGCATTCTGATGGAAGTTACATCTAAATATTCAGGTAATCTTACCTTTATGAATTTTGTTTGACTCATTACTGACTTTTATCAAATTTTCGTTTTACATTTGCTTCCATCTCATCTTTTACTTTGTATTTTTTCAGATAGCACTAAGCATTCTTTAAAGTAGTTCTTATGCTCTAGTTTAAAGGCAAACTAAATAAGAAAGAGTTTATTCTGTAAGCATTGGGTGGATAATAATTAACTTCTGAATATGCAATGGGGTGGGAGACAGTTAATACAAAAAGCAGGAAAGCAGGAATCTGCAGATCAATTACTTTAAGACCCACTTACCAGTCATTCTGCAAAGGCTATAAGTTATTAAGAAGGGCATTATAGCTGGCAAAGTCAATATAATTTAGTAAAGTGGACAGAAGTTAGAATCAGAATCAGATTTGATATCATTGGCATATGTAGTGATACATGTTGTATGCGGCATATTTTATAAATATATATATATATATATATATATATATGTATGTGTGTGTGTGTGTGTGTATATATATATATTGTTACGAACCCCGTAACTGGGTGTCTTACCAGCAAAGATAGGAGTAGCCGTTGAAGTCTGATGATACTATTTTAACAGTATTTATTAGTAAAAGTACACAAAAATAATATCAATGCAAATATACAGATAATATACGTCATCAATACTAAACCTAAAAGTGCGGGTATAATAATAATCAATAAGAAATAAGCACTATTGTTGTCTAGGGGATAATGAATCGTCCGATGGAAATATAAAGTTCAGTTCGTTCATACAGGCTTCAGTCGTTGTTTGTCGCTGTGTTGCAATTGTTGGAGAGAGAGAGAGAGAGAGAAAGCAGTAAAGCTATTAACTTGCTGACCTTCCTTGTTACGATCTTGATCCGTATCCATCCTTTAGCGAGACCGTTCCGTGAAGGACTTGTCACCCAGGCAAGGGTGGACACACACACAAGCCTCCACCGATCTCGTAGCGTTTCTCCTGGTCCGTCTGAGGGGTGTTCCCCAGACCCTCCTTTTATCCTCACTCACAGGGTCTCAGATGTCAATCAGGTTGGGATGATGCAATCCCTCAACCAGACCACTCTGGTTGTCCCTGAGGGGTTTCAATGAATAGTACAGTACTCAATACACAATTCCTTCTCCAAGAGACAATAGCAGTAATCTCTCTCTTTGTCAAATAGGAGACATTCCACCTTGTGTATTCTGCGTTTTCTCTCTCATCACTGACATGATGTGTATCTCATGGGTATCAGACCCGAAATAATAGCGATCTTGCAATTCTCAAAAAGGGGGGGGGGGCGGGCATTGGCGATTCTGTACCCTTCTGCCCATCAGATTTGCTCCTCATTCGTAGCTATATATATATATATATTTATAAAGTAATGTCATTAGAGAACAAAAAAAAGAAATATAAGTAATGAGGTAGTGCACATAGATTCATTGCCCATTCGGAAGTATGATGGTGGAAGGAAAGAAGTGGTTCCTAAAATGATGAGTGTGTGTCTTCAGTCTCCTGCAGCTCCTCCTTGATGATAGCAGTGAGAAGAGGCCATGTCCTGGGTGATGGGGGTGATTATTGATAGGTGCCACCTTTTTGAGGCATTGCCCTTTTAAGATGTCCTTGATGTTAGCGAGGCTAGTGCCATGATGGAGCAGGCTGAGTTTACAATTTTATACAATTTTTTTCTCATCCTGTGCAGTAGCCTCCCGCGCCACATACCAGATGATGATGCAACCAGTTAGAATGCTCTCCACAGTACATCTGTAGAAATTTACGAGAGTCTTTGTTGACAAACCAAGTCTCCTCAAACTACAAATATATATAGTCATGGTCATACCTTCTTTGTAATTACATCAGTATGTTGGGCCCAGGATAGATCTTCAAATACATTGGCACCCAGGAGCTTGAAAATGCTCACCCTTTCCACTGCTGATCCCCCAATGTGGATTGGTGTGTGTTCCCTTGATTTCCCTTTCCTGAAGTCCACAATCAAATTCTTGGCCTTACTGGCATTCAGTGTAAGGTTGTTGTTGTGACACCACTCAACCCACCTGATCTAGCTCACTCCTATATGCTTCCTCGTCACCATCTGAAATTCTGCCAACATTACTTGAGTCATCAGCAAATTTATAGATGGTGTTTGAGCTGTGCCAAGCTGCACAGTTGTGGATGTAGCAAGAGTAGAGCAGTGGACTAAGCACACATCCCTGAGGTGCACCATTGTTGATTATGAGCGAGGAGGAGATGTTATTTCTGATCTGCACTGACTGTAGATTTTTGGAGAAGAAGTCAAGGATCAAGTTGCAGAGTGAGGTATGGAGGCCCGGGTTTTGGAAATTGTTAATTAGTACTGAGGGATTTGATGGTGTTGAACACTGAGCTGTAGTCATTAAGCATCAGCCAGATGTAGGTATTGCAATTGTCCAGGTGATCCAAGGCCCAGTTGAGAGCCAGTGAGATTGCATCCACTGTAGACCTATGAGACAAAAGGCAATTTGCAGCAGGTCCAGATCATTGCTTAGGCAAGAGTTGCTCCGTAAATATTCGATTATGTAATACATGCTGTTGATAGAGGGGAACTAACAAATGTACTATACTTATATCTCCAGATATCATTTGATAAAGTGTAGTATCAAAGATCACTGGAGAAAATAATCTGTCATATTGTAGGATGTAGCATTTTAGCATGGATAGTAAATCAGCTGACCAACAGGACACTGCAAGTAGACGTAAATGGGTACTTTCAGGTTGGCAAGATTTATTGAGTAGTGTGTCACAAAGATTAATGTCTGTGTCACCACATTTTCCATTTTCTAAGAATGTCTTGAACGAAGACACTGAAGTTATGGGTACTAGTTTTTCTGATGACACAAAGGCTGGGAGTAAAGACTGAGAAGCATACATAAGGAGGTCAGTGTAAGATATAGATAGCTTAAGTGCAAAATGGTGACAAGCAGAATATAAAGTGTAAAAACATGCAAAACTGTTAGAAATGTAATTTTGGTAGTAGATATAAAAATGTTTAATTAAATGGCAAGGGATTGCAGAGCTGAAAGATACAGGAGCATCAGAGTGTCCAAGTGTATGATAGAAAAAGGCTAGTATGCAGCAGGTAATTAAGAAAGCTAACAAAATGTTACTACTTATGACCAAAGAAGAGAGGTTTTGTCTCTTATTTAGCTTTTGTGAGATCTATGGGAGGCGTGGATATTTTATACAGCATTGATCTGCTTACTTAAAGAAGGATATTAATAGATTCAAGAAGGTTTATTAGATTAATACTCGGAAGGAGTGATTGGCTTATGTGGAAAGATTGAATAGCATAAGCTTGTATATATTGTTCGCTTTCATTGCTACCTGCTTCATACTAACCTTTTTCAATCATGCACATGGGCACTTTGATATTCCTATATTTAATACAATATACAAGATTGTTTGTGGATTTGGAGAACATGTTTCCTTTTTTGAAGAATCTAAAACTCAAAGTGGGGGAAGGTTATTGCTTGAAATAAAGGGTCACTCATTTAAGTCACATATGAGTTAAAACTTTTGTTCAGAGACTCCTGAACTTTTGGAACTCTCTTCATTAACAATGTGTTGAAAATATGTAGCTTGGGGAGATGATCTATGCCTCCTCCTAACTGATAGGTATGTTTATATGTATGTTGGCAAACAATCTGGATCTACATATCTGTCTATTATATAACTTGTTACTTCTGATCCTTGGAAAATTTGAATATTTCAATTGCATCTCTAAGATTACAATCTGTGCTGAGCATATATTCACTAATTCCATTACAGCACCTGGAGAGGTTTAGTTGTAGAACAACAATATCTAAAACTGCTGTTCCCAGCCAGTTTATTTAAATATGTGCATTTTCCCATGTCCCTTTTGTCCATAAAAATATCACCACACCCCAATCTCCTTTCTGCTAATGTTTCAAGTTAACTCTGCAGTTTGCAACATTCTTGGATTATGCAAAGTATCTTGGAAATGTGGTTGCCTTAAAAATGTTGCAAGTTTAAATGTCTCTTCTAACGTTATATGTATATGTTAGAAGTATTCATTAATGAAAGTAGACATTAATTGTTTCATCTTATTCCAATGTCTATTATATTAATGCAAGCATTCATCTATTTATTACAAGAAGGTCATTGCTTCGATATTGGTGGACTGAGATATTATCCATTAATATCTTCAACAGTAATCGTAATGTAATGAATCTCTTTCAATAGTACATTTTTATCAAGAGCTAGTATAATAATCTAGGTTTCCATGAAGTCTAATGTACTTCATTTGCTCAATTCTTTCAATTTTCCTATGTGTGTCACCTGCAGAGTAATACATTTAATCTGTTATCAACTGTCTAGTTATTTCTGCAGCGGAACACCCTGTGGCATCTGTTGTTCATTACATTTTCTTTCGTATGTTCAGTTTTTTAAATTTGTTTGTGTGGTAGTTTGCTGGAAGTCTGAACTGATAATATCACAGTGAGGAAAATGGGGCAGTTGTGTCCCTGGTTAACACAAGAAGCAACTAAGAAGCTTCTTAACCAATAATTTTGAAAGACTATGAAATAACAAGCAGGACTAGGAAAGAAATATAATAGAAATATGTGGGGCAGAGGTAGGCTGGGGGTGGAGTGTAGGAATGTATACAATATTGAGTTCAATGCAGAAATAAAGAAGATTGATGGTGTGAAACTTCATGTAGTAATTGTTTGGTTCAGGAAGTCTATTTGCAATAATTATTTTTGGCACATTTAAAATAGCACTGAAACGTGACATATGTTAGCTTACTACAGCATGCTTAGTTAATATCTACTATGCATTTTCAAATGTGAAGCAGGCAATAAGATGATAATGATGGAATGCTATGCCTTATAAAAGGGGCTATTTATTAAACAAAGCAATGCAGAGAGTTTAGTGGAACCTTAAAGACATACTGTGTTTGTTCTCATAAGGGAAGATATGCTCCATGCAGTTCTACACTGAAACATCTGCAGTCCCTAATATACAAATAGAAGTTGGTCATAAATTGCCATTCTTAAAGAGAATTGCACCCAGTATCACATAAACCTAGACACCATTTATCATTTTTATTGACACTTATCTGCATATTGTTCCCTCACTGAGTGTCTTAGCCTATTTGTTGCTTTGACCCAATATGTTATCCACTTTAACAAACTATGATTGGCATTGGGCTCAGTGTTGTCCAACTTCAGATTTTATATGCCTTACAGTCATGCAGGATTTCTTTTGGCTAGCCCAACATCAAATAAAAACATTAAATCTCTTTCTTGGATTATTTTAGATTCCTTAATAATTTAGGCTACCGAGCTTGAATAAAAAACATATTCAAACAAACTTTGTTTGGTGCAAGCCCAGTAAGTTCTCAAATGTTAGGAATGCATTATTCTACTTTACTGTCTACTTCAAAGCTCGTTAAAATTACACATACCTGTATGAATTAATGGCTCATTGTCAGTGACTATTTACAGATAAATAGACAAATGAGAACAAATCACCACTCCCATAAAACTTTTTTTTTACACTATAGTCCACTGAAAGGTACTTCACGGTTCTTGTCAGAGACTATTAGATTCTCTTGATAGCCATTCAGTAGGACTTGATATGTACTGAATCACAGTTTCTAAGAATTGTCTTTATGGGCTTTACAATGACAGGTCCTGTCAGGAAGAACACTGCATCACTACTAGAGACAAAAGAATATTAAAGACCTAAATGGTGCAATTGAAGAAATGTGCTTTATCAATATAATAATAACTGAAGAAATACTTGCAAGACCAATTTTGTTGATGCACCTGTACCATACTTAGATACCTCAGAGTGGATTTTAATGGCAGAATGTGTAATGTCGAAAGGTATTTGCTAATGGCTTTGTCGTCCATTTATTTAAATAATGCCACTGACTTACAGTTAATATTCTTATTGTCAGGTTGTCTCTATCCACAAAACTAAAAGAGTTTAATTTTCTTCAAAGTAGTAAATATAATTTATCATTATTACTTTGCTGTCCAAATCTTGTTTAGTACAATTCTTAGCAATGACAAAGGAAGAACATAATTAGCGGTTAGCTTTAACATCAATCACTGAGAATGTCATTGGCTTTCCTAACAATCCAAATGATATTGTATAGATTCCAGTCTTAGGGGCAAGGTTATGTTGAACTAGTTGCTTAACATTGTATTCAATATTCATTATTAATCAAATTGGTAAAGCAACTGATATTCTTGCAGCTGATGCTTATGACTTTGCCTATGCCTATAATGGTGTAATTTATTCTTCACTTCCTTGTTCCTAAATTAAACTTTATTGTCCATACTGATCTGAGTTTTTAAGCAATTTTGTTCTCCTTGTTCATTCTTCTCTCTTGTCTTTAAAGGTGCAGTCAATTTGTTGGCTTGCCACCATTTGTGCTTCTGACACCAAGCAGTTATTTGAGCAAGGACTCTAATTAGCATAAGGACATTTTATGCCCTACATTAGCAGCTTCATGCTTGTCTGCTTCTAATTTTGTTCTCTTCTACTCTTTGTCCTTTGAATATATAATCTATAGTGTAACCTGTACCTTGAAACAACATGCAATGTCAATCCATAGGTCTTCCTGAGGAGGTGATGCACTTGCACATCTTCATCTATTGGGGAAAAAAGAACATGCAATTATATAAGAGCTTTGATGATTTCAGGATATTCTAAATGGTTTACCACCAATAAAATACTTTTAAAAAGTCATCACCTTACAACAACTAGTTTAAGTGTACTTCTCCAAAACCAGCAGTACACAGTGGATTCCATTTAATTGGGTCATCTGATAATTGGAGCAGCCACTTACTTTGGACAACTCTTAAAGAACAGAAACTAATTGGGAAAATAGCCTTCATTTAAGTTGAACACCATGCTGCTTAAATGGTACAGGAGACTGTTTATGATTGGTTTCTAACTAGCAACTGCTTGTATGGCTCTGAACAGTTTTTTAATAGCATTAGTTGGGTGTGCTTATGTTACGTTATTTGTTTAGGCTGATGAATGTCAATTCAAGATGCAGTGGTTTTTGATAATTTTGCTTTTTTTTTTATTTTGACTTGAATAAATTTCAGACCCTTGTCAAGGTGCTATGAAAAGATTTGACACTAGCTGAAAAAATAACTCTACTGGACCAAATTAAAAGCTATCCACCTAACACCACTCATCATAAACTGGCGATAACCGGAGTGCCAAAATCTACAATTGCACACTTGATACCTCTGCAAGATAAACTGCAAGACGAATGGGCATTACGCAAGGGACAACAGGAAAACAAAGACAAAGGCGTGAGTATAAGGATCCAGATGTTGAAGAAGCCCTCAATCAATGGTTTTCCATTGTAACAATATAAGATGTGCATATCAGTGGACCATTGTCAGAAAAATCAAGTCAGATGAGTTACCTAAAAGACTTTAAAGCAACATATGGTTAGCTGCCTCCCTAGAAATGTTGGTACCATTGTAAATTCAAGAAATGCACGGCGAGAAAGGTAGTGCTAATGGTGTAAGTATAGAAATATGGGAGTCTACAAAACTCACCGAATTGTTCAAGAATTTTGTGCAAGTGCAATGCCGATAAAAGAGGCCAAATGGTTCCCTTGGCTACAAACACACAAACAATATCAGGTCAAAAGAAAACCATGCATTATATAATGGATCAGTTATCTTCACTAGGTGACAGCATTGATTTTGTTCAGTTACAGTCAATCAAAAGACCATGGCAGCATAGACTGGAAGAATGTGTGCCATGGTAGTGTAGAGGTTAGCATAATTCTATTCCAGCAAGGGTCGTCAAAGTTTGGAGTTCATTCCCAGTGTCCTCTATAAGAAGTCTCTCTATGCCTTGCCCATGGAATGAATAGGTTTTCTCCATGTCCTCAGGTTTTCTCTCACAGTCCAAAGACATGCCAGGTAGGTTAATTGGTCATTATAAAATTATATCGTGATTAGGTTAGGTTTAATTTGGGGTTGTTGAGAGTTGTTAGGCAGTGCAGCTCAAAGGGCCAGAAGGGCATACTTTTGTGCTGTATCTCCAAATAATAATAAAAAAATTAACTAATTCCTCTTTCAGTAAATTTTAGAAACTAATACACAGTTTAATAGTACTGTAGTAATATTGCTAGTGTTTTATTTTTCTCTGCATTTCATTTCAGTACATAACTTGTTATGGTAGTTTGTCCTTTTAAGTATTTCCATGAAACTTCGGCTAACTGGGACAGCTGCTTAATTGGACCATAATGTATTGGTCCCAATGTGTCCCAATTAACCGGAATTGTCTGTAGTAATCACCATGTAATCTGCCATTTGAAATTTTGCTTTGAACAATACCTTGTAGAACTTTTCTATCTTAATCACAATAGTGCCCTGAGATATCATGTACGAGGAGTGATTGATAAGCTCATGGCCTAAGGTAGGAGTCAATTTTAGAAAATCTAGCACATTTAATTTTCAACATAGTCCCCTCCTCATCAGTTAATAACTCATCAGGGGTAATTGATAAGTTTGTGGCCTAAGGTAGAAGGAGATGAGTTATTAACTTCAAACTTTCTGCATAATCACTCAAAGAGTTGAACTGCATGTGCATGTAACGAGAGCTGTATAACTCATCTCCTTCTACCTTAGGCCACAAACTTATCAATCACCCCTGCTGTGGACACTTTCTGGGGGTCCAAGATCCGTATGCTCCATGACCGCTGGACTAGGTGTGTAAATGTAGGAGGGGACCACGTTGAAAAATAAATGTGCTAGGTTTTCTAAAATTGACTCCTTCTACCTTAGGGTATGAACTTATCAATCACCTCTTGTAATAAGCTAAATCAGAGTAGGGCAATTGGGTTTGGTTTAACATCTCAACTGGAAGACAACACCTCTGGCAACTTGATAGTCTGTTTAAAACTACTGTATTTGTATTATTTGATATTTAGAAGATTGCATTTATAATTAACATTCCTCCTTCTGCATTATCTATATCCATTTATAACTTTTATTATAGTTCATATGGAATATTTTAGAGTATTAAAGATTTCAGGATTTTGAACGTCTTATGTTTAATGCATTTAAAAAACTTAAAATCAAATTGCAATAGCCCTCAGAAGCCCCCTGAGGCCCATATTTGATGGTTGATATTTGCTTAAATTCTTACTCTTATATTTTAGCAAAGGTGCAATAATGCTTTCAACAAAATAGTTAACTTAGAAATTATTGATTAAGTGTTTATTTCATAATAAGTGTGAGCTTTTGTGCAAGATTCTAATGTTCACCATCAGACTGTTTCCTCTCCCTAATATGCATACTATAAAAAGTTTGCACACAATGGATGCCATTTCATTGGCTCCTCACTCAACTCTGGAACATTTGGACAGCAAAGATGCATACATCTAGATGCTCTTTTTCAATTACAGTTTGGCTTAAGAACTTTTTAAAAGCTATTATTAATGCTTTTTGAGATAGTGATTTAGATGCATATCATATTTTTTACTGAATTAAGTATTGTATGTAATTAGTTTTGCTACAACAAGTGTATGGGACATTGGAAAAAAGTTGAATTTTCCCATGGGGATGAATAAAGTATCTATCTATCTATCTATCTATCATCTCCTCAAAACTAATCAATAAACCTCAAGATCTTGGCCTCAATTCCCCCTTGTGTAATTGGATCCTTGATTCTCTCTCTTACAGACCCCAGTCGGTTTGGATTTGCAATATCTCGTCCACAATCTCCCTCAGCACAGATGCACCACAAGGATGTGTGCTTATCCCTCTGCTCTATTCACTTTATCCTAATGACTGTGTGAGTAGGCACAACTCCAATGCCATACTTACTGATGGTGCTACTGTCATTGGCCAAATCAAAGCTGGTGACAAATCAGCATTTAGGCGGCTGATTGAGAATCTGGCTGAGTGGTGTCACAAAAACAACCTCTCACTCAGCGTCAGCAAGAAAAAGGAGCTGATCATTGACTTCAGGAGAAGAAAACCAGAGGTCTATGAGCCAGTCCTCATCAAAGGAATAAAAGGTGGAGAGGGTCAGTGTCTTTAAATTCCTGGGTGTTATCATTTCAGATGACCTGGCTTGAGCCCAGAACAAAAGTGCAATTATGAAGAAAGCATTGCAGTGCCTCTGCTTCCTTAGGAGTTCGCAAAGATTCGGCATGACATCTAAAACATTAACAAACATATTTCACATCACATGCCAGTGATAATAAAACTGGTTCTGATTCTGATTCTGATTCTAGATGTGTAGTGGAGAGTATATTAGCTGGTTGCATCAAAGCCTGGTATGGACGCAGCAATGCCCTTGAACGAAAAATCCTACAAAACATAGTGGATACAGCCAAGTCCATCACAGATAAAACCCTCACCTCCATTGAGTACATCTACATGGTGTACTGTTTTAGGAAAGCAGCATCTATCATCAGGTACCCCCACTATCCAGGTCATGCCCTCTTCTTGCTGATGCCATCAGGAAGAAGATAAAGGAGCCTCAGGATTCACACAACCAGATTCAGGAACAGTTATTACCCCTCAACCATCAGACTCTTGAACCAGTGGGGATAACTTCATCCAACTACACTTGCCCTATCACTGAACTGTTCCCACAACTTATGGACTAACTTTCAAGGGCTCTTCATCTCATGTTCTCGATAATTATTTCTTTTTGTTTTCTCTTTTGTATTTGCACATCTTGTTGTCCTTTGCACATTGACTGTTGATCTGCCCTGTTGCACGTAATACTAATAGTAGGATTTTTTATTCACAGTGGAATACACAGTGGAATATTCCATATCTTTAGTATTGGGGATGAGCAAATGTGTGTCCGTTGTTTGTTTGCTGAATTTAAGGTAGATGTATCTGTTTATTTTGTAATATGATTGTAACTACATTGTGGGGTGCATCGTATTCTAATCTATGTGGGGTGTTAAGCTGACCTTGTGGGTGATTAAAGATGGTATGTCCTGGTGCCTAGTAATGTGACTCTTCGCTCTCAGTAGGAGACACAGATCAGGGCTGCCAGCAGTTCTCGCTGGACAAGGTACAGAGCTGTCATTGTGTTCTCTGGTAGATATCTTTTTGGAAATACTGGCAGTTTTCTCTTCACTATTTTCACAAATCATTTGTAAGCTTGATTTTTGACGCACCTAATAAACACTCTTGCACTAAAGTGCTAAGCGGCTCCAGCCCACGTATCTAACACTCTCCTTTGGATTCACACAGTTTCTGTCACCTCCAGTTCCGTCTGCCTAAGACCCACACATTCCAACTGTTCCCATTTGCCTCTCATTTGTCCCTTGTATAATTCCATTACTTATTTTCTTATTGTATTGTATTTAAGAATCTTCAGCCTTTGTTAATTTTACATTTCACAATCCAGCCTCCTTCTCTAACTTCAATCTGTGGTGGTTCAGTCCAAAGTCCGCGGTCCGGTCCGTGGACTCCAGACTCCGGGTTTTCTGGCGGTCCCTTGCTGTGGTTGGGGGATTGTCTTGTCAAGATACTCATGGCACAGATGGTTGGTAGAAGGCTAGAATGGACTTTTGCCATCTTTGGGGCTGTGTTAGAGAACCATGGCCTCTGGGAGCCTTGCTGGTAGTAGTTGGAGCTGTCATTGTGGTATGGATTCAGCTGTTTCCTGGGCCAGCTGGGTGGCTGTCAGCCACTCTGAGCTAGGTAGGGATTTGGTTGCTTCTGTAGCCAGCCAAGGCTGCTGGTTGTAACGGCTACTCGGAGCTACCCTGATGCAGAGGTGGAACTGTCTGTTGTTCCTTGTTGTTTGTCTCTTCTTATCCTTGCCCCTGTGGGGCAAGTCTGTCTGTTCTGCTGTTGCCCTGTGGGGGGGATCTGTCTTGTCTTGTCCTTGCCTCTATCGGGTAGGTCAGGCTGTTCTGCTGTTACCTGACGGATGGTCCTGCCCCACCTTGATGTGGAGTTATAGATGAGTCCTGGCTTGTTGGAGGATAAGTCCTGGCTCCATGTTGATGTACAGTTCCTAATCTGCCCCTAGCTCCAGCCTCTGAGTTCCCCAAGCTCCAAGCCTGCAGCCTCCAGCCTCGAGCCTCGACCAAAGCCTCAAGCTCCAAGTCCCTAGCCAAGCCTCGTCACGTCCTTGCCTGGGTGTGGGGGTCTGAGCCTGAGGCAAGACCCAGGTTCTGGGTCCTTGTCCAGTCTTGGGCTCGGAGCCCACCCCAGGCTCCTTGTTCCCAATCCCTCGTCCTGGTCCTGCTTCCCCTGCCTAGACTGCATCCCGTCCTGTCCTTGGGTTCTGTCTTGTTCTGTTTCTGGGACTCCAGTGTCTGTGTCCTGCAGTTGGGTCCTGATTCAACACCTGACTTATGACACAATCATGATATAAGACCTTAAGACCATAAGATATTGGAGCAGAAATAGGCCATTTGGCTCATTGAGTCTGCTCTGCCATTCAATCATGGACTGATCCAGTTCTTCCAGTCACCCCCACTCCCCTGCTTTCACCCCATACCCTTTGATGCATTGGTTAATTAAGAATCTATCTATATACACCCAATGACTTGGCCTCCACAGCTGCTCATGGCAACAAATTCCACAGATTTACTACCCTCTGACTGAAGTAATTTCTCCGCATCTCAGTTCTAAAAGGATGTCCTTCAATCCTGAAGTCATGCCCTCTTGTCCTAGAATCCCCTACCATGAGAAATAACTTTGCCATTTCTAATCTATTCAGGCCTTTTCATTCAAAGATATCTCTACCCAACTACCATAACACATCACCTGCAACACCAGAGGACCAAACATATTCAACCACTATCAGCAATGCCTGTCATTCCAGCTCTTGACTATATTTTGGGAAATATGATCATCTGCCTATCCTCATCCTACCTGTTTACAGACTGAGACTAAAGAGCAAGGCAACAGAGTTTATGACAACAAAGAGATAGCCACAGAATGCAGAGGAGCAGCTAAGAGTCTGGGCTACATTCAAGGACTCATCAGATTACCTGAATGAATACAGCACCATTGTCACAGACTTTATAAAGACACTGGTGGACAAGTGTATCCCCACAAAATCAGTCTCTTCACCATGCAGAAGTCCTGGATGTCCTATCACCCAGGAGACAAAGCCATGGGCACAAGAGCAGTGTAGGACACGACCAATTCCCCAACAAATCAAGAACTTTACATCAAAATGGACGAACCATGGAACACTCCCAAATCATGTGAAAATATGTGCCCACTTCATTTTTACATTTCCAGCATAAATGATTATCACCAATCACCATTTTGTAGAGTCTAGTTGGTGTCTAATAATATCTGTGTACTATCTTATACTGAATAAATTTCCCTCTCACTTCCCTAATATGTTTACCCACATTTGATAAAATATTTGACCACTCATTATTGTCAATATCACTTCCAAGATACCTAATGTAAACAATGACAAATTTACTATTTTAAAGGTAGGTCTCATCACAGCTGCAAGGATTATATTGCAAAACTGGAAAAAACCCAGATGTCCCACTGTAACATTCCCTTACATTGACTGAGTGACTGGGTGACTGAGGAAATGGTTAAGATTTTATCATATGAAAACATGTTGGGAAGAATTAACAGTGAGGGAAAAGTGCAAGACGTGTGGGATCAATTTTGGTTGTATGTTAATTTAAACTTAAGTTAGAGGTTTTTTTCTGTTTCTTAGTTTTATGTTTTCCTGTCATGGGATGGCTGTGTAAATATGCTGTACTATATCTGCTCTATGATATGCTGTGCTGCTTTGTAAAATAAGAATAAATAATAATAATTTGAATTTTTAAAAAAGTAGTCCTGGATGAACCAAAACATTCACATTCTGTTAAAGACTAGATCAGAGGCATTTTGGATTGGCGATTCAGGACATTACAAAATGTCCAGCAATGACTTCTGGAAGTCACATGCAATATGATAATTACACATCTCACATGCAATATGATAACTACATAGAACAGTACAGCACTGCTACAGGCCCTTTGGCCCACAATGTTGTGCTGAAATAATTGAATTAACAATCCCTTCTAACTACATGTCTCTGTCTAAATATCTCTTAAAAGTCTTTAATATATATATGCCTCTACCACCATCCTAGGTAGAATATTCCAGACATCCACCACTCTCTGTGTAAAAACCTTGCCCCTCACGTATCCTTTGAACTTACCCCTTTTCATCATAAATGCGTGTCATCTGGTACTAGCAACTTTGGGTAAAAGATACTGTTTGTCTACTCTATCTATGCCTCTCATAATCTTACAAATCTCTAACAGATCTCTCCTCAGCTTCAACCACTCCAGAGAAAACAATCCAAGTTTGACCTTCCTCTCATTATAGCGATGCCCTCTAATCCAGGCTATAATGGGACAACCGGAAATGTATGCAATACTCCAGATTCAGCCTTACGTAATTTTAATAAAGCTGCAACATAACTTTTTGACTTTTGAACAATGCTTCAACTAATAAAGACAAGGATGCCATATGCCTTTATAATCACCCTATCAACCTGTGTAGTCAGGTTAAACTTGAATAACGGAAGGATGCTCAACAACTATGGCAGGGCATAATTGTAATCATCTCCTATAAAGCAATACCAAGAAGCATAAATGGCAAAGCAGTTTCACTCCCAAATGAGCTCAATGCCTTTTAAACATGATTTGACTGATGTAACATGGAGGTAACTTCATGAACCTTCACAGTCCCCAGTGAGCCTGTGGTCTTAGACTCTGAGGCTTGCATGAAAACATCCTGCAGGAAGGTGCATCTGTGGAAAGCATCTGGCTCAAACAGTGTACCCGAATGAGTACTGAAGACTTGTGCTAATCAACTGACTGTAGTGTTTATGGAGATATTCACTCTCTCTCTTCAGCAGTCTGAGGTGCCCACTGGCTTCAATCATGCATAGCATAAGAAAAACATCGGAACCTGCCTCAATGACTATCATCCAGTACCACTGACTTCCACTGTAATGAAGTTCTTTGAGAGGTTGGTCATGAAGCATATCAAGTCTGCTTGAGGAATGACCTGGATCTGCTCCAGTTTGACTACCATCACGACAGAACAGTTGCAGATGCCACTTCATGGATTTTCACTCAGCTCTGCAACTCCTGTATAATGAATATACAAATATCAGGATGCTCTTCATTGACTACATCTCAGAATTCAACATTATCTTCCCCTTAAAAATCATTGCTAAACTCCAGAACTTGGGCATCTGTACCTTCCTGTGCAACTGAACCCTCAAAATTCTTCAGTTCCAGCCCCCATTTAGTACAGATTGGCAACAACATCTCCTCCACACTCACCATCAGCACAGGCCTGTACACTTCACCCCCTGCTCTATTCACTTTGTATTTATGATTATGTGGTTACATGCAACTCCAATTCCATATTTAAGTTTGTTGATGACACGAATGTTGTTGGCAAATTCAAAGGTGGCAATGAATTGGCATAAAGGAGGGAGCTTGAATACCTAGTTGAATGGTGCCACAACAACAGCCTGTATTTAATAAATCAGTAATATGTGGATAATATTGTAATACATTGTTTGATTAAGCATTCTTTATTGTTTAAACAATTCATTATGGTATATGTATGTGAATGGCATGTGTCATCACACCACTATGTCACAGCTTTGCTAAAAGTGAAAACTAGCAACACAAGTTATCTCCTAGCTCCCTAGATTTCCTTTCAATTAGTCTTTTTTTTAATGTTTTGGAGTTAAAAAGCAGAGCAGTGGCATTGGGGTATTTTTAAAATTAACCCGAGACAACTATCTATTTGTTGAAGGCAAGACATTCAAGTTTAAAAAAAAGCACTGTTGAGAGAGAAAAACAAACAGCACAGCACTTGCTCCTTTCGAAGGGACAGGAATGGGATAGACGATTTAAAAAAGGGCAAAAAATGGACAAATTCATGGATTGATAAGCAATAAGAACTAGGTACTAATAATCATTAAAAAAGAGCAGAAATGTCTGGCTACTTTGGAAAGATTGATGCAACAGATTATTGAATGTTGTGTACTGAGCAAATCAAACAGTATTTTAAAGCAAATGGAATAGCTGATGAGAAGAGAGTACCAATTTTGCTGTGGAATTTAAAGGTATACAGCTTGCTTAGAAGTTTGACTGCTTTAACCAGACCAGTTGAAATGAGCTTTGCTGATGTTGTGAAAGAAATGCAGTAAGATTTAGAACCAAAACCATTGTTAATTGCAGAATGCTTTAGGCTTCATAAGCTGAATCAAAAGACAGAGGAGACAATTTCAGCGTACATAGCTGAACTGAAGAAGTTGGCTGATCATGATCAGTTTGTTAATAAGCTTCATTATTCAGGGATTCTTCTTTGAGTCTGGATGAGTGTGTTGCAGTTGTCTCCGACTTCATCAAAACCTGTGTGGATGAGTGTGTTGTAAGTTCCCAAGCAAACAGCCTTAGATGACACAACAGACAGGATCTCCTGGTTGCTACTCATTTCAACTCTCCCTCTCATTCCCATTCGGATATGTCCATACATGGCCTCCTCTACTGCCATGATGAGGCCAAACTTCAGTTGGAGGAACAATATCTCATATACCGTCTGGGTAGTCTCCAGCCCCTTGGTATGAACATCCAATTCTCCAACTTCTGGTAATTCCCTCCCTCTCCCTTCCCCATCCCACCTCGACTCTGTCTCTTCTTCTAGCTGCCTATCACCTCTCATGACTCTGCCTTCTTCTACTACCCATAGTGCTTTCCCCTTAGATTCCTTCTTCACCTCTCCTGCCTATCCCCTCCCTGCTTCCCCTCCCCCACCCCTTGATCTTTCCTCTGATTGGTTTTCCACCCTCTCCGCACCTTCTTTATAGGGCCCCTGCCCCCTCCTTCTTTAGTCCTGACAAAGGGTTTCGACCCAAAACGTTGACTGCTTCTTTCAACGGATGCTGCCCGACCTGCTGAGTTCATCCAGCTTTTTTGAACATCTTGATTTGACCACAGCATCTGCAGTGTACTTTGTGTCAGCCTTAGATGAACTAGGAGTTTCTCAGTCTGCTAGGTCTTAGAGCTGTGGTATTTAAGTCTGGCAACCAGGTTTGTACAAGAAAACCAGGTATGAATGTGGGGTGGTATTTCAAGAACTAGGAGCAATTCTGAAAGAGGTTAGAGGTGACATTGGATGCATGTCAACTCTGGCAGGGTTTGCAGGCCTTTACTTCCTACAAAGCATCATGGATGATAGTCATGCTTCACTTCCAGATGAGCTTATCACCTTTTATGCTCACATTGAAATGGAGAAGGAAAGTAGAGTTATGATGATTCCTGGAGCATCTCTGGTGATCTCTGACTCGGAGGCCAACATCAGGCTGTCTTTCAGGAAGGTGAACCTTTGCAAGGCATTGGGCTCAGATGGAGTAAAATCTTCATGCCAACCAAATGGCAGGAGTATTCAAAGATATTTTCAATCTCTCATTGCTACGGTTGGAAGCTCCCATCTGCTTCAAAAGGGCAATAATTATAACAGTGCTCAAGAAGAGTAGTGTTATCTGGCTTAATGACTATTATCCAGTAGTAATCAGGTCTATGCTGATGAAATGCTTTGAGAGGCTGGTCATGGCTAGAATCAACTCTTGCCTCAGTAAGGATCTACACTCTCTGCAATTGCCTTTCACCTCAATAGGTCTATGGTAGGCACAATCACAATGGCTATCCTTGTGGCCTTGGGTCACCTGGACAATACAAATACCTGTATCAGGATGCTGTTTATTCAATATAGTTCAGCGTTCCTACAGTCCTGATCAAAAAGTTACAGAACCTGGGCCTCTGTACTTCACTGTGTAACTGGATCCTCAATTTCCTAACTGGAAGACCCTAGTCTGTATGGGTTGGAAATAACATTTCCACTTCACTGACAATCAACACTGGTGCACCACAGGGATGTGTGCCTAGCCTACTGCTCTACTCTCCCTACACTCATGACTGTGTGGCTAGGCATAGCTCAAAATTCATCTGTAAATTTCATGTTGGTACAACTATTATTGGCAGAATCTCAGATGGAGACGAAAGGGCAATCAGGAGCGAGATATACCAGCTAGTTGAGTGGTGTCATAGCAACAGCCTAAGAGCTCATTGTGGATTTCACAGGATAAAAGTAAGTTGCAGAAATTTGTAAAATTAGTCAGCTTCATCGTGGGAACTAGCCACTGTAGTATCCAAGAGACCTTCAAGGAGTCATACTTCAGGAAGGCGGCATCTATCGTAGGGATTCCTGCCGCCCAGGACGTGCCCTCTTCTCATTGTTACTGTTGGGAAGGAGGTACAGAAGCCTGAAGGCACACACACACACACACAGTGAGTCAAGAACACCATCTTCCCATCTGCCATCCAAATTCTAAATGGATATTGAACCCATGAACACGACCTCACTACTTTTTTTCAAGTTTATTTCTGCTTTTGGATTACTTGTTTTTATTTAACTATTTCATATACATATGTATACTTACTGTAATTCAGATCACTCCTCGATTTATCATGTATTGCATTGTATTACTGAGGTGATGTTAACAAATTTCACGATATATGCAAGTGATGTTAAACCTGATTCTGATTCTGATTTGAGTAATATTGCAAAATATTGTTTGATTAAGTGTTCTTTGTTGTTTAAGTCAAGTCAAGTCGCTTTTATTGTCATTTCAACTATAACTACTGGTACAGTACACAGTAAAAACAAGACAACGTTCCTCCAAGACCATGGTGTTACATGAAACAACACAAAGTTACAGTAGACTACCTGAAACAACACAAAACATTAAAAAATCCATTATGGTTATATGTACAAAGTATATGAATGGCATACGTCAACACGCGAATCTGTCATATGTCTGCACCTTAGAGTAAAAGTGAACATATTCAACTTACCCCCCAGCTCCCTTGTTTTTACTTCAATTAGATTTTTTTTATGTTTTGGAGTTACAAAACATAACACAACCTCTCAGTGAATGTCAACAAAACAAAAGGTCTGATTATCGATTGCAGGAGGAAGCAGCTGAAGGTCCATGAGCTGGTCTCGATTTGAGGATTGGAGCTGGAGAGGGTCAGTAGCTTTAAATTCCTTGGCATTAACATAACAGAGGATTTTCTTTGGGACGAATATGTATATGGCATCACAAAGATGGCACAAAAGTGCTTGTTCTTTCTTAGAAGTTTGCATAGATTTGACATGTCATCAAAGAATTTGACAAACTTTTATAGATGCACAGTGGAGAGTATCAAAACAGATTGTATCACAGCTTGATATGGAAAAACCAATGCCCAGGAATGGGAAAGGCACATAGAAGTGGTAAATACTGCTCAGTCTATCACATAACAAGCCCTTCCCACCACTGAGTACATTTACATGGACTGCTGCCACAAGAGAACAGCATGCATAGTCAAAGACTCCCCTGATCCAAGTCATGTCCTCTTCTCACTACTACCAGCAGGCAGGAGATTCAGAAACCATAGGTCTCACATTACAAGATTTAGGCATAATCATTACAATACAACCACATTCATAAACTGCCATAGGTAACTTCAATCACGGTGACTCTAAACTGATTCTACAAACTATAGACTCCCTTTCCATGTCTCTTTATAATTCCTGTTGTCAGCACTATTTGTACTGTTTGTCTTCTTTTGCACATTGGTTGCTTGTCAGTCTTTGTTTAGGCACTTTTTCATGAGATTATAATGTATTTCTTTTCTCTTGTAAACGCTTGCAAAAATGAATCTCAAAGTCATATTTGGCAACATAAACGTTCTTTGAAAATAAATTTATGTTGAACTAGAAACTCAATTCTCTCCTCCATCTAGCACCCTTTGCCGTGCAACCCCTCTTTAATTTGATCCACCTATCTCCAGTTAGTTATTGCCTCAGCCCTCACCCTCACCACTATATACCAGCTATCTCTCTTCATCATTCTCAGTCCTAAGGCAGGGTCTTCATCCGGATTGTTGACTCTTCCTTTTGCCTCCACAGATGTTGTCTGACCCACAGGGTTCTTCCAGCAGTTTGCTATTCTTGCTTCAGATTTCAGCATTTGCAGTCTGTTTGCAGCTGCACAGTAGTATCTCATCATGGCTGAGAGAGGGAATGCCAAGTTGCTTAGGGTGGAAGCATCTTGAGAGTTCCCCAGCTATCTGGAATTGTGTATCATCCTAGAATATAGTTACAGATCATTATCATTTTAAGTGAGCCTGTTTTGTGCCATGACAGTCAGAAGATCCACGGCTGTGTACCCAGAGACCAGAGATCTTTGAGCACAGAGCTCGGAAAGAGCGATGCAACGGACTTTTAACAATGTAAACCAGCCAGTTGTTTGTTATGTCTCCCCTCTCGCTGTGAAATGGAGCCACCTGTTTCTCCCTTATTATGGAGGGAGAGAGAGAGAACCTGTGGTATGTCAAATACCGGATGAATGATTAGTCTTTTGGGCTCTGCAAGTCTGTGTATATGCTGTTGCTTTGCTGCACGCTTGAATGCTTGGTGGTGGGAGCCAATGCTTTTTCTTGCTGGTGGTGAGAGTGGGGAATTGATGCTAACTACCGCCTATGGGTGGGAGGGACGGGAGCTGGGGCAGGGAAAACTTTGTGGTTCTAACATTTAATTGTCATTCATTCTTTGTGGCCATTCCACTGTTTTCATGGATGGTTACGAAGAAACAGCATTTCAGGATGTAAATTGTATGCATTGCTCTGACATTAAATGTACTTTTGAAACCTCTGAGCCATTATTCTGTGCTAAAATGCTGCATATTCTGGTGGCGCCTTCAAGGTAGTGTCAATTGGTTCCAGTATTGATCATCCACCCACAGACCAGCAAAGCAGTACATATGAGCTTTTTCACAATCATCCCAAGAAGAAGAGGGAAATGGCCACTCTTGAGGACAACACCTCTGTAACTGGTGCATTACACATTGTTACATATTTTTGCTCTCCCCATCATCAGCCTGGTTCAGCACAATAGCTGATGATTTAGAAAATGCTCTTACAGTCCAACTACCCATTCCAATTACAGCACTTTCTCCCTATGACCATGTGGGTTTCCTTTGGGTGGTCTGGTTTCCTTCCACATTCCGAGGACATATGGATTAGCGGGTTGATTGGGCACCCTGGTCCCAATGGGCTGGAATGGTCTGCTATGCTGCTGCATCTCTAAACAAAAATCTAACCTCTGGTGAAGAAAAGGTACCATCTTCACACAGCTATTAACAAGGTAATGCTAGCTCAGTTCTGTGGCTGCCTGCAATTGATTTTGACCAACACTTTTCTTTGAAACAGCTGCGAGGACCACACCCTTCCATTTGGTCAGAGCACCTGCTGAGAAATTCCCTTCTTGGCAGCTTCCCTCCTCTACAAGCGCAGTGCTCCTCCTCCCTGTCATGATGAAGGCACAGTGAAATGTCATGTAGGGAAAATGCAAGTCTCTACTTGAGAACATGATCTCAGTGTCGATCATGGCACTTCCCAAAATCATTCAGGAGATTAACTTCTACTAACAAAGAAAAGGAAAGTATGTTTATCTCCAACCTTTCTTCCCAATCAATAGGGAACACATTTTAAAGATATAGTTGTTTCATTTGCATTATGTGAGTAAATGGCATAGGATATAGGTGATGTTTTAAAGTACTAAAATACTGGATTCTGTGTGTGATAAACTCATGGAGTTCACAGGATCATTATGGCCCTGTATGAGCATTGGCATCACATCATCAATCAAAATGATAATATCACAATCTGCCTGTTCTGGATGCTTACTTTCTATCAATACCTGGCACAATCTACTTGCAGACATCTAACTCGGCAGCAGTACGGTGACACGGTGAAGAACAGAGATATTTATTGCAACCCGAAGCAAGCTCAGGGTATAAATGCAGATCCTTTTTCTCGCTTGAAAATTGGAATTCCGGAGACAATCTGAGTCCACGGCTGCTTAGGCAACCTTTAGAGTCAGGTCTAATCAATGTACAATTCCAGAGCCAGGTTGTATTATTTATTTGTCATATAATGTAACCTAAGGGCAGTTATAATATTACATGCCTGAGCTACTATATACAGAAATATCATTAATAAATCACAGAGGCCTGGCCTGAGTCAGGTTGGAGCTATTGTTCAAGGACAAAGAACTTAAGGGTGACTGTAATCACAGTCAAAATCTGCTTTCATGTCCTGAAGAAGCCCTTCATTTGCCATCTTATGAAATGTTGATGAAGATTCTCTCACAGTCCATTTGTTTTAATTCTACTCTCATTTACTTGTTTTGAATTACAGTCTCCCCTCACCCTCCTTGGCACCAAAAAAAGCAATCTAAGTTTCTGTCATCTTTCCTCAAAGATGCAATTTCCAATCCTGGCAAAGTAAATCCCTTCAGTTTTATCTCATTATATCTTTCTTGTGAAAACAAGTATTGAAGTTGTAGCCTAATGAGTGCTCAGAGTGATGGTGATGATGATAGTCATAGAAGAGAGCCAGATCCAAGATGTCCCTTTCCGGAAGCCAGCACTTTTCCTCGGGTCCAAAATAATTCTCAGTCTGCAAGGAGTTGCTGAACACACTGACATTTCGTGAATCCAGAATTCTTTTTATGTTGAAGACCTGTTCCCCATCGACAAACCTATATGGTGGCAGGGCTATCAGTGGTGGGGCGAAAGGACTAATGCTTACAGATTTAATTTGGAAATGTGGGAAGTGGGTTTGATCTTGAGGAACTTGGGGATCTGCATAAGTATAGGCCACCCGTTTTACTTTATTGAGAAACTTGAAGGGTCCAGTGAACTTGGGCTCTTGGTATGATGAGTCCGCACTCAAGTTGAAGGAGCAACACTTTGTATTTTATTTTGGTAGCCTCCAACCTAATGGCAAGCACATCAATTTCTTGAACTTTTGGTAATCCTCCCCCCCCCCCCCGCCCTCACCATTCTCCATTTCACTTTCCCTCTCTAACATTATCTCCTTACCTGCCTATCATCTCCCTCTACTGTTCCTCCTCAGTTTCTTTCTTCCATGGCCTTCTGTACTCTCCTATCAGATTCCTCGTTCTCCAGTCCTGTATCTCTTTCACCAATTAACTTCCCTGCTCTTTACTTCACCACTCCCCCCTCCCGGTTTCACCTATCACCTTGTGATTTTTCCTCCCCTCCCCCATTTCCTTACTCTGACTGCTTAACTTTCTTCCAGTCCCGATGAAGGGTTTCAGCCTGAAACATCGACTGTTTACTCTTTTCCATAGATGCTGCCTGGCCTGTTGAGTCGCTCCAGCATTGCTTGGATTTCTAGCATCTTCATATTTTCTCTTGTTTGTGAGTAGACAATCAGACCTGTTACCCAGTCTGCAAATTTAGTTCCTGTCTTCTCCTGCATTTAGCCTTCATTTTAGCCTTCCAGACAGAGGCCAACAATGTTTCCCTTGCCCTAGTCAATTTTTCTTGAAGCTTCAGATGAGAATTCCAGCCACAGGAAACCTAAGCTCAGCTTCCTGTTTAGGGGAAAGTGGCAGAGAATGCCCAAATTGGCATTTGAACAGGGACTCCCATGCGCAGAGTGCTGTAAATTGTTGTGGATGATCTCTGTCTTCATCAATGGTCGCATCGCTCACCTGGTCTTTCTGGGTGCAGGCATCTCAGGGTTCGTTCCATATCATGGTTCGTCTACTCTACCTGGCTATTGGACTGCAGGTGAAACAGAGAGGAAAGGCTCACTGTAGATCCAATCGGCATACAGAACGCCCTCCAAAAATGTGACATGAATTGTGGACTCTGAACCGACACAATGTTCACATGAAATTTATGGATCCTGAAGTACAACCTCAGTCATCTCTGCTGCCAATGGTAGTTTATCCAATGAAATGAATTTACAGGCTTTCAAAAAGCTATCCACAATTATCATGATGATGGTCTTCCCTTTGTAATGTGAAAGATCCATGACAAAGTCCATGGGGATGTGCACCCATGGTCTGTCTGGAACAGGTAGATATTTTAGAAGCCCCTGTGGTTGGATATGGGGTTCCTTGTTTCAGGAGCACACTACACCATCCTACATGTATTGGCAGACCTCTTTAGCCATTCCAGGCCACCAGTACCTTCTCTTAATGAACTTGAACGTCCTCACAACCTCTGGGTAAGCGGTACCCATTGAAGTACCTTAGACCTGTTGGGACTTGGGATGAATTGACTACCCGAAGGACTGTTCTTGAGAAACTCTTCTTGCAAACAAGTGTGTCAATTTCCCAATGAATAGGTACTCTATCAGTGAAAATGGTGGAAGGCTGCTTCTCTTTTTTGGGTTCATTGAATTGACAAGACAAGGCTTCTGGTTTTTGATTCTTTGACCCCGGTTAATAGGTAAGAACAAAACTGAACCAGTTAAAAAAAAAGTGACCACCTGGCCTGCCTGGAATTCATTCTTTTGGCCTCTTGCTATAAGTCAAGTTTATGTGTCGTTCTATACAATAAAAGGGTTCTTTTATTGCTAGTGACGTAATTCCACTAATTCCAACTTGACCATGACCAATTCTCTATTTTCATTGTCATGGTTCACCTCTGCTGGGGCTAGCCAACTGGAGGGGAATGCACACGGGTACCATTCATTGTCCGAACTGTTAAAAACTGTAAAAAGCGAAAACAAGCCACAAAAACATTCACCTTTCAGCAGCTCTTTCCACAGAATATCCCCACTTTCAGTGTGACAGCAGAATCAGTAGGGTTAGGAGTAGTAGCTGTTCCCTTCACAGTCCTTTCAGCAACGTACAGCCTTAGAAGTTTTCCCAACGGCTTCAGCTTCAGACATTCAGCTTCCAGGTGACCTGCCTCCCCGCAATGGTAGTGGCAGCCTTGACTCGGATGCCAGGACCTTGCAGCCAATCTGCATAGGCTCGACAGGATCTGGTGCAGGAGACAGACTGCTCATTGTTGGAAGTAGGGAAGTGGAACTGTAATGCTTTGAGGCCAGGCTTGGACTAGCCCTCTTTGATCTCTTGAGATAGTCACACTTTTGCTCCACCAGTAAATTATCGAATTGGATGGACTGATCAATTAGTGCTTCTAATTCTTCAACCGGCTCTCCCAAGGCAAGGGTATCCTTTAATTCTTCTCTGAGTCCGTGGTGTTACAATGTGTCTGATGCCTCCTTGTTCCAGCCACACTGCTTGACCAAAGTGCAAAACTCAATAGTGTCATCAGTTGCTGTCGGACTGCTCTGATGCTAATCAGTTGGTCCAAGGATGTGTTTGCTCCAGTGGCATGGTGGAACAGCCCAATTATTATTAGAATGAGAGAGCTGGGGAAACTGGAGATAGGGAGGATTTTGGGGACATAGGGTGATCTGGAAAGCTGAAGGAACTTAGCAAGGCAGGCAGTATCTGTGGACCCTTCTGGGCTAGATTGGACAAAAAAAGCCATTTCCCTACACTAATGCTACATGTTCTGCTGAGTAACTCCAGCAGCTTGTTGCTCTGTATTCCAGTATCCAGTGTCTCCTGTGTTTAGGAATTTAGAAAATAGATGGAAGGCATCTTAACGCATACTGATAAGAGAAGGTCTTAAATACTAGTTTTAGCACATGATGTTCATGAATTCCCTCTGAATCCAGGCAAATATCTGCCTTCACTCCTAATGTGTGCTGGCCCAGGTCAGGACTCTCCCAGTCAGGAGAGAGATCATGAAAGCCATCTTTCCACACTCTGTATGCAATTGGGATGGTTAAAATGAGGAATACACAGCAGAAGCTCTCCAGGGTTCATAGAGCAAACAACAGCCTACTTGAGGTAACTCTGGCTTCCTTCTTGCAATATCTGACACATGGCGACCTGGAGGTCAGTTATCTCCAGGCTCTGTCTACAAATGTTCTCACTGTGGCTAGCCACTGCTGATGAGAGGCTCCAATACACTGCAGGGTCCATGGTAGGCTCAATCATACTTTGGCGAGAAACCTAGGTGTGGATGGTTTGGACCCACAGACTGGAGCTTCCAAGATTAGAATCGAGACATGATACAAGACTCAGATGATATCTTGGTTCTAAGCTACATGCTAGACGAGAATCCAAAGTGGAACTGATGACTAAACCCAAAACCTTAATTCAGGTGCTTTTTAAATATTGAATTTCTGGTACCAAAACCTGGCTGCCAATAAGTGGTGCAGACCTGAATCTTTAAAGGGGCTGTGCCAACTATCTATGTTCTGCATAATCAGAGCATTTAAATCTCGGAAGCTGGTGCGTTTGGATGCATATAACACTTGTATTTCAATGCCTTTCTCCTCACTGCCAGCCTCTGGGTCCGAGGAAGTGTTGAATTGAAATGGTGAGGATAGACTGGAGACAGGGTAGCTTGGGGAGATGTTAAGGAATGAGAGAGCTGGGGAAACTAGAGATGGGGAGGATGTTGGGGACATAGGGTGATCTAGAAAGCTGAAGGAACTTAGCAAGGCAGGCAGTATCTGTGGACCCTTCTGGGTTAGACTGGACAAAAAATGCCTTTTGTCCGTTTCCCTACACTAATGCTACATGATCTGCTGAGATCCTCCAGCAGCTTGTTGCTCCATATTCCAGTATCTCCTGTGTCTAGGAATTTAGAAAATAGATGGAAGGCATCTTAGCACATACTGATAAGAGAAGGCCTTAAATACCAGTTCTAGCACAAGGTCTAGCGTATAGGAAAAGAGCCACTTACAAGCTGTCTCTTAGTCTTGGGATACAATGCTAGAAAGCTAATTTTCATTGCCATTGCAGGAAATAATTTAGTCGTATTGATGTGGTGCTAATTTAATCTACTTATATTTCGTGCTCAGTTCTTTGTCCTCTCTCAGCCTTCCAAATCCAATTACAAGGATGCAGGATTTTACCCTGGAATTTGCTAACAAATTTTAATAAGAACTTAAATAACAATGTTGGTAGGGAAGAAATGTTGGTGTCAAAATGGTTGTTGTGATGCATCTAGGTGGTAGTGTAGTGGGTAGTGCTTGTCACTCTCACTTACAGCTTCCACCACTGGCTAGCAGTCTTGTGAAAAGGAGAGCTGAATATGTATCTGCCAATACATAGCCTCTCCAACCGCAAGTCTCATGTACTGCCTCCTTGTTGGTGATACATAAAAACTGAACTCCTTTCAGACTCAGGTTGAATTGCAGAGGATGGGGAAGAGGACTGGCCCCTGCACACATACCAAGCAGGCCTACTGGTGTGTGCACATGCCCTAGTGCTCAAGAACCAGATCCCCATCTATGGGTAAATAGCCCCATTTCCTTGTGGGCAGCCATAGAAGAGATGAAGGCTATGGGAGTAAATCCAGACAGAAAATCCGGAGTGGAGCCCCTGTGGTGGTTGGATGTCACTGAACATTCTTCCTGCAACTCCTGCAGCCAAATTGGTGCCGAACATATTGCTTTATAAGCTTTCCTTTGGACTACACTGGTGAGGCTGAGAGGGGGATCTTGATGACGGGGCATCATTATTATTCAGTAGTGTACCTCTTAGTCTTTCACCTGAAAAACTTAAAGGGTTAAATCACAAATCACTTCCTACTTTATAACTAATTCCTGCATACAGAAGCTTGTTCTGAATACCTCTCAGGATTTATAAATGATTGCCCATTATTTTTGGTCCCTGGTCTTGCACTCTGCTACAACTTCACTATCAAATTGTTTCACTGTTCCAGAGACCTTTGTGGTTGCCCCTCAGTCCTGAGGTTTTCGGAGAAGTGAGCATGAATCCTGTTCAATGGTGTCCAATCCTTCTTGATAGGCATGATATATCAGAAGAGTATAGCTTTTCTCGGGAGTTTCTTTTTTGACTATTATTTAACTACTACTGCCACCTCTTTAAGATGTTCCTGCCCAGTATCCTTGGCAGTTTCATCACATCAGCTAGCTGTAGGTTTAATCTGTCCTCTGCAGGGATTCCAATCAGCAAACACAGAAATGTGATGTAAGTGTTTACTACTGCACTGCTAAGATACTTTAGCAGAAAATCAATGTAATAGTTTTTTTCAGTGCTGCCAGGAATGATAAAATGCCCACATTATCATTTATATCTACAGCGTTTCCATTATTATTTCATTAGAGTAAGGCACTGTTAGAAAAGTTCCCTTCAGCTTTCACAGTTTGTTTACAGCTCTGCATAGTATGTAGACAAAAGAGACTGCAGTTGGAGTCTGAAACTGAAAGCAGACAAAACGAATAGGTCAATATTTCAGGCCAATGTAGGGTCTCAATTCAAAATGTTCACTTGCACATATTGACACCGCAGATGCTGCCTGATCAGTCAAGTTCTTCCTGCGTTTTTATTGTTTATATTTTATGTGTGTTAGCAATACATTTAATAATGGAGTATCCTATACAAGAGGATAGTAATTCAGGAGAAAATAATATTACAGCATGTTGGACCCCAAGCGTTCTGTACCACAAGGCCCAACAAATATAGGCGTGTGGCTGAATTTCTACTTTCATATCCATCGTAATGGAAAGATGGTCTGACTCTTCATTGCATAATGCCATAGGATGCAACCAGTTTCTTCCATTTCTGGCTTCACAGAGTAAGACACCATGTCTCCTGAAAATTTGTTTTGTTGTTTTCTATGGTTAATGTTTAAATTTACAACAGCCTCTGTTAATCTATAAAATGAATACAGATTAACAACAATAACTTACTTCTACACAGCACCCGTAAAATATCATGAACTGCTCGTCACGGTTGTTATCAAATGAAATTTGACACCAACTCATTGAGCTAAGTTTGGGCAAAGTTGTACTGTAAATTTGAAGAGAGCTTCATAGAAAATGTACACAGTTGGAAAATCTGATCATTTACGATGTTGATAGTTGAAGGCAGAGCCACTAAGGGTATAAACATTAAAATGATAATTTACAGGAGGATAGAAATTTTAGAGTGTAGATATCTGAGAGAGATTTAGAACTGGAGAAGATTATGAAGGAGTGAATTTAAGGAAGGATTTGGAAAAATGATTAGAAATATCAAAATCAATGTTTAACTTAACCTGAACCCAATGTAATTATCAGTGAAATCTAGACACAGTTCTCTAGAATGTATAAGTGAAAGGAAATGGATTTACTCATGGTTTTATTGTGGTATGTGAGAATCATAATGCAATGTCAGGTAAATACGGTTATGAACACATCAAATAACTTAAGTGGATTAGCGAGATTAGAAGTAGGGATGGAAATCTAATGATTTACTTCTATTCTTGTGTCCATTGTTTCTACATTCTTTTGTTGTCTTTCCAGTGCATCAGCAGTTCAAAAACAATTTTTTTTTTCTGCACCATCTTCTCACTCTGTGGTGACCTTGCCTTCATATGTCAAGGTCCTAGCATCCTGATTCACTGCATTTCACTTCTGGTTCCTCCTTCAGAAGTCTTCAAACTCACTTTATTCTGATTTAAAATCCATTGCTTTGGTTCTACACCCATTTATTCCTAATTGGCCTCTTGTGAAGTATCTTCAGCTACATTTGTGCCTTTTATTCTTAAAAAGGCAAATTTTTATTTGTTTTGCCTGTAAATGTTAAACCAGGTGTTTTGAAGAATCACCATGACATTTTTTCCTGTCATTTTCCCTGGTGAACCTGACCAAAGGGAATTTCAAAGGGTCTTTCCAACCCTATCAATCTTATTGCATTTGATGTTTCCACAGTCATTTATCAAAATAATATGCTATTATTCAGAAGGATTGCCCATTCTTCATGTAACAATTTTTAGAACATATGAAAAAAGGTATGCTATTGAATGATACTATGAAGTAATTTTAGGTAATAGTTACTGAGACATCGTCCACTGTTGCTAAGCATCAGACCGAAGAAGCAATTACGTGTGAGCAAGTCACTTTCTCAGAATTTTATTCAGCGATTTCATCACTTAAAAATTATTCCCTGATAACCAAAACAATGTAGTAATTCAGGGAAAAGGACACACAGTGGATTCATTTAATCAAACTTTAAAACATTTTAAAATAGGTAGAAAATGTCTGCCTGCAAAGGCAAATTGTTTAATTTGGATTGCAATTGTGGTAAAATTTGCATTGCAGACATAAATGAGGAACTTGTAATAGAATTGGGAGAAAACATCCAGGTAATGCAAATTGACTCAAAGTCTTCAGAATATTCAACCGCTCAGCTATTCATTTTATGGGAAAATTGTGCTTCTGTCATTCTGAGATATTTTAGTGAAGCAGAAATGATCAACTTTGATTTATGTAACGTTGAAATTTATATTGCAAATTAAAGGCAAATGTTTATTAAGTTACTATAACTGTAAAGTGATACAACTAAAATATATCTTTTTGGCTTTGCTTGTGGACAGCTAATTATTTCCTTTTTTTTATTCTGCATAAGTTATTTATTTTGTGCTCAATAAAGACACATATAATTTAAACTGTCTGTCTTTCATAAATGTAGTGGCAGTGGCCTCAATATGCTCCAGTTACAACAGATGTACATTGGACTTTCAACGGTTTTTCAATGGCAATAAAATGTAAGGATAGTGCAGTATTTATTCTCATTTACTGTATATTAGCACTCAATTGTTACAACAAAGGGCATCAGAGGGACCATTGGAATTTACACAATTTTGTTTTCTTTTGTGCGTAGTTGTACCCAAGAAGAGGAGGAGTATAGGCTGAAAGGTTGCTAAGCCTATCTTTATCCATGTGAATTTTGTCTTCTACCCTCCTCTAAACTAGTGTCTGACTCCAAGCCATCTGACTAGTTTTGTAAATAGCAAGCAATCCAAAATGTCAATTGACATGCCAGGTTAACTCATGCCTTTGCCCCAACACTCCCCCCCCTCCCCCCTCAACACCCCACATCCTTTCTTGATATTTACACATGATATTTGCCTATGCTGAAAGCTCTGGTGTGGTTGTATATATTTTAATGATCTATTTGAAACAATGAGAAAGATAAATCAGATAACCCATGCAAAGCTTCATGATTGATGAAGTACTTGATGGTTGATTAAATTAGTTCAGGAAATAAGTACAATGACAGTTAATTAGAAATCCAATGACTCAAATCATATGGTACAATTATGCCAAGGTTTGTATTACACAAGAGTCAGCTTCTTGGCTACATTTGTAAAAAGTCAAATTTTAAATGGTCAGTATGACAGCAGCAAATTTGCTTCAAACAAAATACTGGGACTTGTTGGGAATCTTGCGAAAAATATTTTTGCAGTCAAAATTGTCTCCTCTTGGAAAATGTTGCAGCATTATACAAGAGAAACAAAATGACATCTCACTAACTGTGACCTCCTTGGAATAATTATGTCTTTGCTAATCATGCATATTCCAATATCAGGAACAAATTATTACCTGAATTCAAGTCTATTGAGGAAGAATTGTATCTATTATTGTTCAGCATTGAACTATTGCTAATCATAAATGGTTGATAGATTGCAAATGTATTAGAACAAACTGAAAGCTGCGTCCTTTCACCTCTTGTATATTACGCTTCAAGTTATTATTTGAATTTCATAGGCTGTAAAGATAAATGCAATCAATTTGGCTATCACTTTTTAACATTTTTGCCCTTGACCTGTGTCTGGGAATATTCTAAGTTACCTTTTATCTCCAACTGCAAATTCTGATGGTATATCAGATATTTTCATTTTCTTTATTTTAGTCAGAACATTACAGTTTTATGAAAGAAAATATATTGGTTCATTTCATCTGTTGCACTTTATGAATTTACCAAACTTGTGTAGGCAATATTATGGTCCCTTGGAGCAATGGGCCAAGTCTGAAATACGGAAGATAGCACAGATGCATGTACTGAAATTGGAGTGTGGTGCTCACAACAGAACACATAATGCTTGTCTTGCGGCATCTTTGGAGTACATGTAGGTATGATTATACCAAAGAATCTATTTTATATCAGGATAATATTTTGTGGTTAAAAATCTTACAGAATTTGATGTATTTGGACAATGTCAATATTAAACCACCTCTTCAAAGTCACCTGTATGATTAACAGCTTTAATATTATTATATTATAGTATTCTGATCCTTTGTCAAGCTTTAATCATTTGGTTGCCTCTAAGATTAGTTGAGAACTAGTTTATGATTCAAGGATCTCGACAGAATTTTTACATTCTGATACACAGATATACTGATACCACAATGATGAACTTAAAGAGCTGATGTAGATTGAGGGTTAAGGATACACAAAATCTCTGATGCAATCATCTGTGTTAAGGGACTAGGACTAAAATCATCATAAAGTTCAAAGTTCAAACTAAATTTATTATGTATGTCACCATATAAAACTCTGAGATTCACTTTCTTGCGGGCATTCACAGTAAGTACAAGAAACACGATAGAATCTATGAAAGACCACACCCAACAGGGCAAACAACCAATGTGCATAAGATAAAACACTATGCAAATACAAGAAGAAAAAATTGGTAATAATAATATATAAATAAGCAATAAATATCAAGAACATAAGATGACAAGTTCTTGAAAGTGAGTCTATGGGTTATGGGAAAAGTTTGGTGAAATTATTCCCTCTGATTGAAAAGTCTGATAGACAAGGGTTATTAACCGTACTTGAACCTGGTGGTGTCTCTCCTGAGGCTCCTGTACCTTCTTACTGATGGCAGCAGGAAGAGAGAGCATAGCCTAGATGGTAGGGGTCGTTGATGATAGAAGCTGCCTTCCTGTGACAGCACTCCATGTAGATGTACACAATGATGTACAGTATGATGAAAGATAAGGGCTACATGTGCTAAAGGTGTTGTGTGTTGTAATCACTGCTTGTATGCTTTGCTCTTTGGCTACAGAGGAACATGGTTTCATTTGGCTGATCTCATGTGTATGGTTGAATGTCAACTAAAGTTGAACTTGAACTTGAACTTGACTGGCAACTCTTTTCCAAAGATCAACAACTAAACCAGAAGCTGTGAGAAATTTCACAATCCAATACCAAATTTAGAACACAAAGCATAGAATAGTACATGTAAGAACTGCAAACACGAGGAAATCTGCAGATGCTGGAAATTCAAGCAACACTCACAAAATGCTGGTGGAACGCAGCAGGCCAGGCAGCATCTATAGGGAGAAGCACTGTTGACATTTCGGGCTGAGACCCTTCGTCAGGACTAACTGAAAGGAAAGATAATAAGAGATTTGAAAGTAGGAGGGGGAGGGGGAAATACGAAATGATAGGAGAAGACCGGAGGAGGTGGAGTGAAGCTGAGAGCCGGAAAGGTGATTGGCAAAAGTGATACAGAGCTGGAGAAAGGAAAGGATCATGGGACAGGAGGCCTAGGGAGAAAGAAAGAGGGAGAGGAACACCAGAAGGAGATAGAGGCAGAGTGATGGGCAGAAAGAGAGAAAAAAAAAAGGAGCTGGGGAAAAAACTAAATATATCAGGGATGGGGTTAGAAGGGGAGGAGGGGCATTAATGGAAGTTAGAGAAGTCAATGTTCATGCCATCAGGTTGGAGGCTACCCAGCCGGTATATAAGGTGTTGTTCCTCCAACCTGAGTTTGGATTCATTTTGACAGTAGAGGAGGCCATGGATAGACATATCAGAATGGGAATGGGATGTGGAATTAAAATGTGTGGCCACTGGGAGATCCTGCTTTCTCTGGCAGACCGAGTGTAGGTGTTCAGCGAAACAGTTTCCCAGTCTGCGTGGGGTCTCACCAATATATAAAAGGCCACACCGGGAGCACCGGACGCAGTATACCACACCAGCCGACTCACAGGTGAAGTGTCGCCTCACCTGGAAGGACTGTCTGGAGTCCTGAATGGTGGTGAGGGAGGAAGTGTAAGGGCAGGTGTAGCACTTGTTCTGCTTACAAGGATAAGTGCCAGGAGGGAGATCGGTGGGAAGGGATGGGGGGGGACAAGGGACTGGACAAGGGAGTCGCGTAGGAAGCAATCCCTGTAGAAAGCAGAAAGAGGGGGGAGGGAAAGATGTGATTGGTAGTGGGATCCCATTGGAGGTGGCGGAAGTTACGGAGAATTATACGTTGGACCCAGAGGCTGGTGGGGTGGCAGGTGAAGTCAAGGGGAACTCTATCCCGAGTGGGGTGGTGGGCGCATGGGGTGAAGGCAGATGTGTAGGAAATGGGAGAGATGCATTTGACAGCAGAGTTGATGGTGGAAGAAGGGAAGCCTCTTTATTTAAAAAAGGAAGGCATCTCCTTCATCCTGGAATGAAAAGCCTCATCCTGAGAGCAGATGTGGCGGAGACGGAGGAATTGTGAGAAGGGGATAGCATTTTTGCGAGAGACAGGGTGGGAAGAGGAATAGTTCAGGTAGCTGTGAGAGTCTGTAGGCTTATAGTAGATATCAGTAGATAAGCCGTCTCCAGAGATGGAGACAGAAAGATCAAGAAAGGGGAGGGAGCTTTCAGAAATGGACCAGGTAAATTTGAGGGCAGGGTGAAAGTTGGAGGCAAAGTTAATGAAGTCGACGAGCTCAGCACGCGTACAGGAGGCAGCATCAATGCGGTCGTCGATGTAGTGAAGGAAAAGAGGGGAACGGATACCCGTATAGGCTTGGAACATGGACTGTTCCACAAAGCTAACAAAAAGGCAGGCATAACTGGGACCAAAGCAGTTGCCCATGGCTACACCTTTGGTTTGGAGGAAGTGAGAGGAGCCAAAGGAGAAATTATTGAGAGTAAGAACTAATTCAGCTAGACGGAGGAGAGTGGTGGTAGAGGGGAATTGGTTAGGTCTGGAATCCAAAAAGAAGTGGAGAGCTTTGAGACCTTCCTGGTGGGGGATGGAGGTATATAGGGACTGGACGTCCATGGTGAAAATAAGGCAGTGGGGGCCAGGGAACTTAAAATCATTGAAAAAATTCAGAGCGTGAGAAGTGTCACGAACAAAGGTGGGAAGGGATTGAACAAGGGAGGATAAAACAGTGTCAATGTATGCAGAAATGAGTTTGGTGGGGCAGGAGCAAGCTGAGACAATGGGTCTACCTGGACAGGCAGGTTTGTAGATCTTGGGTAGGAGGTAGAAACGGGAAGTGTGGGGTGTGGGAACTATGAGGTTGGTGACAGTAGATGGGAGATCCCCAGAGCTGATAATGTTGGTGATGGTATAGAAGACAGTGGCCTGGTGCTCCTTAGTGGGGTCATGATCAAGGGGTAAATAAGAGGAGGTATCAGAGAGTTGTCGCTGTGCCTCGGCCAGGTAGAGGTCAGTACGCCAGACTACAACAGCTCCCCCCTTATCAGTGGGTTTTATAGTGAGGTTGGGATTGGTGCGGAGGGAGTGGAGAGCATAGCATTCGGAAGGAGTGAGGTTGGAATTGGAACACGGTGTGGTGAAGCCGAGATGGTTAATTTCATGATCAATGGATAAATAAGAGGAGGCTTCATGATCAAGGGGTAAATAAGAGGAAGCTTCATGATCAAGGGGTAAATAAGAGGAGTCCGAACAAGTGCTACACCTGCCCTTATACTTCTTCCCTCACTACCATTCAGGGCCCAAGACAGTCCTTCCAGGTGAGGCAACACTTCACCTGTGAGTCGGCTGGTGTGGTATACTGCGTCCGGTGCTCCCAGTGTGGCCTTTTATATATTGGTGAGGCCCCACGCAGACTGGGAGACCACTTTGCTGAACACCTACGCTCCGTCCGCCAGAGAAAACAGGATCTCCCAGTGGCCACACATTTTAATTCCACGTCCCATTTCCATTCTGATATGTCTATCCATGGCCTCCTCTACTGTCAAGATGAAGCCACACTCAGGTTGGAGGAACAACACCTTATATACCGGCTGGGTAGCCTCCAACCTGATGGCTGTAAAACACTTACCACTTAAATCTGTATTGAACATACCCCCCCCCCCACCTTAAAACTATGTCATCCAGTATTCAGAACTGAATCAGGTTTAATATCTCTAGCATATGTTATGGAATTTATTGTCTCTGTGATATCAGTACAATGCAATACATACAAAAATAATAGAGCAAAAATAGTGATTTACAGTAAGCTGCACATTGGGAAGTCAAATATAAGATGAACATGTACAGAAAATGGCAGGACTCTTAAGAGCATTGATGTACAGGGGGATCTTGGGGTGCAAGTTCAAAGCTCTGTGAAGGTGGCAACACAAGTAGATGAGAACTGTAAAGAAGGCATAGAGCCTATTTGTCTTCATCGGTCAGTGTATTAGTATTAGAAGTTGGGAAGTCATGTTGCAACTGTTTAAAACTTCGGTTAGAACACATATGGACTATTGTGTGAAGTTCTGGTCACTATTATAGAAGAATGTGGAGGTTTGGAGAGAATGCAGAGCAGGTTCTTGTCTTGGAAAGAGAGCATTAGCTAAAAGGACATAATGAGGATAAGGACTTTAACCACAAAATATCATCTTTGATATAAAATAGATTCTTAGCATGAACATCAATTTCTCTCATTTCCAGTAATTTCTTCCCCTCCCCTTCCTCTCTTTCTCCATTCCCCCTTCTCGTTACCAGTACTCTTTCACCCCCTCTCTTCACCTGCTCCTTCGACCACTACTCCTTTCCTTTCTCCATAGTCTACCATCCTCTCTTAAGAGATTCTTTCTTCTTCAACCATTTAACTCTTCCACATATCACAACTTCTTGCTTCATCACTTCCCCACACCCACCTCCCCACATATCCCCTAACCTAGTTTCACCTATCACCTGATGGCTTGTACGCCATCCCCTCTCTCCCGAATCTTATTCTGGTTTCTGCCCCCTTTCTTTCCAGTCCTGATTAAGGGTTTTCGTCCTGGACCATTGTCTGTTTATCTCCTCCATAGGCGCTGACTTGGCATGTTGAATAGCAGCAGCAATTTTTGTGTGTTTTATTAGCTATAAGTAGTGGCTTTGGAGTGTTGTCAGCTGAGAAGTGACATGATCAAAGTATATAAAACTATAAGAGGCATTGGCAGGGTATATAGAAACTTTATCCAACATGGATAGACAAAAGAAAATCAGTGGATGTTGTATACTTGGATTTTCAGAATGCCTTTGACAAGGTGGCACACTTGAGTCTGTTTAACAATGGTATTACAGGAAAGATACTTGCATGAATAAACCATTGGCTGATTGGCAGGAGGCGAAGAGTTGGGGTAAAGGTTGGCTATTCTGGTTGGCTGCTGGTGAGAAGTAGTGGAATAAATACAAATTGCTGGATGAACTCAGCAGGCCAAGCAGTATCTATGGAAAAGAGTAAATAGCCAAGACCCTTCATCAAGGCTGGAAAAAAAAGAGATGAGGTTAGAGTTGGAAGATGGAGGGAGGAGAAGAAGACTTACAAGGTTGTAGGTGAAACCTGAACAGGAGGAGGGGTGAAGTAAGAGCTGGAAGTTGATTGGTGAAAGATAAAAGTCTGGAGAAGTGGGAATATGATAGGAGAGGGCATTTGCCATGGAAGAAAGGAAAGAGAGAGCAGCAGCAGTGGGAGGTGTTGGGCAGGTAATAAGATAAAGTGAGAGAGGAAAACAGGAATGGGAAATAGTGAAGGAGTCCACTGAACATCAATTTCCTAATTTCCAGTAATTGCACCCCCTACTTCACTATTATATTCCATTTCCCTCTCATGCCTTATCTCCTTACCTGCCCATCACCGCCCTCCGGTGCTCCTCGCCTTCCTTTTTTCCATGACCTTCTATCCTCTCCTATCAGATTCCCCCTCCTCTAGTCCTTTATCTCTTTCACCAATTGAATTCCTAGCTCTTTACTTCACCGCTTCCCCTTTCCTGATTTCACCTATCACCTACCACCTTGTACTTCTTTCTCCTCTCCCCCTCCCCAACATTCTTATGTTGACTTTTCATCTCTTTCTTCCAGTCCCCATGAAGTGTCTCAACCTGAAATGCTAACTGTTTACTCTTTTCCATAGATGCCACCAGGTCTGCATAGTTCCTCCAGCATTTTGTGTGTATTACTTTGATTTCCAGCATATGCAGATCTTCCCTTCTTGGTGTTCCACAGGGGTCTGTGTTGGGACCGCTTCTTTTTACGTTATATGTCAATGACTTGGATGATAGAAATGATGGCTTTGTGACGAAGTTTCTTGATGATACAAAGATAGGAAGAGGGGCAGCTAGTTTTGGTGAAGTACAGAGAATACGTAATTACTTACACAGACTAGGAGAATGGGCAGAACTAGAGAAGTGTCAGATTGAATACTGTGTCAGGATTTTCTGCACTTTGGAATAAAAGAAGAAATAAAAGGGTAAACTATTTTTCTAAATTGAGAGAAAATTCAAAAATCTAAGATACAAAGGGACTTTGGAGTCCTTGAGCAGAATTCCCTAAAGATTAATTTGCAGGTTGAGTCAGTGGTGATGAAGGCAAATGCAATGTTAGCATTAATTTCAACAGGACTAAAATATATATAATATATATAAATTATAACAGCAAGGATGCAATCTTGAAGCTTTACAAAGCACTGGTGCGGACATTGGAGAGGGTTCATGAAAATAATTTTGGGATTGAAACGTTTGTCATATGAAGAACATTTCATGGCTCTGGCCCTATACTCACTGGAATTTGGAAGAATGAGGTGTGACCTCATTGAAATCTATCGATTGTTGAAAAGCCTCGATAGAATGGATATGGAGAGGATGTTTCCTATGGTGGGGTCTCTAGGATCGGAGGACACAACCTCATAATAGAGGAGGTACTTTTTAAAATGGAGATAGGTAGTAATTACTTTAGTTAGAGAGTGGTAAAATTTATGGAATTTATTGCCATCGGTGGCTGTGGAGGCCTAGTGGTTGGGTATATTTAAAGCAGAGGTTGATAGAGTCTGATTAGTCAGGGCATGAAAGGATACAAGTAGTAGGCAGGAGATTGGGGCTGAGAAGGAAAATTGATAAAATGGCAGAGCAGACTCTGGGCTAAACAACATAATTCTGCTTCTATATCTTATGGTCTTATTTACAACTTTGACTGAACATGCAGTATTTTCATTTTTGACTCACTGTTTTTCACATTAATAACTAAAATAATCTTTAAAATAATTAAAGGGATGTTAGATAAGTCAGATGTGAAATCAAGGACCAAAATAAATGTACTTATTCTTACTTAAGTGCTTTCAATGTCCTTTGTTATGGATTGCTAAAGAAATAAGATTAGTCATCTTTGTCAGAATGACTATGTTTTATATGTCAATTGACAAGTAAGATGATAAGTCCTAAATAACAAATATGATTACCAACTTGGAAAAAATATATATTTACTAGAAATAGTCACCATGGCTTTGTGTGGGGAAGTTTGTAATTTACAAACATGATAATTTTTTTGGAAGTGAAGAAGAAGATTTATGAATGTAAGACAATGCAAGATGTCTATCTGGCTCTTAGAAAAGGTTTTGAAAGGACCTTGCTTGGCAGGATGCTTGAGAAGATTAAGGAAATAGCATAATCCATGGAGATTTGGGAGAATCAGTCCAAAATAGGCTTGATCATGGAAAATAAAGTGTAGTGGCAGAGGGGTGTTATTCTGACTTGAGCTGTTCCTAGTGGTGTTCTGTAAGCATCATTGCTGAGCCCTGTGGTGTTTGTGATATACACTATATGATTTAGATGAGAATGTAGGTTGTCTGATTAGTAAGTGTGCTGACAACACAAAAATTGCTAGACTTGTGGATAGTGAGTGATGCACCATCAATAACTCTAGGAGACTGGAAGTGAAGGATAGGCTTTTATTAACAGCGAAAAAAGGAACTCGACCATGTTGAAGACTGAGGGAGGAGCAGTGTCCCCAATCGCCTTTATACAGGGGTCTGTGGGAGAAGCCACAGGGGCAGTCAGTAGGGGAGGCATGTCCAGACAGGTATACATAGTTTACCACAGTGAGGAAAGATTTTTTAAAGATATCACTAGTAACTAGAAAGAAGGTTCCACTGAGGGATTATGAAGAAACAGAAGCAAATTTTAAAAGTATAACTACAAGTGTGGTAACCCCTTGCAGTTCTTATTTTTAATTCTTTCCCATAATTCTGAACCATGTACAGACTGGCAAATAGAAAATAGGATTATAGAAGTAAATGTGTAGCACGAAGTATAGTGTGGTGGAAATGGATTTGGCATCAGGATTAGTTAAGGAAAAGACTATTCCATTGGGATTGGGTTCACCTGAATCATGCTGGGATCTGTACCCTGATAAATTGCATAAATACGGTTATTGAGAGGACATTAAAATAAATTGGAAATGAGAGGGGGATCCAAGAATGGGATGCTTAATAAATGAGAGATGAGTGTTGACATGGGATAGTGAGGGGAAAATTGACAGTAAAGTGTGACAGTTCCATGGAGCAGGCCAAATGGGAAAGGAGACAGGGTAGCTTTGTTAATTAGGAAATTATCAGTGTCATAATGAGTCATGAAGTAGAGGAAGTGGATAGTAATGCAGAAATATTTTGGGTTGAGATCATGAACAACTGGGGAAAGAAAGCATGGATGGCAGTAGTCTAGTGACCCCCAAAATATGGCCTATAGATAGAACATACGTAAATGGCAAAACATTAAGGGCAAGTTTGAAGGGAAGTGCAATTGCCATAAAAGATTAAGTTATCATAGAAGAATATTTTGTTGAGTATGTCAGGGATTTTTCTTGTAAAAGCAAGTTACAGAAACTACCCAGGAACATTCTATTTTATATTTCATCATGACCAATATGGAAGGATTAATAAGGGAGCTTATGGTTAAAAATCCCATTGGAGGTAATGACTACAATATGATAGAATTCCAGATCCAGTTTAATGACACATAACTATTATATTCAGCTCAAATAAAGACAATTATAATGATATGGAGGTGGAGTTAATGAATTCAGAGCATATAAGTTAAGACACAAGCTGGTAGTGATAGATATTCAAGCCGTTGATCCTTAAAACTCACAGGAATTTATCCTAATTAAAACAAGGGATTCAATAAGGATGAGAAACAACCTAGGGCTTCCAGTGGCAGTCAGGAATAATGTTACATTAAAAATTAGGGCATTCAAGCTGGAAACGGACAGTGGTGGGCCAAAGGATGGAAATTTTATGGATCCATTTGAAAAAGACTAAAAAGCTCATAGAAAGGGAATACACTGATTTTGAGGGAAAATGTATGTAATATAAAAACAGGAAGAGTTTTTATTACCATGTAAATAGGAAGAGGACAGCTAAGGATGATGTGGGAACTCTAGCAAATGAGGCTGGTGAGTAAATAATAGAAAATGAAGGAATGAAAGAGTTGTCAAATCAATTTTTTCATCAATATTTACCATGGAGCACTGTAAGTATTGCAAAGATAATAAATCATCTAATTTCAAATAGCATGAAGAAATTTGTAAAAATCCCAATCTCAAAGGATAAAACATTTGAGAAACCTACCGAGCATAAATTAAAAGCCGAAAGGTAGAAGGAAGTGCATTAGCACAAATTGAAAACTGGCTGCTCATAGAGAGCAGAAAATTGGAGTAAATGGACTACTCCAGGGATTGGTTCCTGGACTTCAATTGTTCATTATTTATATTAATGGCCTGGAGATGGGAATAAAATGTCATGTGCCCCAATTTGTGAATGATGCAAAAATAGTTGGAAGTGCATTTTGTAAAGAGGACATTGTTATTCTGCAATGAGACAATAGTAAACTGAGTGATTGGTTGAAAGCCATGTGGAAATTAATGTGAGAAAGTGCAAGGTCATGCACTTTGGTAAAAGTATCAAAAAGCAGATTATTATCTAAAGTTCAATGTTCAATGTAAATTTGATTATCGGAGTACATATATATCTCCACATACAACCCTGAGATTCTTTTTCCTCTGGGCATACTCAGCAAATCTATAGAATAGTAACTATGACAGGATCAATGAAGGATCAAGTAGAGCTTAGAAGACAACAAACTGTGCAAATGCAAATATAAAGAAATGGCAATAAATAACAAGAACATTGTAGGGACTTCTTAATTTCATTAGGGAGAATTCACCCAGACTGTTAAGGATTAAGTTTGATATATATGTAAATGTGTTATGTTGTACATTATCATATTCAAGGTCCATTAATTCTGGCAGGAACATGCCGCCATTTGGTTCACTTAGGCAGAGGCCCAGTTCACAGTGTGGGAAATCTTGCAAGATGACATGAAATATGACTACTTTGTTGAAGTGTTAGAATGCTGTACGGTGACCAGGAAGATGAGTGTCCTACAGCACCCCTCCCAGAAGTCAACAGGTATCAGATTCTTAAGCAACTCCTTCTAGAGACTTTTGAACTTTTGGAGTCTGAGTGCACCCATCGACTCTTCTCACTGCCCAGCTTAGCTGACTCCAAGCCATCGGAACTGATGAACCACATGTTGTGGGTTGTAGAGATGCCCTGCCCTATAAAAAAGACACACAAAGCCAGGTTACTGACAGAGCCTGCTTTTCTCATGAAAGATATGTTTAATGTGCGTCATGTCTCGATCAAAGCAACTTTCAGAGGACCTTAGAAGAAGAATTGTAGAGATGCATGAAGCTGGAAAAGGCTACAAAAGCACTTCTAAAGATCAGAATGTTCAACAGTCCAAAGTATGAGAAATTGTCTACAAATGGAAGAGATTCAATACTGTTGCTACTTTCCCTAGGAATTGGTATTCTACAAAGATTACATTGTGCACAACGTGCAATACTGAAGGAGGTGAAAAGGAACACATGAGTAACAGCAAAAGACCTGCAGAAATCTCTAGAACTTGCTGAAGTCTTTGTTCATGTGTCACTACAAGAACAACACTGAACAAGAATGGTGTTCACAGAAGGACATCACAGAGGAAACCACTGCTCTCCAAAAAAAAACATTGCTACATGTCTCAGTTTTGCAAACTGTTCTACAATGCTTCTGGGACAAAGTTCTGTGGAAAGTTGAGACAAAAGTTGAACTTTTTGGCAGAAATACACTTTGCTTTTTTTGCAGGAAAAAAGGCACTGCACACCAATACCTAAACCTCATCCCAGCTGTGAAACATGGTGGAAGGAGCATCATGGTTTGGTACTGCTTTGCTTCATCAGGGCCTGGACAGTTTGCAAATGTTGAGGGAACAATGAATTCAAAATTGTATCAAGACATTTTACAGAATGTCAGGTTAACAGTCCATCACCTGAAGCTTAATAGAAGTTGAATAATGGAATAAGACAATGACCCAAAAAACAAGAGTAAATCAACAATAGAATGGCTTAAAAAGAAGAATTTTTTTCTTTTTTTGGAATGGCTGAGACAATGTCCTGAACTTATTCTTATAGAAATGCTTTGGATGGACCTGAAGCAAGCAGTTCATTCAAGGAATCCCACCAACATCTCAGAGCTGAAGCTATTTTGTAAGGAGTAATGGCCTAAAATTCCTCAAAGCCAATGTGCAGGACTGTTCAACAGTTACCGGAAATGTTTGGTTGAAGTTATTGCTGTATACGGTGGGGGGGAGGGTGGGAGGTCACACTAGCTACTGAAAGCAAAGGTTCACGTACTTTTACCTACAAATACATTTTTCACAATAAATACCAGAATGAGTATAACGGAATGCGTATAATGTCTTTTGTGCTATTTCTTTAATTGGGTTCTCGTTATCTAGTTTTAGGACTTACTTGAATATCTGATCACATTTTAGTTCATACTTATGCAGATATAGAGAAAATTCTATAGGGTTGACAAAATTTCTATCCCCACTGTATGGCCCATTTCTTGATAGTTATTGCTTATTTATTTAATGCTATTATTATTATTTTCTTTTTTATTTGCACGGTTTGTTGTTTTGATTGTTTGTCTGTCCTGGCAGAGGTGATCTTTCGTTGATTCTATTGTGTTTCATTTACTGTGATTGCCCACAAAGAAAAAGAAAAGGGTTGTATGTGGTGATAATAATAATACATTTACTTTGAACTTTGAACATTGAGCATAGAAGAGGTGTTTGAGGTCAGCTTAGGTCAGTCATGATCATATTAAACGACGGGGCAGACTTGAGGGTTCAGTGACTTATTTCTGGTCCTTTTTTTTCAGGTTTTTTTTTTGGACGTACTGAAAGATTTGAGATGCTGATTCTGCTATTTCAGTTTACAGTCAACAGTAGGGTGCAGTCTTACTGGAACATCCCAGCATTATACTAGGGAATTACTACTTAGATCCGAGTAGCAGAGCTTGCACAGGGTCTGAGACCCTATAGATTTCAATGTCAATTCCATTTCAATGGATTAGGAATAAATGAGAAGTTTTTTTTAATGTTATTTTGTGTTGTTTAATATTTATCAGTATTTTTGTGCCCTTTAAATTTTAATGACTAAAGTAAAATAATTTCAAAGTTTTTTTTAATCTTAATGTTTAAGAACTGTTGAAACCTCTGACCACTTTCACAGGCGGCAGACCTATGTCAAAGAGTATAAGGGTTTTCTGGTGATGAGGGCTTTTCATTATTACAACTACCATACAGAGTAGTTCAAGGTTGAGGATCAAGGAAAGAGGATCTCCTCATATGGTCTAGTTAAGTGTCAAATAAAATCAGGTCCAATATATGCTTCTACCCCCATCCACACCTACAGGATGTTTTTAGGATATGGGGGGAAAATTGAGCACCTAATGGAAACTCGTATAGGGAGAATATATAAAGCCTGTAAAAATAGTATCCAAGGCCAGGATCACACTCAGGTCCCCTGGAGATGTGAAACAACAGTGTTAGCAACAGAACTATGCTGTCATGCTGTTTCATAAAACATATTCAGCATATGTTCTTTCAAACATTAAAGATGAATCAAATCAATGCCAGAGAAATAAAATTCAGACTCCAACAACTTTCCTTTGCACATTTAATACTGAAGCGTTTTGATCATCGGTATGTGTTAGTTCATATTGTTTAAATAAAAATAGTTCCATACAGCTAATTCTGAATCATGCACAAAATGGAAGTGCCTGATTCTGGCATTAGTTTAACAGACATAGATCACTGCTGTCCAAGTAGATATCTACAATAAATACTTATAAGAATGGTGACATGAGTACAAGTTTTAAATTAAAATAATTAACAGGCAGTATAAGGGATTCTTCCTGATTTGTGTCCTGCCTGGTAGTTTAAGAATGGATGAGAGATTTCTCTTCTGCATTAAACTTTTGGCCTTGCATAAATAAAGAAGACGTCTAATTTATATGGTGACATATTTTTGACTTAGCTCTCTTAAAATAGTCTGAACCAGAACAGAAAAATGACTAGGAATTGAAAGCCTGTTTAATATTTCAGAATTCAGCTCAAGGTCAAGTATAATGTTCTATTATACTATTTCACATTGTGTTCACTACCATGCCAGTTAACATTTAATTGTCTTGCACTTGCTATGTGTGCACTCTCAACAGATTGTTCATTTATAATTTGATTTGTCTTCTAAAATAATCTCAATGAAATTCAAATTTACTGTGCTGTATTCATGAAGTGTCATGGTTCCAGTTGGCTGTTCCACTTTAACACTCCTTTCTCCATGATTATGCCCTAATTTCAGCCATTAGATTTCCAATTGCTGCTAGTTTACTTAATTACAGTACACCTGGTTTTCATCAGAGACTGTGAAATAAGTACGATGACATCACTATCACAGGTTGCCAGTTTGTTGGTCTATTCTCCTGTGATACTTCGTTCCCTTGTCCAATTAGAACTAAGTTCTAAGTTCAGCTCCAGTTTCAAGATAGTCCCTGTAAATCCTATCTCCTTGTCAAGATTCCTCCGGTCTGCTGTTCTACATTCATGTCTATGCCAGCATCCCCAACTCAGTCGACGTGCCAGTGTCCCGCACTTGGGTTCTCTTCAGTCACCCCCTTTGCAACAGAACAAACTGGCTATAATGAACCCAGCAGACACAAATCCCCTGCATCAATGCCCTCGTCAGCCAGAGCTCCCTACTGGGCTTGCATGATCAGCTGCTTAGGGATGTCATGGAGAACCTCCGTTCCCTGTCAGTGAACAGTTCGATTGAATATCCACTAATCTTACCCTGTCAACTCCGGGAAATCTGTCTGACCAGCCCAGACAGCCTGTAGTGGTGATGCCCAATATGTCAACAACACGTTCGCTAAGACAGTCGCACGTACCTAAACCAGAACCCTACGC